>NC_064810.1:105503559-105627607 GCF_023721935.1 Panthera uncia | reverse complement strand
TCTCTCTCTCTCTCTCTCTCTCTCTCTCTCTCTCTCTCTCTCTCTCCCCCTCTGCCCCTCTCCCATGCTTTCTCTTTCTCTAAAGGAAAAAAAAATTAAATTTAATAACTGAATAACACAAAACTTTATTCAATATGGCCAATGATGGGAACATTTTAAATTCTATATAAGTTCCAGTATGGCCAATAATGGGGCGAGTTAGAGTAGTGGAAAAACAAAAAAGACAAGGAAAGAGCCCAGAGAGAGGGAGGGAGAGAAGGAGAGATTGAGATCATGAACAGCCAAGAATAAACACACAAGAACCCGGGGAGAAGGTTTATAGGATTACTTTTTTAAAAAATCTATTTCATAACACCCTGTCACAACTCTTCATCTGTGCTGTGGTCCTCAGGAATAACACCTTTCACTGCTACATTTTAACAAAAGCTATTCCTCGCAATCTATCAATGCTCTTTATCCTTGAAATTCTTACTGGGCCTGCAACTGTTCAGTAGAATTTTCTCTGATGAGGAGAATGTTCTATATATGGGCTGTGTGATGCCGTGGCAACATGTGACTACTGAGAACTTCAACTGTGGCTAGTGCAATAAAGGAATGGAATTTTTTATTTTGTTTTAACTAAATTGTACAGTCACATGTGGCTATCTTATTGGGCAGTGCAGGTCTAAGGGACATTTATGGTGTGGACATTTATGGTGGAAGGAAAATCGGTCTCAAGGCCAATGTAGAGATGACTAAGGACAGATGAAATTAACTCAGAATGAATTAACAGCCTTTCTGCAGTATTTTCTCCTATCCTTGAAGTGTTTCCTTTCCTTATATACACTAAATAATAAATATTAATGCTAATAGTCATACTACTAGCCAAACTAGACTAAGAATCATCTTGCTTTAGATGTGCAATTTCTGTTCCAGATAAAGCACTCAGTCGATCGAGATGAACTGCTTTTTTGTGTGTGTGACCTATGTCTAAACTCCCCATTGTTAAGAACAGTCCTATTTTCATTGTCCCTCAAAGAAACATACTGAACGTGAATAGTTCTGAAAGTTCTTTATGCTTCTCATAAGCATGCTGTCCCTGACCACTTCATTGGCTCCCCTCTCCTAATCCTCTCTTCAATCCTCTAATTATTGTTTATCTTTCTCAGATGAAGAAAAATGCTCTTTGAGCGGTGGAAACTGAAAGTCGTTGGCAGGCAGGCAAAATATCAGCTAGGGTACAGGTACAGGGTACATCTATCTCCAAGACTTTCAGTGCTTTGAGGACAAGGCTTTTAGGAGTGGTCAGTACTTCGTCCTGTCATTTTCATTAACAAACAGCTATCATCAGCAGTTTGACTACTGTTTCAGCACTGCTCTGCATCATTCGATCACCTCTAAATCTATAGGTTTTAATTAATTTTCTTTGTACTTCATTCAATGGTAACAAGTTTCTTTCCCTGCTGGTAAGCCATTGATATTTTTTCGTATCAGAGCTGCAATTTCTTTTCTTTTTTTAATGTTTATTTATTTTGAGAGAGAGCACATGCACAAGCAGGGGAGGGGCAAGGAGAAAGGGGGGGGGAGAGAGAGAGAGAGAGAGCGAGAGAATCTCAAGGAGGCTCCACCCTCAGCACAGAGCCCCAGGTGGGGCTTGATCCCATGACGGTGATATCATGACCTGAGCCCAAATGAAGAGTTGGCGCTTTAACCGACTGAGCCACCCAGTCGCCCCAGAGCTGCATTTTTGACTTCATGTATTCAGGAGAGATTGGGGTTATTAATGAGTCACTTGAAAATCATACCAATAGCTGCCCCTACCTGGGTTAGTTACAGAGCATCACCCCATTCTGGTATGCAGTGCTCATCTCTTAATAGTATGTCAGTAAATACTTGCTTTATGAAGGAAGGAAAGTAAGTCACTTGCAAACGTGACCAGCCTTCTATAAATAAACAACTTGTGAGTAGGCGGTCTGAAGATACCTTCTGAACTAAGCCTTACATCTTGACTACTTTGGGGCTAGAATGAAAATTTTAACGCCTTCTCAATTGCCTTCGCTGCAATGCCCAGCGCTTCCCTTTACACCCATGACCTCTACAGGCTTCTCTTCTTTCCGCTCAAGAACAATGATTGCCCACTGCTGTCTCCGCCACACGGGCTCTAGAGCCTGGGGTCAGAGGTACACGGACTTGGGCCTCCACCGCAGGCAGTGTCTCTCTCTCTAATCTAGTCTTGGGGCTAGGAACATCTCCCTCCTTCCCAGCAGCCTCTACCGCGACTCCAGCCCGCCCTCCTCTGCCTTGCCCTTTGCGACCCTCCCTTCTCTCACACAGCGCTCAGCATAAAAACAAGCCTTTTCCTCTCAACCCCACCGCCAGCTTTCCCGCTTCCGCCCGGCGCGTGTGGCCCAGGGCGGGGCAAGGGAGACCTCTCCGAGTTGGCGAGGGGCGTGGGCCGTGACGTCACCGCGCCCTGACGTCGGGCAGACGTGTAGCACGGTCTCCCGGGAGACCGGGAAAGCCGTTCGCACTCGGAGTCGAGGTCTAGGTGAGAGACAATGAATGACTTCCTTGAGTCCCCCGCCTACCCAGCCCCCCGGGACGCAGTTCCGGAGCGGAGGCGTGCTGGCACCGGGGGAGAGGGCAGGAAAGCTGAGACGAGGCGCCGCGGCGAGGGGCTAGGGCTTCCGAGCGTCCCTTCCGCCCCTCTCTGCGGCCCCGGCACAGCTTCCGCCAGCCCGCCAGTCCTCTACTCCCTCTGAGAGCGCCGCTCGGCCTCACCCCCGCACCCTCCTCCTCCTCTTCCTGCCACAGCAGGTCCCGAGGGAGCGGGGTTAGGAAGGGACGGGTTTCAAAACCCATCCAAGCAGTTTTGGCTGGCCTTGCAGTTGGTTTCTATTTGGAAAATCCCGCCTCTTCAGGAATGTCTTAGAGCGTGAACTCCGTTTCACCTGACGCTGATCTGCTCATTTGCGGGTGATTCACGCCAGGGGAATAGTTCTTTACGGAAGGGCCTGAAAGCTGGACGTGAGTTAATGGCCCAGCGTGACACTGCTGTGAGGGAAGGGAATCGGAAGTGAACAGTCAAGGACGTTTTTGTATTTTCGACATCTTCTTCACGATCCTGTTAAGAGAGCAGGTCCACAAATACGTGGCTGCTGCCAGTTTCACCGCGCTTCTCGCTGAAGGGCAGTCTACATGTATGTAATGTGAAAGGATAAAAGAAACTAGTTTGATAAAACATACAAAATAATGTAAGAGTAAAGTAAAAAAATTAAAAATTTTTCCACCTACGTGTTGCCGTGGGTGAAAGACTTTTTTCTTTCCTTGAGAAATTCCGTAAATTTGTGAATGCCTCTATTCCTTTAATACGTATGCAAATCTTTTTAAAGACCCAGAATGTTTTTCTTGAGGACGTGGGAACCATCTCTTTAAAATGTAAACATCAAGGAAGACGGCGTCCCTATTTCCTTATCACCTTTGGTACTTTCTCCCTCGACTCCTTCCTTTAGAAACCACGGATTCTATCACAGGGATTTGTATTCCTTAGAACAATCGCAATTAACCAGTGCAGATAGCTACTTCAATCACTAGGTGAATTGCAAACGAACTATGAAAGTGTGTAGCCCACTGTGTTGAGGACGAGTTACCTTTTCTCTTGAGAACGTATATGTATTGGATTGTATCTACATGGCTGTATATATAAAAAAGTGAGCTTTCTGTCTTTGTAGTCTCGTTAGCAGATTGGCTCTGATGTGCATCACAGTCTAGTTAAATGCTTACTCAATAATAAAATTGTTTTCTTTCTGCATTGTAGAGAGATTTTCTGGGTTGGCAGTATTTTCTTCAATCAGAACCTGCCAAATTTTCCTACTTGCTATATAAGAAGGACCCAAAGTTGGAATACCTTTACAGATAAAGAAGGTACTAAACAAATATGTTCCACTGGTCCTTTGTTTATGCTGTCACTAGATCCATGCTCTCAAATGATTTTATGGGTGGAATTTAAAAAGGAGATTTAGTTGGCAATTTTAGGAAAAATTGTACTCCCAGTAGAGTTTAATTAAGATAATGCCATCTTATTTACTGATGGTAAGTCCATTGTAAAATGGCAGAAGAGAGAATAATGAGCCTTCTGTGAATAACGAGCTCTTGCCATATCACAGTCTGCCAAACGTCAGATTATTATGTACTTGACTGTGTGGGCCTATGTTAGCTATGGCAGTTAACTTTACGCCCATAGTTAACTCTAGTTAACTTTACCAAACATACATATTATGTTTATATGGGAAGACAGCTCATTAGTTATTTGTTCTAAACAGCAGCTCATTAAAACAACAGGCTTTGTGCTAACACAAGGGGATGGGGAATTTCCTTTCCACCAATGGTTGCACGACTTAAAAAAAAAAACCAAAAAACTGCCGCTCCAGGAACTTTTGTTAACTACAATTTCCCTGACACCTCGCTGTGCCTGAGTTGCTGTCTCTGATAGAGTACTGTGCCTCTTTAGTCTATCTTTGTGTCAAAATCCTGCTCTGATCAAAAGCAAACAGCTTCAGGAAGCCTTCCCTAATTCACCACTCCCACCAGAAAGATAAGACATCTTTCTTTGCTGAACTCCTTGGTTGTTCCTAGTCTACCACTCCCAGCCCTCAGACTTTCTTCATTGCTGTGGAATTGTGCCTGTATCCTCTCTGCTGCCTCCTTTCTGCCCCTCAAGTCCTTAGATGAATATATAAGCATCTCTCATGAAACTGGACTGTGTATTCTTTCTCCATATTTGGGAAAGATAAAAAAACAAACAAACAAACAAACAAAACCAGGGGCACCTGGGTGGCTCAGTTGGTTTCTGACTCTTGATTTCAGCTCAGGTCATGATCTCCTGGTTCTTGAGTTTGAGCCCCGCATTAGGCTCCACACTGACCGTGCGAAGCCTACTTGGGATTTTCTCTCCCTCCCTCTCTCTCTGCCCCTTCCCCGTTCTCATACTCTCTCTCTCTCTCTCTCTCAAAATAAATAAATAAACTTAAAAAAGAACCAAAAGTGTTCCTTCCATTCATCTTGTGTGGTTTTATGAAAGTAGTAATAGGATTTTATGTTGAATTGTTATATTAGAAATGAAAATTTATTTAGGTAAAATATCTGCATAAAATTATATAAATGTTCATCTTGAGTAAAATTAGCACGTCTCATAGTTTCATGACTTTTCAGTGTCTGCATATCATATTTAATCTGATAACTCTAAATATTTTTTGTACTTCATCCTTTAAACCAGCATTCGTGTCACAATTGTTTTTCTTATCTGCTGAACTAAAATACTATATTTAGATATTTTTCTTTTCTTTTCTTTTTTTTTACCGTTTTATTTATTTTTGAGACACGGAGAGACAGAGCACGAACAGGGGAGGGTCAGAGGGAGGGAGACACAGAATCCGAAACAGGCTCCAGGCTCTGAGCGGTCAGCACAGAGCCCGACGCGGGGCTCGAACTCATGGACTGCGAGATCATGCCCTGAGCCGAAGTCGGCCACTTAACTGACTGGGCCACCCAGGCGCCCCTAGATATTTTTCTATTAGCTTTTTGGAAAAAACCCTTTAAAAAAAGAAAACAGAAATAAATGAGTCTGTTTAAAATTTTAAGTGACATTTAGGGGTGCCTGGGAGGCTCAGTCGGTTAAGTGTCCAACTTCAGCTCAGGTCATGATCTCACGGTTGGTGAGTTCAAACCCGGCGTCAGGCTCTGGGCTGACAACTTGGAGCCTGCTTTGGATTCTGTGTCTCCTTTCTCTGCCCCTCCTACACTCACACTCTGTCTCTCTCAAAAATAAATGAACATTAACAACAATTAAAAAAAATTAACATTTATTCTGTATTTGCAAAACAAGTAATTAGTAATAAACCACCAGAGAAATTACAATTAGACTATAAAGTTCTAAAGGAAGAAAATATTTCTGACTTAGTCATCTGTTATCTTTCCTGTTCTATTGGCGTAATAGCTAATTGAAAAGGTCCAGTTGTACCTTTTAATACTGAGTTGATGAAATAACTGTTAAAAGTTATCACCATTTATCTCTCATTACTCCAAGAATTTATAGCTTTTAATTTGAATTTTATTCATAATTTCAATTCTGACCATTGCCATCAATGTTTTTAGATTATCTTACTTCAGAACTCCCTCTGCATATTTTGAGAAATTATGGATCGTCACATCCCCATGCACGCGTTACCTGAAGAAATCCAAAAGGTATGGTATTATATTGTGTTATTAAAGCATAACATTGAGAGCATTTTAAGGTAGATAGTAATATCTCCCCCTCTCTCTGCCCCTCCCCTGCTCATGCTCTCTCTCTCTCTCTGTCTCAAATATAAATGAAAAACATTTAAAAAATTTATATATAAAAAAAAAGGTAGATAGTAATAAAACCTGGGGGAGTGATTTCAGAGGTTTTGTATTTATTTTGGCCAGGGGATCTGCAATTAATTCATAGAGTGTAAGGGGAACAATCATAATGGCCAGATTGTAGAATTCAATTCAGTGCAAAGAATGTTTGACCTGTGAAGGAAGACATCTATAATTTCAGCACAGTATTTGACCAGCTGTTTGTGGAGCTCTTGTGAAAAGAGGGCCTCAGGAATGTCCAAATACTATAGTTAGATATATATTTTTTTGGCAGCTTTTCAGAAAAAAAAAAAACTTGCTTGAAAAATGGAAATAAACGGGTCTGTTTAAAATTTTAAGCGATCCCCCTATTTGCAAAAACAAATAATTAGTAGCAAATAATTAGTAGTAAAACATTATAGCAGCTACAGTTAGTTTGTAACATTTTGTGATATGCTAAATTTTTGTGTCTCTCTCCATATAAGGGTCTGTTTCAATTTCACCTCAATTCTTCCCACTTATCATGTACCAGGCACTGTTTTAAACCCTTTCATATATATCAACTCATTGAATCTGGTTAAGAATTTTTCAGTTTCTATCCTGCTCTCCTCCCTGTGAGTTCATATCTGTCCTCAGGCAGAAGCATTTATCCTGTATTTAGTTTGGCAATGCATACATTGTTAACAGTATAATGTTTAAAACGTCTCTTTGAAACTGATTGACAGATTGTGAATTAAAACCTCAAACATTAACTATCATTAATCATTGAGGGTTTTCAGTAAATCTACAGTCAACTCTTAATTAGCCACCAATCCGTTACTTTTTAATTAAAAATTGTAGTCATCCCTCAGATATGCTTTTATCCTTTGTGCATGTTGCTTTGGGCTGCCTGTTAGCATTAATCATGCCATTGATTTAACTTAATGCTTAATGTTACTGCATGTCCTTCAGATTTATGTAAAATGCAACCTAGCAGGCACTGGAAAGGAAAAGCCCAGAAAAAGACCTTTTAAACCATTGCATTTAATTTGCTTCGCCTTTTAAATTGGACATAAGAGATAGTAAGCACAGAGAGAGCTTAACTATGCTATGCTTATCTGAGAAATGGTGCTTATATGTGTTTGAAGACATGGAATATCCTTCCTCTCTCCCTCAACTGAGTTCCTTGCAAATACTAAGCTGGTATGGTAGAGATTAAAAGACACAAAACAAAACAGTCTGGAAGAAACAATATCCATACTGCAGATCCCAAGGAAGAGGATATATAATGACATGAAAAAATAACTCTAAAAAACACGGGTGCCTGGGTGGCTCAGTGGGTTGAGCGTCCGACTTCGGCTCAGGTTATGATCTCACGGTCTGTGAGTTTGAGCCCCGCATTGGGCTCTGTGCTGACAGTTCAGAGCCTGGAGCCTGTTTCAGATTCTGTGTCTCCCTCTCTCACTACCCCTCCCCTGCTCACATTCTGTCTGTTTGTCTCTCAAAAATAAACATTAAAAATTTTTTAAAAATAACTGTAAAAAACAGTATATGATTTAAATATCATATAAGGTAGTATCTTCTTTGATATGGACAGGTGGGGGAGGATGGTCAAGGGAGGAGCTTTATGTGGGTGACAGAATTGGGATTGGCCCTTGAAAGCTGAGTATTTCTATATACAGACGGGGAATAGGGCATCCTAGGCCAACGTAACAGAAACTTACTGGTGAAAAAAAGCTGGCCAAGTTAGGTATGTATTTATTTTGACAAGATTTTTATGAGAATTGTAAAATGCCTTTTTCTCATGTTTAAGGTGCTATATAAGTAAATCGTTTAAAAATGATAAAAACCAAACCTTTCACGAATCTACAGTTCTATTCTCAAGGCAGGAATGGCAGACAGTTGTCCATACAGTGCAGAGGAGGGACATCAGGAAAGACTCAGCTGCCTAAGTCCCTGGACAATTATGCTGATTGTAGCCCTGGTCCTGCTGAATGTTTAGAATGTAAAATGCAGCTCTGCACTTTTTCAGACTCAAGTTAGATACATTTATACCACAAATATTTATCAAGTGCATATTATGTGCTAGGCACTGTTTTGGGCTTGATTATAAAGCAACAAAAATGTGTACATGTAGCCACAGCCTATTAAAGCACAGTCCAAGAATAAGTCAGTTATTTCTTTTTCACAACTTCTTACCTATGTTTGATTCATCTAGATTGTCCATTATGTAACTTGTTAAATTGCTTACTGATCAGGCAGTATATCTATTTAGTCAACTTGCATACATCATTTCATACAGAATCATGTTAAATAGGTATATAGCTTATAATGCTAATAGGAATACCTCAGATTAGAACCACTGCATTATTAAGATGAAGAAAACAAATCATTTTTCCCACATGACTTTGAAATTGTGCTCATTTCTCTATTGGATGAACAAATAACTGAGGTGTGTAGGTCAGTAGGTGGTGACAGGTCTTTCAAAGGCTTTTTTTTTTTTTTAATTGTTCTTCTGTTAACTTTTTATATTAGTTCTTATGTGGCTCTTCTTTCTAGAAAAGCTTCTGCTGTGTTTCTTTCTTTACTTTTTTCTTTTTCTTTTCTGTGTCTAGGCAAGGAAAGTTAGTGTAGAAGAGAAGGTGAGCCTTTCTTGTTTATTTCTTTCTATACTTTTGCTGTATGATCTGGAAATAGATGGTCAATTAATCACATGAAAGATACATGGTAAGGAATGTGAAGGTGTATTACACTCTATTATTAATAGCAAAACAGGTAGTAATAGAGTTGCAAGAAAAAGTAAAGGTGGTGGGGAAAGTAGGGAGAAGAATGCTGATGACATTCAGTTATATTGAAAGAATCCATTGCCTGATTAGAAGCCTAATGTTAAATTACTTCCCCCTGGTCTCATTTCTTAGGAAATCTTAGAGAAGAAAGAATAAAGTAATCTTTTGACTCTCATTCTTAAATCTTTTTGCTTTTTGTCACAGTTTCTGACCAAGCATCAGACATGCCTCAGACTTCCATATCCCTAAGTGGCAGAAAATATAAAACAGGCTTGTGTACTGGAGAGCAGGACCACACTTGCCCGCTTTGTCTGCTGCTAGACTCTACAGTTCACTTCTGTGTGTACTTAGACTATATCTCTGAATCTACTCTCTCTAGACTGAACTAACTCTTACTTGTCTCTGACCTCCAATATCCAACAGCTTTGCTAGAATTGTCATCCAACATTCTGGAAGCAGAATGAACTTGTTCTAAGTTTAGGACTTTATTGCCATGATTTAAAACTTGAACAGTACTTATAGATCAGCAAAGTAATAATTCTATATTTATTCCCCTCCTGAATGTCAACTGATATTATAGACATACGGAGTTCTCTTTTTAGAAACAAAGCAACCAACAACTTTCCTTTTGCTGTTTTCACCAGGGGACATATGCAGAAGTCAAAACAACTCCAACAAACTGTGGAAAAACTAGTTACTTTGCAAAAAGTAAAACTGATCTCTTGTTTTTTTTTTTTAAATGGTGACAAAATGAACACTTGTAATAGGATTTTTAGCTTCAGGAGATATTTATTACCACAGAACACAAAGTAAAATAAAGAGACCAGAGTTGTTTATTTTACAAAACACAAGTGGTGGTGCAGGCTGGAGTGCACACTGTTCTTTCTGGGATAACAATCCCTTTCCCTAGCAGTAACAGCTCATTTCGTCCTGTTTCAGTAAAGTAATTTTAGTACTTTGGAACTTTGAAATTTATTCAGAATAACAGTTTTATATTTCCAAGCACAGATTGTCATTGCCAGAAAAAATAAACGTAATTTTCCAGGTCATTTTGGGCCACTGTGGCTAGGGTCAGATTTTGTGTTGAGTTAAAGGAAAAACAAAGAGAATATGGTCATAGAAATGTTAGCACTAGCATCCTGGAAAAGTAGTGATATTTATGTGTGGGCGTGGGTATGTGTGTTGTGTTTTGAAGCAATTTTAGTCTTAAAGTCTAATGACAAAAGGAATAGGAAGCTATGTGATTTTTGGAGAAACTATTCTGTTAATATTGTGACCTAAAATCTTGAAAAATCTGCAGTTGTCAATTTGTAGTCCAAAATCCTTTTCTTTTTTTTTTTTTTTTTTTTTTTGAGTCTAAAATACTTCTGTTGGCAGGCCACAGAGGGTCATGGAGTCTACTAAGGTGAGGTTTCCCAGTGGAAAAATAGGTATTGAAGGAAATACACTTTAGAAGCATATTTATATAAACATAAGTGTGTCATATATAATTTATGTCTGAAGCCAACATTTCTTAACATTGTTCAATAAAATTTCTTTATGGATTAATCTCTGTATTTTAGTCCCAGATTGATTTATTTTTATTTTTATTGTTTTACAAGTAAACTTCTTATTTCGAGATTATTGTAGATTCACATGAAGTTGCAAGAAATCATACTAAGAGATGCCAGCTTTTTCTTCCCCATCTTCCCCATCTTCCCCATCTTCCCCATCTTCCCCATCTTCCCCATCCTCCTCATCTTCCCCATCTTCCCCATCTTCCCCGTCTTCCCCCATGGCCTCCAGTGGTAACATCTGGCAAAACCATACTACACTCTCACAACCAGGATATTGACATTGATACAGTCAGGATGTAGAACAGTTCTATCACAACAAGAATTGCGCATGTTTCCCTTTTATAGTCGCATTTACCTCAGCCTACCTCTTCACATACCTCCATTACCTCACCTCCCATCCCCAATTCATGACCCTTGGGAACCATTGATCTCCAGTAATTATATCATTTCAAGATGTTATCTAAATTGAATAATGCAATATATAACCCTTTGGGATTAGATTTTTCACTCAGTGTAATTCTCTGGAGCTTTATTCAGGTTGTTGCATGTATCAGTAGTTTATTTCTTTCTGTTGCTGAGAGGTATTCCACAATCTAAAGGTACTGCACAGTTTGTTTAACCTATTGAGGGACATCTGTTTTTTTTCCAGTTTTTGCCTATTATGTATAAAGCTGCTGTGAGTGTTCATGTGTATGTTTTTATGCGAACATATGTTTTCATTTTCCTGGAATAAATGCCCAAGAGTGCAATTGCTAGGTTGTACAGTAGTTGCATTGCATGTTTAGTTTTTTAAGACACTGTCAAACTTTTCCAGTTTGGGCTGTCCCATTTTACATTCTCGCCAGCGATGCATGAGTGAGCTAGCTTCTCTGCATCTTTACCAGAATTTGATGTTGCCATTAGTGTTTATGTTAGCTTTTCTGATAGGTATATGTGATAACTCATTTTGGTGTTAACTTGCATTTTCCTAATGGCTAACAATGAGTATCTTTTCATGTGCTTATTTGGAATCTGTATCCTCTTAGGTGAAATGTTTCTTCATGTCTTTCGACCATGTGTTTTCTTTCTTTTAGTTAAAAAAATTTTTTTAGTGTTTATTTTATTTTTTGAGAGAGAGTGAGAGAGAGCGCAGTTGTTTGTGAAAGTGTGTGTGGCACCAGCAGCGGAGGGGCAGAGAGAGAGAGAGACAGAGGATCCGAAGAGGGCTGCTCTGACAGCAGAGCCCGATGGGGGCTCAAGCTAATGAACCGTTGAGATCATGACCTGAACCCAAGTCAGACGCTTAACTGACTGAGCCACCCAGGCGCCCCTTGACCATGTGTTTTCTAATTGGATTTCCTTAAATTGTTGAGTTTTGAGAGTTCTTTGTGTAATCTAGATAATAGTCCTTTGTCAGATATGTGGTTTGTAAATATTTTTTTCCCAATCTGTAGCTTGTATTTTTCTCCTCTTCACAGGGTCCTTTTCAGAGCACAAGTTTCACATTTTGATGAAATCCAACTTATCAATTTTTCCATTTATGGATCATGCTTTTGGTATCAAGTATAAGAACTCTTTGCCTAGAAAATCCTGAAGATAATCTCCTAGGTTTTTTTTCCTTCTAAAATCATATTTTTATGTTTTACATTTAAGTCCATAATCATTTTGAGTTAATTTTATATAGGGTATGAGGTTTAGTTTAAGTTCCTTCCTTCCATCCCTCCTTCCCTTCTTCCTTTTAACTTATGGGTATCCAATTGTTCCAGCACCATTTATTGAAAAGACAATCTTTCCTTCACTGAATTGCTTTTGCATCATTGCAGAAAATCAATTTGGCATATTTATGCAGATCTTTTTCTGGGTTCATTATTCTATTCCATTGATCTCTGTGTCTGTCCCTTTGTTAATACCACACAGTCTTATTACTATAACAATACGGTATGTATTGAAATCAGATAAAATGATTCTTTCCACTTTATTTTTTTTAAGATTGTTCTGGTTCTTCTAGTTTCTTTGCCTTTCCATATAAATTTGAGAATCCTGTCTATATCTTAAGAAAAAATCTTGCTGAAATTTTGATAAGAATTACATTAAGCCTATAAATTTGGGGATAATTGCTATCTTTAATATTTTGAGTCTTCAGTATGTCTCTCTGTTTATTTAGATCTTCTTTGATTTTTTCATCAGCATTTTATAGTTTTTAGCATACAACTACTGTACATGTTTTGTTAGATTTAAGCCTAAGCATTTCATTTTTTTGAGCAATCATTATTGGTGTTGTATTTTTAATTTCACTGTCCGTGTGTTCACTGGCAGTGTATACAAATACAATTGTTTTTCTTATGTTTATCTTCAATCATTGACCTTGCTGAACTTATTTGTTCTAGGAGTTTTATTGTAGATTCTTCAGGATTTTCTATGTAGGCAACCATGTCGGCTCAAATTAGGGACAGTTTCCTTCCTTCCTTCATTCCATCCTCCTTCCCTTCTTTTCTTTTCTTTTCTTTTCTTTTCTTTTCTTTTCTTTTCTTTTCTTTCTTGGCATTTACTTCTTGCCTTCTTGCTCTGGCTAGAACTTGCAGCATTATGATGAATATGAGCAGAGAGAATAAATATATATCCTTGCCTTATTCCTGATAATAGGTGAAAAAAACACTCACTTTTTCACTATTGCTCCTATGTTGCTATAGGGGTTTTTGTAGATGTTCTATACAAAATTGATCTTTAAATTGGTTGTATAGCAAATTGACTTATTGATAAGGAAGGGTCCTGATGGCCTTATGAAATGGTCAGGTGGCCTGTATAACTGGTGATTCAAAAGGTCCACTGTTCTGTCTTAAAATGTTTCTCCCAAACCAAATGAAATTCACTGGCTAGACCCTCTTTGCATCTTTTTAAGTGGAGAACCTCTTAGAAGGGGTCACATTTTATACTGTGTTATGGAATAGTTTATCTGTTTCTTTCCTCCTTTATAGAATAGTTTATCTGTTTCTTTCCTCCTTATCCAAGTACAACAAGCATGGGATGGGTGGGAGAAGAAAGGAGGAATAGTTTTAGAGCAGAGAATAGTTCAGCTGGGCTGCAGGAGGTTACTGGAGTGCCTTTTCTAGTTCAAGCACAGACAGGAGCTTTGAAAAGGATTTGAAGCCTAATTTAACCTTTTAAAAAACTTGCATCACTTCTATATTAAATACAGTAAAACCTTGGTTTGCAAGCACAAGTCATTTCAGAAACATGCTTGTAATTCAAAGCACTTGTATATCAAAGCAAATTTCCCAATAAAAAATAATGGAAACTCAGATGATTCATTCTGCAACCCCAAAATATTCATATAAAAATGATTACAGTATGGTAATATAATGCAAAATAATAAATAAAATACAAAATATAAAGAAAAATAAATTAACCTGTACTTACCTTTGAAAACCTTCATGGCTGGTGTGAGGGAGACAAGAGAGAGGAGGGTTATTGTGTAGGACAACTTCCAGTATCACTAAGGGAATCACTGCTATCTATTGGCTCAATGGAATCTTTTTCTTTTTGTGCAGTTTTAACAAGGAACCTATCCAATGACACTTGCTCTTGCTTCCTTTCGAGGATTTTGCAGAAATGTGACATTGCATTGTCATTGAACAATTTCATTGCTTGCACTGCTATAGCCTTATTTGAGTGGTGCTTTTCTACAAAATTTTACACTATTTCCCAGATTTTACACATCTCCCTAATCTCATTTGAAGTGAGGGATTCCTCTGCCTTTTTCTTCTCTGTAGACGAGATGCTTACAAAATGTTGTAATAAATGTTCTTCTCTGTAGACATACACTGCTTACAAAATGTTGTAATTTTGGCCACTTGCATACCTTGTTCATACTTCTCGATGATTTCCTTCTTAACTTCCACTGCAATTAACTCCTTCTTACCACCTTTCTTTTCAACCTTTCTCTACGTGGGGTGCCATTGTATACGCTGGCACAGATGTTGACTACAGTATGGCATTAATAAACTCTTGTCATATACTGTGTTTAATGTAACTGGTAATAAGGCCACAGAGGAAAGGGTCTCCATCTGCAGACAGCCTGACCTAGAATGAAGCAAAGCCTTCCTAAGCTTATTCTTGTGTAGAAAAGCAAAAGACTCTCCATAGGTGCTTTGAAGTAACAAAAAATACCCTGATGCCAGTTGTGGGCACCTTCCAACGTTTTGAAAAAAATCACTGGTTTGTGCCAAACAGTGTGACCTGAGACTGAGCATCTGAGCATGGGAGATGATCACCTGCAATCCTGCAGTGACAGAGAGAGAGAACCATTGGCTCAGTTGTGATTATATGATGTTCGGTGTCACGTACTACTCATATTGTAAGACATCACTCGTTTATCAAGTTAAAATTTATTAGAAATGTTTGCCTGTTTGCAGAACATGTTACTCACAATCTAAGGTGTTACTGTAACTATAATTTTAAAAGTACAAATACCACATTTGAGAAGCTTATAATTTTTAAAATTTTATTAAAAAATGTTTATTTGGGAGAGAAAAAGAGAGTGCAAGTCGGGGAGGGACAGAGAGAGAGAGGGAGAGAGAGAATCCCAAGCAGGCTTTGCACTGACAGTGCAGAAATGGGGCTTGATCTCACAAACCATGAGCCATGACCTGAACCAAAATCAAGAGTCAGATACTTAACTGACTGGTCTACCCAGACACCCCTGTAATTTATTTTTAAATGACTCTACATTTGTTTAATATACTGCATTTGTTGATGCCTCCTCCAAAGCATGTCTTGTAGAAAGCAAAAATATCCTGCTCATGATATAGGTCTTTTGTAAAGAACGACAGCATGTCATTATTTTACTTAGAAAATGATGACATAATGCCAAGTTATAAGAGTGAAGCACAAATTATATTTCACAAAAAACAGATAACTTTTACTTACTTCATGTGGGAATCTAATTATAGTATTTCATAATTTTTCAAGCTTCACAGAAATATCCTAAGTAATTAGCCCATACAAACACTAAGAATTTGAAAGTGTTATTGCATTTTTTTTCTGTTGTATTTTTGCTTATGGAAAATTGTTTACAAGTTAATAATACTGAAAACTTTTGTTCAATATACTTATCTAACATAGATCATTCAGTAATTTAGATCGTACTAGGTGAATTCTGGAGACTCTTCTTATGGACTTATTCTTTTGTAATTTGATTGTCTTGTTTTCTAGCTCATGATATCATTTTTTGGGTATTCTTTGCTGAACTTCTAGAATACCTATTCTATAAAATGTATTACTTTATGTATTTCTGCTCTACCTGCCCCTGCCTTGATTGCTGTTTAGAATATTAGAATAACATTCTAATAGCTTTTGTAGCTGTGAAGTTTATACTGTTTCTGTTTTGTACATCAGGCTGCAGATGAGCTCCACCTAGCAAGAGTTTTCTTTAGAATGAAGATAAAGCATTTTGCCAGAATCTGGGCAAGAACTGTGATTAATAGGCATAAGGTTAGGAATGAAAGTGCCTTCAAGTAAGCAATATAATTTTCAAATTGATGAGAAGGAACCAAAACTCACAAGAGCAAAGGGATTATAAGAAAATACCCATCTGTTCTGAATTAGTTCAGATCTCTTGACCTAGATAAGTTATATTCCCAGGGACTGATAGTACCTTTGAATGGGATTGTGGAGCTACTCTTGGTGATCTTTGAGAACACATAGAGAGTAAGAGGATAACATACAAATGCCATTCCAGGTATAAAATGGCCATAAATTATAACCAGTGAACTCAATTTCAGTTCCAGACAATATACTAGAACGTATTTATTAAAAGATGGTTTGTGAGGATATACTAGAGAAAACAGTAACCCTTGAGCCAATTTTATGTTTATTAAGAGAATCAGCATGTGGATGCTGTATACAGTTACTAGGTCCAAGACCTATAGTAGCTATAGAATGTATAGAATTTATGAAGACATTTGACTGAGTTTGCCATAATATTCCTGAAGACAATATGGGTAAATATAGGCTGATTATAAAAATAATTGGATAGATTAATAATCAATTGAAAAGTTGTACCTTCAACTCTTCAAATGTGCTGAGTAATAGATCAGTATCAACCAAGTAGATATGACATGCTATGGAGTTCTTTCCTCAGTTTTGTCATATTCAACATTTTAAATCAATGAATTAGATGGAGAAAACAGCTTATAAGGATCAATTTTCAAAGAGACACAAAGCTTAGAATTTCCTGCACACCAAGTCAATACATAAAGGGAGTCTAACACATACATATCTTTAAGATACATGTGTGTCAGAGGCACCTGGGTGGCTCATTTGGTCAAGTTTCCGACTTCAGCTCAGGTCATGATCTTGTGGTTCGTAGGTTCGAGCCCCACTTTGACCTCTGCTGACAGCTCACAGCCTGGAGCCTGCTTTGGATTCTGTATCTCCCTCTTTCTCTGCCCCATCCCCACTCTCTCTCTCTCAAAATAAAAATAAAACTTAAAAAAAAAAGAAAAAGATATATGTGTGTCTAAGATATGTATGTGCAGATATATATGTTATTAATTTACTTACATTATAATTATAATTTAATTTTCTGCACTTCAATCTGAAAAACCAGATACACAATAGAATGAGGGTTATTGGTTGCAAGAAATAGGTAGCATAAGGAGGAAAGAGAATAGTGCAGGAAGATTGGGCATGGATCCCAAAGGACAGGTAGGGAAGCTAGGTTGCACGAGTAACTGAAGTGAGGAATTTGAAGGTCATTGGTTCCTTTTTTCCTTTCTTACTTTGGATCCAGATTATCTTTGTCTCATCTTGTCTGTGTATGTCTGCTCACCCTTCTCTCTCATTCCAGTAATGTGGCTAACTCTGTGTGGAAGATCCGTCTCCATTCAGGCTGCCCTAAAGGTGTCCCAAATACCTGGGTCTTCAACACTTACAAGTCTGGTTGGCTCATCCCAGCCTAGGGCTTGGTTCTTCTAGGTCTGATATCCAGTCCTCATCCCCCAGTCAGCCATGGCTACGGTTGATGGGTGGAGGGAGATATAGTCACATTACCAGAGCAGCCAGGACTGTAGAAGGTGAATTCTCTAAAAAAGCAAACATAGGTGAGAAGGAATAGATTGGTATATTTAATATAATGAAAGATGGTTTCACACTGAAGCATTTTTTAAATAGGTGCTTTATTTAACACAAAAGCAAGTAATAATATATAATATCAACATATAAAAAATAGAAAAGACTGTTGTGAACGAAGGTTGCATTAGAAGATACTACCAATGATATTACTTATGAGATATTAGAATGAGGGAAGTTTGAGCCCTCTCTTACTCTGTTTTAGTGAGACCAACCGTGCTGGAGTATTAAATTCTGGGGACCAAACTTTGAAACATGTATAGAACACTGGAACAGGTTCAGAGAAAATTATTCAGAATAAGGAAGAAATTCAAAACCATGTCATATGGGAAACAGCTGAAGGAATTGGAAGTTTTGACCTGGAGAAGAGAAGATATGGAGTGCTCCTGATAGCTGTCTTTAAATATTAGAACGAGGTCTAGGGTTGTTCCACATGGTTACTGGGAGATTTAGGGCCAGTGCGCTTACCAGGGAGGCAGATTTGGGGTCAGCATGAGAAGCTGTCAGAGGATAGAACAGGCTGCTTTACAAACTAGTTTCCCATC
The DNA here is from genome assembly GCF_023721935.1 of Panthera uncia. Classification (NCBI taxonomy): domain Eukaryota; kingdom Metazoa; phylum Chordata; class Mammalia; order Carnivora; family Felidae; genus Panthera; species Panthera uncia. The sequence continues at coordinate 105,609,277 of NC_064810.1, read as the reverse complement.
ATTTGGGAGGTTGAAATAGAATCTGGATAACTTCTTATCCAGGTTAGAGTAGATTGTATGCAAGTTACTTTTATGATTTGTTTCAAACTTGTTGTTTTACAAATCTGTAAATTTGGTATCTCTGGCAGTTAGATGGTTGATGTGGTCATTCACCTGTATCCCACAGTATTGCAGTTTTTAATTTGAAATTTTTGTTATTGAACTTTAGATGAACAAAATGATACTATGTAAAGATTTGTTATTTGTTTCAACTGACTCTTGTGTAATGGCATTGACAGGTGGGTGAAGTGTGTCACTCTTAGTTGTGGGAGCAGTTTCTACAGTCTTAAGGGAGTTTTCATTAAGAGTAAGTACCCCTTGAATACAAGTGTTGCTTTCATTTTAGTGCCCTGGGGCAAATATTTAATGAAGCCATCTCTTAGCCTTTGTGAATAGCAGGACGAGTAGTCTACTTGAGGAATATTTATATACTTGAGACAGAAAAAAGAATTACCTCTCTCTTCACTTTGCTGGAATTCCATTTTTCACTGCCCTTATGCTGGCCAGAGATATATGAACTTCTTATTTATTTAAGAAGTAAGAGGGTTAAGCTGACTCACCCATAGCAGAAAAATATGACACAAATGGTTACAGGGGGTAGGTTTTAGATAGACCTGGGTTTAATCCCAATGTCTCCATATACCAACTGGTTATTTAACTTCAGTGGTTTCCATTTCCTTATCTATAAAATGGGTATAACCATACCTACCTGAAGGGAAAAGAACAGAGTTAGAAGAGATTGGGTTTAAAATGTTTTTGCTATTTATGGTTATATGAGAGAATTCTGTTGTAAATTCTGTAAAAATCATAAAATATTAAAACTGAACAGGAACTTAAGAGTTCATTTGGTCCAATGCCATAATTTTATAAATGAGGAAAAATAAGATCTGAAAAAGCCAAGAGGCATCTCCAGGATCACAGTGCAGCTGGCAGTGAAAGGCCAGCGATTTCTCTCCACTTCATGGAAAACTCATCTTAAAACAAGAATTATAAAGATGTTTTCATCATTTTTTGTTTTATTTTATGGAAAATATTTCAAGAGTAAATCTTTCTTAGAGATACTATGGAGAAGCAATCACTCTGAAAGACCCTTTTTTAATTCCAAGATTCTGTGTCAGAGTCAATGTCATGCCAGTTTTTAAAATTTTATCCAGATGTCAGCAACATCATAATTATTACTCCATGGCATAGTCCATTGTGCATTTACTTCATTTGACCAGCATGGTTGCAATAACATCTTCAGTGGAACTTTGCCAGAAATTTAAAAATATCATTTCAATGTATGTATGTATATATGTCTATTTTCTAGATGTCCCCTGAAGAAAAAGTTTGTAAGTACTGTGGAGTCAGCTATCTAATTCTTCACGAGTTTAAAGCTATGGAAGAAAAAATGAAAGCTATGGAAAAAGAGATGAAATTTTATCAAGGAAGTGTAGATCGTGAAAAGAGACTTCAAGAAAAGCTACGGTCTCTTAGTCAAGATTTTGAACAGTACAAAATTGACAATGAATCCAAAACAGAAAGGTATATTATTCTATTCTGTCATTTATTTAGTTCGAAAGGAAAGTACAGGAAATAGACTTTGAATGTTTTTCTGGAATTTCTCTATATCAGGTATAACTTACACTTTAATACACCTATGTTTGTTCATTAATTATTACTAATTGTTAAACCTAATTATTATAGTTTGAGCATTTCTTTTGAGGCATAATATTTACTATTTGAATAATTAGAAACTAGTTCATTCAGTAGTCATAGTTGGGAAGGGTCAAGTTATATTTTTCCCCAGATATATATCTTAATTTATCATTAGAAAGATTTGTCTATCAAAATCAGGTGAATTTTGGTTGTTTTGCGACTTAACATTTGTTTTTAAATGGCCTTGAATATTTAGATTTATAGCATAAGGTTTTCATGTTTTGAAAGGATGCCAAAACATTAAAATTGGTACATGATTCTAAGTCACTGAAATTGGAATAAAATTAAAGATTGGGTTCCTAATTGCTGCTGAATCTAATCAGCAATTTAGTCTGCCTAACGACACTTCAGTATGTTTATACAGACACTTCTATAGAAGGGTTTTTGCTGGTATTTTATGGCTTTTCCTTTTTCCTATAAGTGAATATTTCTCCATTTAAAATATCGACAGTTGATGTTAGTAAACTTTGAATTAATGAATTTAGTGAATATCATGTCTTTGTAAAAGTAGGAACTTTGTTAAATCTCCTAGGATTAAGTGCTTCTATTACATTTTGTTATAAGCTTTTATAATTACATTAAATCTCAGTTGAACCTGATATTTCTTAGACCTTTACTAAGAAAATTTTGTTACAGTGTCTTTAATTTCAAATTTGAATAATAAATTATTTCATAATGTTTGAGTAGAAAAATAAGAAGCTTGAAGTATTCAGCTTAAAATTTTAGATTTGGAGGGTTTTGCCTATCAGAGCAGAGATTCTTTTGTTTGGGGTATTCACATTTTACTTTCTTTAATAAAATATTGCATTATATAAGTCATATGAACACACAAAATAAAAGAAGTAAACAGAAGTAAAGGCAAAGAATTCCCTTTTTATTCTGATTACTTTCTTCTTACTGGAGAGAAAACCACTTTTAATGGTTTGGTGTATATCTTTCTAGATCCTTTATTGTGCCTTTTCTTTTATTATAGATATATTTCTTTAAAATATCTAATATATCATATATGAGCCACTTAATTACATACATTGGAAATTGTTCCATGTTAGTGTGTATAGAGCAATCTTGTTTTTAACTGTTACACTTTCCTTCTTAAGAATATGCCATAATTTACTTATTTTTCTTTTCAACATTTAGATTATTTCCAATACTTCTTATTACAGGTATTATTTTTTTTACAGATAGTATTTATATTTATATTCTTGTGTACATGTGTTTTTCATGGGATAAATTCCTAGAAGTGAAATTGCTGAAAGAAAGGAAATGCCAACTTAAAATTCTGATAAATAGGGGTGCCTGGGTAGCTCAGTCAGTCAGCTATGTATCCGACTCTTGATTTAGTCTCGGATCATAGTCTCACGGTTCATGAGATTGAGCCTAGTGTTGGGCTTTGTGCTGACAGTGTGGAGCCTGCTTGGGATTCTTTACCTCTCTCTGCCCCATCCCCCCTTGAAAATAAATAAATAAACATTAAAAAAAATAAAATTCTGATAAATGTATACCAAATTGTCCTTTGAGAAGATAGTGTTAATTTGACCAATAGTTTATAAGACCATTTTCCTACATGTTCATATTAGAGTTTTTCAATTTTTTTCAAATAATTTACTTTTTTCTTGAGTTTTCATTGTTGTTTAATTTGTGTTTCTTTGTTGCTAGTGAGGTCGAACATTTTTTCATGTTTATTAGACATTTCTGTTTTTTCCTCTACTAAGTACTTGTTCATATCTGTTGTCAAAATTTCTATTGGGTTATTTGTTTATTTTTGTTTATTTATAGGAGTTTTTAATAAAATATGGACATTATGTTTGGTTTATATATGTTGCTAATATTTCCTCATGTTTGCCTATCTTTTTGTTTATTGTGTTTTTCTGTGTTGATTTTTTATTTTTTTAATATTTCATGCCAAATTCTGGTCCAGGTTCTGTGTCAAGTTCTTTTGATTGCAAACAACAGAAACTCACTCTGGCTAACACTAACCTAGATTCAGGCAGGTTGAAAGCACAACATATGTTTAAAACTTTTATAGTACTGCTGTTTTAGTTAACTTTTTTTTTAATTTTTTTTTTTTTCAACGTTTTTTATTTATTTTTGGGACAGAGAGAGACAGAGCATGAACGGGGGAGGGGCAGAGAGAGAGGGAGACACAGAATCGGAAACAGGCTCCAGGCTCCGAGCCATCAGCCCAGAGCCTGACGCGGGGCTCGAACTCACGGACCGCGAGATCGTGACCTGGCTGAAGTCGGACGCTTAACTGACTGCGCCACCCAGGCGCCCCTGTTTTAGTTAACTTTTTAATCTATTTGGAATTAATTTTGTCTGGTGGATTTATAATTTCATATTTATTCTTTTTGAAATGTATGGCTTGTCTCAATATCATTCATTAAATTTTCATTCTTTCTCTTTTGATTTGAAATGCCACCTAGTAATTTCTATGCTAGTCTATTTCTGGACTCTGTTTTATGCTATTGATCTATTGCTTATCAGTGGGTGTCTTAGTCCATTTGGGCTGCTATAACAAAGTACCATAGACTGGGTGGTTATAAACATTATTTATTTGTTTCTGACAGTTTTGCAGGCTGGGAAGTCCCACGGTGCTGGCATATTTGGAAGGGTTCCTCCCTCCTACTCTTTCCTGGTTTGGTGTTTTCGCTATGTCCTCACATGGTGGAAGAAGCAAGGGAGCTCTTCCAGGTTTCTTTTATAAGTACACTAATCTCATTCTTGAGGATAAAAATTCTATGTGCTATGCCTATTCATCTTTTCGTCCCTTTTAAAGACTGGCAACCACTGATCCATTTGCTGTCTTCATAGTTTTGTTTTATCCAGAATGTTGTATAGTTGGAATCATATGTAGCTTTTTCAAGTTCTCTTACTTAGTAATATGCATTTGAGTTTCTTGCATGTCTTTTCATGGCTTGAGAGCTTACTTCTTTTTAGCATTGAATAATATTCCATTGCCTGGATGTTCCACAGTTTATCCATTCATCTACTGAAGAGCACCTTGATTGTTTCCATGTTTTGGTAGTTATGAATAAAGCTGCCATAAGTATTCATGTGCAGGTTTTTGTATGCAGATACATTTTCAACTCCTTTAGATAAATATCCAAGTGTGATTGCTGGATCATACAGTAAGAGTATGGATAATTTCGTAAGAAACCTCCAAGTTTTCTTCCAAAGTGGCTCTATCATTTTGCATTCCTGGCGACAATGAATGAGTGAGAGTTCCTGTTACCACATACTCACCAGAATTTGGTGTTGTTGGTATTTTGGATTTTGGCCATTCTTATAAGTGTGTATTGGTATCTTGTTTTAATTTTCATTTCCCTGATGACATATGATGTTGAACATCTTTTCATATGCTTGGTATCTGTATATCTTTGCTGAAGTGTTTATTCAGATGTTTTGCCTATTTTTAAATCAGATTGATTATTTTCTTATTGTTGAGATTTAAGAATTCTTTGTATATTTTGGATAATAGTCCTTTATTGGATGTGTCTTTTGCACATACCTAATTTTTCTTCTGTTATTTTCTAGGAATTTTATACTTTTGCATTTTATATTTATATCCATGATACATTTGAGTTAATTTTTGTGAAGGTTGTAAACTCTGTACTTATATTCTTTTTTTTTCTTTTTTCTTTACTTTTTTTTTTTTTTTTTGCACTTGGATGTCTTATCGTTGCTCCCAGCGTGATATGTTAAAGAGATCATCTTTGCTCAATTGTATTGCCTTTGCTCCTTTGTTGAAGAGCAGTTGACTGTAGTATTTATGTGGATCTATTTCTTTTTTTCTTAAAGTTTATTTATTTATTTTGAGAGAGAGGCAGTGTGAGTGGGGGAGGAACAGAGTGAGAATCCCAAGCAGGCTCTGCACTGTTAGCACAGAGCTTGATGAAGGGCTCAAACTCCCGAAACCACGAGATCATGACCTGAGCTGAAGTCGGACGCTCAACCGACTGAGCCACCCAGGCGCCCTCATGTGGATCTATTTCTGGACTCTGTATTCTGTTCCATTAGTATCTTTGTCTGTTTTGTTTTGTTTTGTTTTGTTTTGTTTTGTTTTGTTTTGTTTTTACTGGTACTACATTATCTTGATTATTGTAGTTTTGTAGTAAGTCTTGAAGCCAGGTAGTGTCAGTCCTCCAAATTTGTTTTTCTCCTTCAATATTGAGTTGGCTATTCTGGGTCTTTTGTCTCTCCATATAAACTTCAGAATCTGTGTGTTCATATCCACAAAATAACTTGTGGGATTTTGATTGATACTGAATTAAATCTATACATCAAGTTGGGAAGAATTGATATCTTGACAATATTGAGCCTTCCTATCCACACACGGAATAACTCTCAATTTATTTAGTTATTCTTTGTTTTCTTTCATCTACATTTCATTTTCTTATATAGATCTTATACATATTTTGTTAAGAGTTTTTCACGGTTATACCTACATATTTAATTTTTTGGGGGGGTTGCTAATGTAAATGGTAATCTGTTTTTAATTTCAAATTCCATGTAGTTATAGTATATAGGAAATTTATTGACTTTTGTATGTTATGTATTTTGTTATGTATTTTCTACATAGGTGATCATATAGATTTGCATACTATACATTTCAGCAAGTTGTATTTTCATTTTCATTTAGTTCAAAGTATTTTTAAACTTCTGTTGTGACTTCTTTGACCCATATGTTATTCATAAGTGTCTTTTTTTATTTCCTAGTATTTGGGGATTTCTCAGCTCTTCTGTTTCATTTGTAGTTTAATTTCCTCGTGGAACCAGACATTGTATGATTTTAATTTTTTAAAATTGTTAGAGTGTATTTTATGGCCCTGAATGTGGCCTAACTTGGTGAATGTTCCATGTGAGCTTGAGAAAAATGTATGTTCTGCTATTCTTGGATGAAATAGTCCATAGATGTCAATTATATCAATTGATTAATGATACTATTGAGTTCAACTATGACCTTACTGATTTTCCACCTGTTGTATCTGTCCATTTTTGTATTAAAGTCTTCAACCATGCTAGTGGATTTATTTATTTCTCCTTGTAATTCTATAAGCTTTTGCCTCACATATTTTGATGCTCTGTTGTTAGGATCTGTTGTTAAGGATTATTATGTCTTCTTGGAGTATTGACTCCTTTATCATTACATAATACCCCTTTTCAACTCTGATAACTGTCATTGCTCCAAAGTCTTCTCTGTCTGAAATGAATACAAACATTCTCACTTCTTTTGATTAGTGTTAGCATGATATATCTTTCTCCACTGCTTTATTTTTAATCTACATGTGTCTTTATATTTAAAATGGGTTTCTTGCAGACAACATGTACTTGGGTCTCATTTTTTGATACACTCTGTTAATGATTTCAATCATTAACATTCAAAGTACAGTAAAACCTTGGATTGTGAGTCACTTGTTCTGTGACTGTTCCACAAGACAAGCAAGCACTTCTAATAAATTTGAACTTGATAAATGAATGATGTCTTGAAATATGAGTAGTACGTGATTCCTAATGTCACATGATCACAACTGAGCCAATAGTTCTTGAAATTCCCTTTGATATATGGGTGCTTTGGATTACAAGCATGTTTTCAGAACAAATTATGCTCACAAATCAAAGTTTTACTGCAAAGATTGATGTAGTTGGATCACTATCACCATTTTTATTACTGTTTTCTATTTGTTGCCCTTGTTCTTATTTTTATTCTTATGTTTGTCTTTCACACTTTTTCTGCCTTTTGTGTATTTGAGCATTTTAAATAATTACATTTTCTCATTCTTAGAATATCAGCTCTACTTGTTTTTTACTTTTTTTTTTAGTTGTTGTTGTATAATTTGCATTATATATTTATAGCTAATCCAAGTCTACTTTCAAATAACACTGTGCTGCTTCATGGGTAGTGTAAGTACCTTATAATAACAAAATATTCCTGATTCTTCCCTCCTATTTCTTGCATCATTGCTGTCATTCATTTCACTTTAAGTAAGAGTACGTAAATATTCACCATCAGGATTTGCATGATTTGTTTCTTTAGTCATGATTTTCTGTAGTTTAAAGATGGTATACCTAACTGTGGGGTTTTTTGCAGGGCAGGGTGGTAATCATCTTGCTTGGTATTCTCTGAGGTTTCTGGATCTGTGGTTTGGTGTCTGACATTAATTTAGAGGAAATTCTCAGTCGTTGTTTCAAATACTGTTTCTTTTCTTTTTTCTTTTGGTATTCTTGTTATACATATGTTGCACCCTTTATAGTTGTCCCAAAGTTCTTAGAGTCTCTCCCTCTCTCCCTCTTTTTTTTTCATTTTTTCCCTTTGCTTTTCAGTTTTAGCAGCTTTTCAATTCTATTGTCATATCCTCAAGCTCAGAAAATTCTTTCCTCAATGATGTCTTGTCTACTAATAAACCCATTAAAGGCATTCTTCATCTTGTTATAGTGTTTTTGATCTCTAGCATTTATTTTTGATTCTTTATTAGAAGTTTCATATCTCTGCTTACTTACCCATGTATTTTTGAATATTGTCTACTTTTTCCATTAAAGCTCTTTTCATACTAATTGCAAATTCCTAGTCTGGTAATTCTGACATTCCTGCCATATCTGCCTCTGGTTCTGATGTTTGCTTAGTCATTTCAAACTGGGTTTTTGTTTTTGTTTTTGTTTTTGTTTTTTGCCTTTTAGTGTGCCTTCCAATTTTTTGGAAGGAGAACATGATGTTCTAGGTGAAAGGAATTGCAGTTAATGGGTCTTTAGTAATTCAGTCTAATCTGGTGGGTGGGAGTGTAGGAGAGGTATTCAGTAGTCCTGGGATTAGGTCCCAGTCTTGCAGTGAGCCTGTGCCTCTAGACTGTGAACTTCACAGATGTTTCTCAGTTGCCAGCCTCTTACCCCTCCCCACTCCCACCCTAGGTAGGACAGGATGGCTGGGGTGGGCTGAAGTTGGGTATTTCCCTTTGCCAGGTCAGTTGAGCCCTGATAAAACCCCAGTAGTTTAAACTCTGATAAGATAGTTTTTCCTGAGAGCAGGCCTCTTAAACAGAATAGAAAGCTCTGGTATATTTCATCATATTTGAAATATGTTTCCCCTCTCCTTGTCAGAAGCACAAGTGGATTTTTCTCTAATCTTTACTGTGAAGACCTGGTAAGGCTCCTGGATATAAAACTCACAAAAGTGTGGTTTCCCTCTCCCCCTATAGTTTTTATCTCTCAGATTGATGTCCACAGTGAGCTTCCAGTCATTTGCCAATTACAATTCAGGTTTTTCTTTCCATGCATTGGTTCCCATGAAGGTTTCTCTTGTGGGTTTCTGCTCTGAGAAGTTCTGATTCTCTGTATCCACCTTATCTGTCTCTAATTTAGGGGGCAGTGGTTTGCCCTGTGACCTTACTTCTCTAACAGATCTAGCAAGAGTTGTTCATTTTTCACTTTGTTCATCTTTTTTACCTATTGTTAGGATAGCATAGTGACTTCTAAGCTCCTTACACATCTGATTGGAAACCAGAAGTCTTATGCTGACATTTAAAAAAATGACTTAATACTTTAAACATTTTTATTTTTTTCATGTGCTATAAGTGTTTATAACTGTACTCATTAAGCCTCATGAAACCTGAATCAAAGTATAGATAGCCCAAGAGAAAGAATAGAACATGGTGGACAAAGGAAATAAGCAGAAAAATATGAGTGCCTAAAACTTAAAGAAAGAATGGATTTCAAATAACATTTTCTTTCTTTATTTTTTTATTACAAATTTTTAATGTTTATTTATTTTTTGCGAGAGACAGGCAGACAGACAGAGCACGAGTAGGGGAGGGGCAGAGAGAGAGGTAAGTAGGCTCCAGGCTCTGAGCTGTCAGCATAGAGCCCAACGCAGGGCTCAAATCCACAGACTGTGAGATCATGACCTGAGCCAAAGTTGGATGCTTAACCGACTAAACCACCCAGGCACCCTCAAATAACATTTTCTAACCTTGACTTTCTTGCTATAATAGGTTAGTGTTACTACTTCTATATCAATTCCTTTGGTGTCTGTCATAGACTAGTATTGAGCTGCCAACTTGACATTGTGGCAGAAATATCTTTTGGGGCTCCTTGGGAGGTCTACTCCAGAGTTCCTCTGGAAAGGACTTCATTTGAGTAGCCACAAGGAAATTCTATGTTTGCAGGTAGATTGATACTGTATAGATAAATATATCATTATTATAGCTACTAGACTGTTCTATGGATATAAGCTTATTGAAACTCTTAGTTTAAGCTTATGATGCTCACCAGCTGGTCAGAATGACATATAGAAAATTTTACCTTTTATAAAAGTCATAACAGAGTAGCACACTGATCACAGCTGGGTGTTTACTTCAGAGAATTCAAGAACCATAATGGCAGATTACTGGTCAGAAATATTTGCATTTAGAATTGAATGGAATTTTTACATTAAACTTTAATTTTGAGGTAATTATAGACACATGCAGTGTAAGAAATAATGGAGATCCTGTGTACTATTTACCCAGTTTCCCCTGTTGGTAACAGCTTGTAAAACTAGTATAATATCATAGTGAGGATATTGACATTGATATAGTCAAGATGCAGAACAGTTTCATTACCACAGGATTCCTCATGTTGCTCTTTATAGCCACAGTTACCCTCTCCCTCCTCCAATCATGACCCCTGGCAACCACCATTTCTATAATTTTGTCATTTCAAGAATGTCATATAGATGGAATCATAGAATATTAGTCTTTTTGGGATAGGCTTTTCATCCAGCATAATTCTTTGGAGATGCATTCAAGTAGTGTGTATTAATAGTTCATTCTTTTTTATTACTGAATAGTATTACGTTGTATTCATTGTATTGATGTACCATATTTTGTTTAATCATTTACATTAATCATTCACAGAAGGGCATGTTAGTTGTTTTCAGCTTTCTCTATTGCAAAGGAAGCTGCTATGAATGTTTATATACAGGTTGTGTTTGAACATGAGTTTTGTTTCACTTCTACAAATGTTCGGAGTGCAGTTGCTGGATTTTAGGGTAACTGCATGTTTGATTTTATAAGAAACTTCCAGATAGTGTTGCAATGTGGTTATACCCTTTTGCATTTTCACCAGGAATATATGAGTCATCCAGTTTTTCCACATCCTCACCAGCATTTGATGTTGTCGACTATTTTTTAATTTAGCTGTTCTGATAGGTGTGTAGTGGTACCTCATCATGATTTTACTTTGCATCCTAATGACTCACGATGTTAAACCTCTTTTCATGTGTGTATTAGTTTACCGGGGCTACCATAACAAAATACTACAGACTTAATGGCTTAGACACCAGAAATTTATTTTCTCACAGTTTTGGAGGCTAGATGTCCAAGTTCAAGGTGCTTGATTTCTGACATGTTTGTATGTTTGAAGAGAGAGAGATCTCTGAGTCTCCTCATTTTCTTTTGTGGATACCAGTGCTGTGGGATGAGGGCCTCACCCTCATAATGTGTTTTAACCTTGATTGCCTCCTGAAAGGCCCTGTCTTCAAATACAGTCACATTGGGGGTTAGGGCTTCAACATTTGGAGTTTGAAGGCACATATTCAGCCCTTAACAGTGTGCTTATTTGTTTTCTGTATATTCTCTGCTGTGAAATGTCTACTCATATCTTTTGCCCATTTCTAATTGAAATACTGACTTTTTTACTGTTGAGTTTTTAGAATTTTTTTTATATACTCTCAACACTAAGCCTTTTTTGATTTGTAAATATTATCTCCCAGTCCTCTTCACAAGGTCTCTTGCAGACCAAAACTTTTTTTTTTACATTTGATGAGATTTAATTTATTGGTTTATCTTTCTATAGATCATACTTTTGCTAAGTCTAAGAACTCTTTGCCTAGCCATAGATCCTGAAGATTTTCCACTGTCATTTTTCTAGAAGTTTTTATGTTTTGTACTTAAGACATATTTCAATTTGTCTTAATTTTTTAAATAAGGCGTAGGACTTAGGTCAAAGTTCATTTCTTGCCTGTAAATGTTCTGCTCCAGCACCGTTTATTTAAGACTACCTCCCCTTCATAGAACTGCTTCTGCACATTTGTCAAAAATCAGTTGAGCACATTTGTATTGGTTTATTTGGGGGTTCTGTATTCTGTTCCATTTATCTATGTGTCTGTTTTTCCACCAGTCCCACACAGTTTCGATTACTGTAGTAAATTGGTAGACCTTTATGTTAAAGGTAGAGTGATTCCTCCTATTTTATTCTTCTTTTTAAAGATTGTTTTCGTTTAGTTTCTTTACCTTGCCATATAAAATTAAGAATTGGTTTGTGTCTACAAAACATCTTGCTCGGATTTTGATAGCAATTACATTAACCTGTGTATCAGTTTGGGGAAAATTGACATCTTTACTATGTTGAGTCTTCGAATCCATGAACACAATATATCTCTGCATTTATTTAGATCTTATTTGATTTCTTTCATCAGCATTTTGTAATTATCAGCATACGTATCAGAGCCTGTACATGTTTTGTTAATTTATACTCAAGTATTTTATTTTCTTTGGAGTGTTTGTAAATGGTATTGTGTTTTTAATTTTGGTTTCCACATGCTTGTTTTTAGTATATACAAATGCATTGTTAGCATATAGAAATGAAGACAATGGTGTCTGCAAATATGGATAGTTTTCTTTTTCTTTGCTATTTATATCTTTTTTTTTTTTGCTTTGCTACAGTGACTAGAACTTCCAGTAATATGTTGATTAAATATAGTGAGAGTACACGCCAGTCAGAGTGGCCAAAATGAACAAATCAGGAGGCTATAGATGCTGGCGAGGATGTGGAGAAACGGGAACCCTCTTGCACTGTTGGTGGGAATGCAAATTGGTGCAGCCACTCTGGAAAGCAGTGTGGAGGTTCCTCAGAAAATTAAAAATAGACCTACCCTATGACCCAGCAATAGCACTGCTAGGAATTTACCCAAGGGATACAGGAGTACTGATGCATAGGGGCACTTGTACCCCAATGTTTATAGCAGCACTCTCAACAATAGCCAAATTGTGGAAAGAGCCTAAATGTCCATCAACTGATGAATGGATAAAGAAATTGTGGTTTATATACACAATGGAGTACTACATGGCAATGAGAAAGAACGAAATATGGCCCTTTGTAGCAACGTGGATGGAACTGGAGAGTGTGATGCTAAGTGAAATAAGCCATACAGAGAAAGACAGATACCATATGGTTTCACTCTTATGTGGATCCTGAGAAACTTAACAGAAACCCATGGAGGAGGGGAAGGAAAAAAAAAAAGAGGTTAGAGTGGGAGAGAGCCAAAGCATAAGAGACTCTTAAAAACTGAGAACAAACTGAGAGTTGATGGGGGGTGGGAGGGAGTGGAGGGTGGGTGATGGGTATTGAGGAGGGCACCTTTTGGGATGAGCACTGGGTGTTGTATGGAAACCAATTTGACAATAAATTTCATATATTGGAAAATAAATAAATAAATAAATAAATACATACATACATACATACATACAGTGAGAGTGTACATCCTTGCCTTATTCCCAGTCTTAGGGGGAAAACATTCACTCTTTCACTGCATTAGTGTGATGTCAGCTATAGGTTTTTTGTAGATGTTCTATCAAGTTGAAGAAGTCCACTTCTCTTCATAGTTGGCTGAGTTTTTATCATGAATAAATGATGGATTTTGTTAAATGGTTTTTCTTTGTCCTTTGATATAATCATATAATTGCTCCCCTTAATCCTGTGGATATGGTGAAATATATTGATTAATTTAAAAATATTGAACCAGACTTGTATACCTAGAATAAATCCCACTTGGTCATGGTGTATTGTATACATATACTGGATCTGATTTGCTAATATTTTGTTGAGGGTTTTTGTGTCTAAATTATTGAGAGATAATGGTGTGCAGTTTCATTTTTTTTATGATGTTTTTGTCTGGTGTTAGTATTATGTTGATGGAATCTTCTGAAAGAGATTGATTAATTCATATTTATTTATTTATTTATTTATTTATTTATTTTAACGTTTATTTATTTTTGAGACAGAGACAGAGCATGAATGGGGGAGGGGCAGAGAGAGAGGGAGACACAGAATCCGAAGCAGGCTCCAGGCTCTGAGCCATCAGCCCAGAGCCCGACGCGGGGCTCGAAGTCACGGACCGCGAGATCATGACCTGAGCTGAAGTCGGACATTTAACCGACTGAGGCACCCAGGCGCCCCGATTAATTCATCTTTAAATGTCTGGTAGAATTCTCCAGTGAAACCATCTGAACCTGGAGACTTTTTTGTCGTTGGATGCATTTTTTAAAATGTTTTTTCATTTTTTGTCAGGAGGAAGGGCAGAGAGAGAGGGAGACAAAGACTCTGAAACAGGCTCCAGACTCTGAGCTGTCAGCACAGAGCCTGACATGGGGCTTGAACCCATGAACCATGAGATCATGGCCTGAGCTGAAGTCAGACGCTTAACTGACTGAGCCACTGGATTGCCCCTTGCTGATAGCTTTTAAATCACAGATCCATGTCTTTAATGGTTATAAGACTACTCAGGTTATTTATTTCATCTTGGTTGAGTTTTGGTAGTTCATGGTTTTCAAGCAATTCTATCCCAAGTTGTCAAATTTTTTAGAGTGTTGTTTATAGTCATACCTTACTATCCTTTTGATGACTACAGGATCTGCAGTGATATGCCCTCTTTCATTCCTGATGTTGTTGATCTTTGTCTCTTTTTGTTCTTTTAATTCTTCCTGTAGATTTATAAATTTTGTTGATGTTTTTAAAGAGTCAGGTTTTCGTTTCATTGATTTTCTCTATTATTTTCCTGTTTTCAATTTAATTGATTTCTTCTTTTATCTTTGGTATTTTTTTTCTTTTGCTTGCTTTGGGTTTATTTTACCATTCTTTTTCTAATTTCTTGAGGTAGGAGCTTAGATTTTTTTTTTTTTATGTTTATTTATTTTTGAGACAGAGAGAGACAGAGCATGAACAGGGGAGGGGCAGAGAGAGAGGGAGACACAGAATCTGAAACAGGCTCCAGGCTCCGAGCTGTCAGCACAGAGCCCGATGCGGGGCTCGAACTCACAGACCGTGAGATCATGACCTGAGGTGAAGTCGGACGCTTAACCTACCGAGCCACCCAGGCGCCCCAATTTTTAAAAAAAATTTTATTTACATTCCAGTTAGTTAACATACAGTATAATGTTAGTTTCAGGTATACAAAGTAGCAAGTCTTAGATTATTTATTTGAAAACTCCCTTTTTTGGTGGAAGCACTTATCTCTTTTCTAATGGAAGCACTTAATGTTTTACTCATAAATTTAACTCTCTTCACTACTTTAGTTGCGTTTCACGTATTTTGATATGCTGTACTTTCATCTTCATTTCAGTTCTCTATGTGTGGGCTTGTGTGTATGTATAATTTTTAAAATTTCTTTTGAGACTTCTTTGACATATGCATTGTTTATTATTTTTTTATTTAAAAAAATTTTTTTAATGTTTTTATTTATTTTTGAGACAGAGAGAGACAGAACATGAGCAGGGGAGGGGCAGAGAGAGGGGGAGACACAGAATCTGAAGCGGGCTCCAGGCTCTCAGCTGTCAGCACAGAGCCCAACACAGGGCTCAAACTCACGGAATGTGAGATCATGACCTGAGCTGAAGTTGGACGCTCAACCAACTGAGCCACCCAGGCGCCCCTGACATAATGCGTGCATTATGTGACATATGCATTGTTTAGAAGTTTGCTGTTTGGTTTCCAAGTGTTTGTAGATTTTCTTGTCATCTTTGTTATTGATTTCTAGCTTGATTCCATTGCGCTCAGAGAATGTATTTTGTATAATTTCACCTTCTAAAGATTTGTTGAAATTGATTTTGTGGCCTAGTATAAGCTCTGCCTTGATGACTGTTATGTGGGTGCTTGAAAAAGAAATGTGTATACTTCTATTATTGGGTGGAGTTTTTTTATATATGGCAATTAAAATCTGATGGTTAGTAGTTTTGTTGAGTTCTTTCATTTCCTTGCTGATTTTCTGTCTAATTCTGTCTGTTACTGAAAGTGTAATTCTGAAAGTCCCCAACTCTAGTTGTAGATTTGTCTGTTATTCTTTGAGTTCTATAATTTTGGCTTCACATATTTTGTGGTTCTGTTGTTTGACATGTACACCTTTAGGACGGTTATGTCTTCCTGGTGGATTGATCCATTTATCATTATGTGATGTCCTTATTTCTCTATAGTAATTTTATTTGCTCGGAAGTCTACTTTATCTGATAATATAGACACTATTGTTTTTTTTAAATGATTTACATGGTATATTGTTTCTATTCTTTTGCTCTTAATCTACCTATGTTATTATATTTTAAGTGAGTTTTGTAGACAGCATATTGTTGAACCATGTAGTTTTTTTTTTTTAATCCACTCTGCCAACCTCTTTTAATTCATGTATTTAGACTATTTACACTTAAGGTAATTATTGGTATGCCATTTTATTATTTGTGTTCAGTTTGTTTCCTCTGGTTCTCTTTTCTTTGTTTCTCTTTTCTTACCTTTCTGTTGGTTTCTTGAACATTTTAAGGATTATATCCTGATATGTTTATAGTGATATATGTATATTGCTCTGCATGGGTTTCTTAGTGGATGCTCTAGTTATTGCAGTGTAGACACATGACTTATAGTCTGTGGTCTAATTATGATATGTCTTACATGGACTTCTTTGAGTTTATTCTATTTGGGTAGAATAAGATCTTCCCTACAACTTGTTGAATCTATAGGTTTATATATGTCTTGCCATATTTAGAAAGTTTTCAGCCATTATTTCTTTGAATATTATTTAGCCCTACTTTCTGACTTTCTTCTCCTTAGATTCTAATCATGAATGTTAGCTCTTTTGCTATTGTCTTACATGTCTCTGAGACTTTGTTGGTTATTTTCCCCCCATTTTCTCTCTGTTCAGATTGGGTGAATACTGTTGATCTATCCTAAAGTTTATTGATTCTGTCTTCTGCCCATCTAGTGAGTTTTTTCTTTCAGTTATTATATTTTTTCATTTCTGTAATTTCTATTTGGTTATTTTTTTGTAACTTCTATTTATTTGTTGAGATTCTTTATTTTTTATTTCAATAGAATTTTAAATTGTTTTTAAAATAATTTTTATTCTGGCTGCTTTATAATCCTTGTCAGATAATTCCAACAATTGATTTATCTCAGTGTTGGGTCTATTGTTTATCTTTTCTTGTTAATGTTATGATTTTCCTGCTTCTGGCATGATAAGTGATTTTCCATCGAGTCCTGATTATTTTTGAGGTTATACTGTGAGGCTCTGGATCCTATTTCATCTTTTTTTTTTTTTTTAAGCAGGCACTCCCCCTGTTGAGGTATAGCATGAAAGCCAGATGGGCATATTTGTTCAGCTTCCTGCTGAGTTCACTGACACCACTCCAGTAAAAATGGGTTTTGACTCATACTGTATCAGTCCGGTAGAGTGGAACTTCTTTGGTCCCCTTCACACTTTTCTGGCTAAAGTGGGTCACCAACTTGCACTGCCTTGTATCTCTGCTTGGGTTATAACGTTAGCTCCCTGCTGCTGAAGTCACTGTCACCAGAGAGTGTGAATCAGAGGGCTGACACACACTGCTTCGTTGCAGCAGGAGGCAGAAGCTTGGCTCCACTTTGTGCCCCACTGACACCAAGGGATGGGGGAAGTAGAGTGCCACCCAGCCCTGCTTCCCATCACTTGATTCTGCTTTGTTGACGGCAGCTGGGAGGGAGGCTCAGCAACCTGGTCCCACTGGCACCAGAGGAAAGGAAGCGGAGTGTTGACTAGTTGGTCTCATACTACCTTATTCTACCTCATTGGTGTTGAGTGGGGCTGGAGGCTCCTAATTGGGACCCCGTGACATGGAATCTGGATGGCGAGCAAGAGCAGGAGTGCTGCTAGTAGTGTTTTTAACTGCTTCATTGGATCTCTTTGCTGTTGCTTGATATGGAGGTTTAGTTTCCCACTAGGCCTCACTGACACCAGGAGTAGATGGGAAGTGAAGTGGTCACTACTACGGACTTACACTTTGTTCAGACTTGGTGCAGGGTGGGAGTGGAGGCTCAGCTTTCCCCTGGCCCTGCTGTTACTGCCCTGGTGGGGGAGTTAGAGCATATCTTAGCTTCTGCAAGTGGGAAATGGAAGATCAACTCCCAGATCATCCCATTGACACTGCACCTGTCAGGTGAATTGGAATACACTACCTGCCTCTATGGGGGTAGGGATGGCGTGGTGTGAAAGATCAACTTTCTACTTGATCCCAGGCCTACTGAAATTCTGGGGTAGGGAGGTACAGTTGTACAGTTGATGTCTAGTTTGAGAGGGTGGATATTGCCAAGAATGTTTTTGTTGTTTAGTGACCCTATTCCTCATCAGTTAAGTAGATCAGATTTGTCTTGGAGGTTTTTTTTTTTTTTTTTTTTTTTCTTTTTCTTTTTTGGTTTGTGATTGTTGGTGATTCTGGGTTGGAGATTTCAGCACCCTGTCTGGGATATATGGATATAATAAGGAAACTCAGCGATCTCATTGCCTTGGTATTTCTCAAGTTCTGAGATTTCTAGCCCATCTGCCTTATTTCCACCTTTCAGAGTCTTCATATACATGTGTGTGTTATGATCAGGGTTTTTTAATTATAAGAGGGAGGACCTGAGAGCAACAGGTTGTGATCTTGGTTTTGATCTTGGGTTGATATTTTAGCCAAAATAAATATTGCTTTGAATAACTAAAAACTTTTTTTAAGTAACGGATTAAATTGTCACACTAGTCACAAAGTAGCTAGTCAATAAATAGTCACAAAATAGCTAGTCAATAGCTAGTTCACAAAAGTCAGTAGTTTTATAAATGTGTTTTCTATGTGTCTGCTAAACATTTCTTCTTTGACTTCTCTTCTGCTCATGCTAGGTTAAGACTCTGGCATGAAGATATAAGCAGCTATACAATAGGCCTGTGTATGAGGAACCAGACTTAAGAGTTCTATTGAGCATAGGTGGCTGTTCTCACCAGTCAGGTGAGCCATGTAAGTAAAAGCCTAAAGCAGTCAGCCAGAGAAATGGGCATAGGTAGTAGGTACCAAGGGTTCAGAGAGCCAGACTGAGCTCACAGTTTGGGATCAAAATTGGGGCACCTGGGTAGCTCAGTCGGTTAAGCGTGCCAGTTTGGCTCAGGTCATGATCTCACAGTTTGTGAGTTTGAGCCTGGCGTCGGGCTCTGTGCTGACAGCTTAGAGCCTGGAGCCCACTTCAGATTCTGTGTCTCCCTCTCTCTCTGCCCCTCCCCCACTTGTGCTCTGTCTCTTTCTCTCTCTCTCTCAAAAATAAATAAACATTTAAAAAATTTAAAAAACTAATACAGAGAGTATCTCTGAGGTTATAAATGAAGAGAATGGGAGGAAATAGGTGTACCTGGATAGAGTAGAGCGTGATTTGGCAAATGAGGCAGATTTTGTGAATTATCTTCCCCTGCCAAATCTACCTTCCACATAGGCTAGTTATATCAGTTAGGAATGCATTCTGCAGCAAGTGGCTTTAATTTGTTTCTTGAATCAAGAGTAAGGGGTATAGGCAGCTCAGTAATGTCACCAGGGAGCTAGCCCCTTTCCATCTCTCACTCTTTCTCAGTGAGTAGAGAGCCTCATGCTGGTCTTCTTGTGATCTTAAGATGGCTTCTACATTGCCAGACATCATGTTCATTTCTAGGCAGGAATATGAGGGGTAAAGCACTAAGGGGAAATGCCTATATTAGAAGATCAAAAGCTTCCCTATAACTGCAGGGGTTCTGGCAACTGACTGCAGGGAGTTGGCTCATTGCTTGCTGAAATATCAAGTTCCGTTGTAAGGAAGAAGACACTAGCAGGGCCTGCCTCACTGTACCGTTACATCTTCCTCCAGAAAGTAATGTGTGCATGTTTATTTTAGTTCCTTGGGTGGGAGAAAAATAGTATCTCAAGGAAAGAAATATATCCAGAATTCCCTTTTTAAAAAGATCTTGTCTTCTGTACATGTCTTGTTGAGGCTCTGCTTTTTCTACATTTGCAGTATTCTCTGGGGTTTGTGGAAGTAGTGTTAAGAGACATACATTAAAAATGTGTGTGACAACTGATTTTGAATAATTAAGATTTTATAGAAGTACTGATCAGTATAAAGTACTGATGCACAACTACAGTTCTCATGGGGTAGGGCACTTCCTAGGGAATCACTTCAAATCTCTGGGACTTTTCAAACCTTCACTTCTCTTCTAAGATCCTGATTTGTCCCTTGGGGGCAGAGTGAGACTATCTGCAGTGAAATAAGAGCTAGTATTGATGGGAGGGTGGTTGGGTATATGAACATGGGGAAGGCAGGAAAAATCAGGTTGCATTCCATTGGATATTTATTCTTTTTCAGGCACTGAAAAATGGCTCTTAAATAGACACAGTGTCATTAACAAATAATTTAAACTTAGAAGTTCATATCATTTTTTTGTCTAGGTATATAGATATGAATTTATTATATTAATATTTGTACTATGCATTACTTAAACTTTCAGAAACCTAAACAAATTTTATTCACATCATTTAGTTCTAAGACCAGCTAGTCTTTTTGTTGTCTTTTCATTGTTCACCACTACTAGATTGTGTTCCCGACCAAAATCCTTGGGTATGCAGTGTACTGTTTTCCTTTATTCCTTCTCTCTGTGGACATGTGCAAACGGTAAATAGAAGTTGACAGGTGTTTTTACTATTGGTATAAATAATGCCTACATGGGTTTCTTGTTACTAGATCTGGCAAGATTATGGAGATTGATATTTATTCAACAATGTTGCTAGACCTATGTATACATGTATATCTTTTATAACCACTATAACTTTGAAAGCTCTTCTGTGTACCATTGTGTTATCATTATAACAATGTAGTTACCAAAATAAGGTACATTTTTCTGCTTTGTTTTTTTAAAGGAGGTCTCTTTTTCCCCCAGCTTTTTAATCAGCAGTGTAGAATTTTGGTTCTAGACATTCAGTATTCTTTCTATTTATTTTTTCCGCTTGAATTTCCCTTGCTTAAATTAGTTATTTTTCATTATAAAATGCAATTTTTATTGGACTAAAGCCTAGTGGGAGTTATAAGAATGAATGAAGAGAAACCGTGTATTAGATGGTGTAAACAGTTAAGTCTCTGCTATTTCCTAGCCCCATGACCTTGCCTTGTAATCTTTTCATACTTTTGTTTCTTCATCTAGAAAATGGTCAAAGAACCAGCTACTTCATAGGAATGATGTACACTTTACTCTGCCTGGCAGGAATTCAGTTATGTCTCACTCCTCTTATCTTCCTTTTTTTCCTTTCCTTGTTTTTTTTTTTTTTTGTTTGTTTGTTTTTTTTTTAAACTCAGGTTCATAGCATACAGTTATTCCTCCGTAGATATCATCTCATTCCCACCTACCTTGGATATCTGAACGTTACCTAATATTATAAGGGAAGTTCTTATGGCAGGAAATATCTCAATCTCAGCTATACTAAAACAATGAATTCCTTTTTAAATGGTGACTTAAAATGCCTAGCCCAACTTTGAGATTTTGTAGAAACCATGACTTTAGAACTTAATTGTTACTTTTATTTATTATACTCTTTTATTTCCAAATGCATAGTGAGGTGTTATAAAAAGACATAATAAAATTAACAACTTGCCAGAAAAAAAGAGAGGAAGGTGTTGTATAAAAACTAAGAAACAAAATAAGTGAACCCTGAGGGTCAACAGTTGAGTGTAGCTTTCCTGCAAATCCTTTTACCTGAGTTTCAGGGATCTTACATAGTCTTTTTGTAGGAAAAAGAGTAGAGTAGGGATTGGAGAAGTGGTTTTTAATTAATTAATTAATTAATTAATTTAAGCAAGGCTGACTTAGCACTGGAAGAAATCTATAAGAAGTCCACAGGAAATAACTAGGAGGGCAGTTAGACCCTAGTGAGAACCTACACTATCTGTGTAACTTGAAGCCAGTCCTGGTAGTGACAGGTGGCTGCCCTACTAATGCTCCTGTTCACTAAGGAGGCAGCAGAACTTTTCTAAAGAATGCAGCCCCAGTTTACCTTTCTGTTAGCTTTCTTTAGCTCTTCATCTCTCTGCCCAACTCCTACTGCTTCAGTTACCACCAGGCCTGAACACACAAGTCAGATCATGTTATTTTAGCTTAGGAATAGGCTGGTTTTTATTTGTTACAGATTTGAATTAATGTATCTTCCAAAAAGTGTGCAATTTGATTTCTTCTAAGATCCTTTATTTTACATTTTTCTAAAGAGGAACAGTTTGAAATTAGTGAACAATGAATTAACTCATTGAGTGAGGTATATGATCAGCAACTCCTATTATATCCATTTTGAGGATGGATAAACAAATAAAAAGATTAAATAATAGTGTCACACAGCAGATTAACTACTTTGTCTTTTCTGTATTACCATTTGGATTAGTTGAAGAAACCAAAAAAATATAGCTATGGCAAACGATAGCATGAAGATACTTTCATTGGAGACTTGTTTTGAAGGGACAGGGCACACCAGTTCTTGAGTCTTGCCTTGTTGTACTAAAGAAACCCACTGTATAGAAAGCCATCCAGTATTAGCAAGAAATGGGTTGGTTGAGTTGGCAGATCTATTAGGAAAGCTGTCCCTGGAAACAATGTGAAGAACTCAACAAGAAATCTTCATGTATTACATGCCTTTTTAAAAAGTAAACTGAAAATGTGATGAAAATTGAAAATGCTTTTATTAGCCAGAGTGACTCCACATCTGAAATGACTAATTTGGACATCCATTCTTTGTTTATAGCGTCTTCACCTTCCAACGTGGTCAGTTTCATTGAGGTCTGAGGTCTATTGCTATCTCTACCTTCTCTGTCTCTTTATGTTATCCCATTTTTCCTATTCAACTTAGCTTCCATAGTCTGTGATGTCAGCTGTTCCTCTGACAATAAGTTAAAGTCCATTGTCCCATTATCCTTATATCAGCCTGGAAAACCCCAACTGTGGATTACTCCAGCTACCACACACTGGTACCCTAGCTGCCGGGAACCCGATACTACCTATTATTTCCTATTTCTAGAGTACTTTTTACTTTCTCTTTTTCTACAAACTCCTTCCTTTCCAACAGCATTCCTTAGGACTCTCCAAACAAAGGAAAACTTCACTCAGTCTGAGGCTTCTTCCAGCAACTGCCTTAGCCCCTTCTTCCTTTTAATGCTAGTCTTATTAAATAAATTATCTGAACTTATTGTCTCCATTTTCTTATTTCCACACACACCTTGGCTTACCATAACCTGGCTTCACCTGGCACCATTTCAAAGAATATGTTCTAATTCAGGAAACAGTTACTTCTATGTTACTAAATCTAAAAGATTATGCTAGTTCATAATTTTTCTGGACTTGCTAGCCAGCATTGACGCAGTATTTGACTTGTTCTATTCAAAATACTCTTCTTTTACTTCCATGATATCATATTCTTTTGGTTTTTATGTTGCTTCTTGTAACTGTTACTTCTCATTATCCTTTCATGGCCTCTTCACTTCTTCCTGTTCTGGAAGATTTTCAGGGCTTTGTCCATAGCTCTCTCCTATTTTTATTCTATATTCTCTCTTTACTTTCCAGTTTATCTTATCCCATCCCAACACCTCAATTACCCTCTTTGGGTTGTAGGTTTATGAATCTCTACTTCCACTTCTAACTTCTCCTCTGAGCTCCAGATTAATCTATTCAACTTTTCATTCAACATCTCCACTTGGAGGCATCACAGCTTCAACAGTGCCCCAAAGTGAGCTGGTCAATACACTTGAGTTTCTAAGTTAAGAAAATGTTACCCTCATTATCACCATGCAGCATTAATATTGTTCAGAGTCTGTGTCCTGCAGTCAGACTGACTGCCTGGGTTTGAATCTTGGCATCCCACGTTATGAGTGGTGTGGACTTGGGTAAATTGCTTAAATAAAATACTCTTTGTCTTAGCTTCCTACTCTTTAAAATGAGAGTAATAATGCTGCCCATATCGCAGGATTATTCTGAGTATTAAGTAGGGTTTTGTAAGGTATATGTATATATGTAGATTTATAAAATACATGAATTACTTATATAACAAACTATAATTATGTTTATCATCAATCCTAGGCATCATTCTTAACTTAATTCTTCCTATTTTATTACCTTATTCCTGAGTATCTCTTGAATCTGCCCCTATTCCTCTCAAACCATATAGCCACCATCCTGGTCCATTCTCTGTTTGGACATCTGCATTAGTCTCCCTACATGACCTATTGCCTCTTTCCAATCCATTCTTTACTCTGAAACCTAGGTCAGATACATACCTCACCATTGCACTTTACCACTGTACCTGCCATGGGTTTGTACTGTTTTTAGAATAAAGTCTAAAATCCTCTTTATGGTTTGAGACTTTGTGTGATCTCTGGCTCTTGCTTATCCCTCTAGCCTCACTATCTATGTTCCAGTCACCTTAGACTTTTTCTTTCTTTTTTTCTTTTCTTTTTTTCTTTTTTTCTTTTTGTCTTTTGCAGTTCCTAAAAGGTACCGTGCTCTCACCTCTGACCCTTTAAATGTACTGTAACATCTGCTGGGGATTCCTTTCCCTTCCACCATCTTTTCTCTCCCCTTTTTTGCTAGTCTTAGATAACATGTCAAATCCTCAGGAAGGTATTCCATGACCCCTGATGGGGGTTCCATGACATTCTTCCCCCCTCCTCCCCATACTATAATGTTCTTCACACTTACAATTATTTAATGTTTGTATTTCTGGCTGTCATGTAAATTCCATGGAAACCAGTCTTATTCTTTGCTTGATCTATCCCAAGCACCTAACACAGGGTCTGTCATATAGTAATGTTGCCAAATATTTGTTGGATTGATTAATTTATAAGCAAATATGAAGAATGTATATGGTGGCTTCTTGTTTGAGAAATTTTCCACTCTTTGATTCTTGTAAGCAGTACAAGGCCTTTCCCTGTAGATGTTGAAAAGGCCAGACACTTACTTGCTCAGCCTTATTTGCAATTAAGGATGACTTTCTCTGACAGTTCTATAAAATTAGATGTAGGTAAAATTCTGATGGGGGGTTGTGGGAAATTTTGCATCACTCCTCTTATTGCTTCCTTCTTATTCTTTCTATATGAAATTCAGAGGACAGAGTTGAGGCAGATCAGCATTTTTTGCAATGTTGAGTTTCTTGTGAGGATGAACATGACATTCTTTTTTTTTTAATTTAAATTTTAGTTAGTTAACATACAGTACAATATTGGTTTCAGGAGTAGAATTCAGTGATTCATCACTTACATACAATACCCAGTGCCCTATTTAATACCTGCCACACATCTAGCCCATCTCCCACCCACCTCCCTCCATTAACCCTCAGTTCATTCTCCATCATTAAGAGTCTCTTGTGGTTTGTTTCCCTCTCTCCTTCCCTGCCCCATATGTTCATCTGTTTCTTAAATTCCAAGTATGAGTGAAACCATTATGGTATTTGTCTTTCTCTGACTTATTTCACTTAGCATAATACATTCTAGTTCCATCCACATCATTGCAAATGGCAAGATTTCATTCTTTTTGATGGCTGAGTTATATTCAATTGCATATATATACCGCATCTTCTTTATTAGTTGATGGACATTTGTGCTGTCTCTATAGTTTGGCTCTTGTTGATAATGCTGCTGTAAATATTTTGGTGCATGTATCCCTTCGAATCTATATTTTTGTATCCTTTGGGTAAATACCTAATGTATAATTGCTGGATCATAGGGTTCTATTTTTATTATTTTGAGGAACCCCCATACTGTTCTCCGGAGTAGCTGCACCAGTTTGCATTCCCACCAACAGTGCAAGAGGGTCCCCCTTTGTCCACATCCTTGCCAACACCTATTGTTTCTTGTGTTGATAATTGTAGCCATTCTGACAGGTGTAAGGTGGTATCCCATTGTGGCTTTGATTTGTATTTCCCTCATAATGAATGATATTGAGCATCTTTTCATGTGTCTATTAGCCATCTGGATGTCTTTGGAAAAATGTCTATTCATGTCTTCTGCCAATTCATAACTGGATTATTTGTGTTTTGGGTGTTGAGTTTGATAAATTCTTTACAGATTTTGAATACTAGCTGTTTATCAGATATGCCATTTGCAAATGTCTCCTCCCATTCCGTAGGCTGCCTGTTAGTTTTATTGTTTCCTTTGCTGTGCAGAAGCATTTTATCTTGATGAAGTCCCAATAGTTCGTGTTTGCTTTTGTTTTCCTTGCTTTTGGTGACATATCAAGTAAGAAGTTGCTCCAGCTGAGGTCCAAGAGGTTGCTGCATTCTCCTCTAGGATTTTGATGGCTTCCTGTCTCACATTTAGGTCTTTAATCAATTTTGAATTAATTTTTGTGTACAGTGTAAGAAAGTGGTTCGGTTTCATTCTTCATGTTGCCATCCAGTTTTCCCAGCACCATTTGTTAAAGAGACTTTCTTTTTTCCACTGGATATTTTTTTCCTGCTTTTGAACATGACATTCTAAGACAGAAGAAGCCTAGGTCATTGATAACATCTTGGTGCCCTTTTACCAGCCCTGAAATGTTTCTCTCAAGACTTGTTGTTATGTTAGAATAATTAACCTCTGTATGGTTAATATATACTGTTGTCTGGTTTGTGTTATATGTAACCAGATAAAATTCCTGATACATAAACTTAATAACCTACATCACTTATTTAGTACCTAGCATGAGCTATTTTATGATAGTGGGTGGATGGGTGAATGGATGGATAGATGGATGGGTGGGGTAGGGGCGTAGATCAGATGGGTGAATGAGTAGCAACCACTAGATTATAAACTACTAGAGCATTAAGACCACATTATCTATATTTGTATCACCCCTTCCTCACCCAGCTCTATCCACCCTCAGCAATATCCTGCATATCCTAGATGCCCAACAAATACTTATTGACAATGATGCTGATTATGGATTGAAGACATTATTTCATTAAAGAAGGCTCTGAGTTATAGGTTTAATTTGGATTCTAAAAATGAAATCCCCTAAGAGGGTAGCTTCTGGACTTTCACAATCTAGAGTCTCATACGCATTTGGATTAATCTTCGGTATGTCCCTGATAATTTAGAAAACCAAGTATATTTATAAAAGTTAGAATCAAGACATCTTGGCAGATGTCCTCAAAGGTGTTTAAAACAAAACAACCTTTATTAAATGGAAGGATATCAAGTCGCATAATTCTCTACAAAGATTGCACATTATGAATAAGATGACCATAATATTTGTAGTCCATATTGGGAACTTTTTGAGAGTAAAAGGAGGTGTTATTAAGAATTATTCTTTTTAAAGACTTTTTAAGAACAATTTTAGGTTTATAACAAAATTAAAAAGGAGGTATCAAGATTTTCTATATCCTCCCTGCCACCACACATGCATTGCTTGCCCCTTACCAACATCACTCACCTGAAGTAGACATGTTTTTAATCAAGGATGAACCTACCTTGACAAATCATGGTCACCTAAAGTCCCTGGTTTACCTTAGGGTTCCCTTTTATTGTTATATTTTATAGGTTTGGAAAAATGTATTGTGACATGTTTCCATTTCTTGTATCATACAGAATAGGTACACTGTCCTAAAAATCCTCTGTGTTACGCCTCTTCATCTCTCCACCCCCAAACTACTGATATTTCAATTGTCTCCATAGTTTTACTGTTTCCAGAATGTCATATGGTTGGAATCCTACAATATGTAACCTTATCAGATTGCCTTTTTTTTTTTTTACTTAATAACATGCATTTAAGGTTCTTCCAAGTCTTTTTATGACTTGATAGCTCATTTCTTTTTAGTGCCAAATAATATCTTATTGTCTATATATACCACGGTTTATCTATTTCTTTACTGAAGGACATCTTGGTTGCTTCCAAGTTTTGACAATTATGAATTAAGCTGTTCTAAATATCCACATGCAAGTTTTTGTGGACATAGGTTTTGAATTCCTTTGGGTAAATGCCAAGGAACAGGATTGCTGGGTCATATGGTAAGAGTATATTTGGTTTTGTAAGAACTGCCAAACTGTCTTCCAAAGTGGCTGTATTTTATGCATATCTACCAGCAATGCAAGATAGTTCCTGTTGCTCTACATCCTTCCCAGCATTTGGTGTTGTCAGTGATCCGACTTTTGGCCATGCAGATAGGAGTATAGTGGTATTTCATTGTTGTTCTGGTTTGTATTTACCTGATGACATATGCTGTGGAACATATTTTTATTTGCTTATTTGCCTTGTATATCTTCTTTGGCGAACTATTGAGATGTTTGGTCCATTTTTAAAAAATTATCTTTAATATTTTTTATTTTTGAGAGAGAGAGAGAGAGAGAGAGAGAGCAAGCATGAGCAGGGGAGGGGCAGAGAGAGAGGGAGGCACAGAATCTGAAGCAGGCTCCAGGCTCTGAGCTGTTAGCACAGAGCCCGATGTGGGGCTTTGAACTCACAAACTGCAAGATCATGACCTGAGACGAAGTCAGACGCTCAACTGACTGAGCCATCCAGGCGACCTGTGTGGTCCATTTTTTAAATGTGTCATTTGTATTCTTATTGTTGGGTTTTAAGAGTTCTTCATTTATTTTCTTTTATTTGTAAAATGTTTGTTTATTTATTTTGAAAGAGAGCGCAGAAGCAAGAGAGGAGAGAAAATCCCAAGCAGGCTCCTTGCTGTCAGTGTAGAGCCCAACACAGGGCTCAATCCCACAAACCATGAGATCATGACCTGAGCTGAAATTTTTAAAAGAGTCAGATGCTCAACCAACAGAGCCACCCAGGTGTCCCAAGAGTTCTTCTTATATTTTAAGTAATAGTCCTTTATCAGATGTGTCTTTTGCAAATTTTTTCTTCTAGTCTGGATTTTCTTCTAATTCTCTTAGTATTGTTTTTTGTAGAGCAGAAGCTTTTTAATTTTGATAAAGTTTAGCTTATCAATTCTTTCTTTCATGGATCATGTCTTTGGTGTATCTAAAAATGCATCACCATACCCAAGGTCATCTAGGTTTTCTCCTCCGTTATCTTGAAGGAGTTTTATAGTTTTGTACTTTGCATTTAGGTTTATGATCCATTTTGAATTAATTTTCGTAAGGACTATAAGGTCTGTGTCTGGATTCTTTTTTTTTTTTTTCATGTGGATGTCTAATTGTCCAGCAATATTTATATGGGTCTATTTTTGGACTTTATCTTCTTTCCATTAATTTCTTTGTTCTTTCACCATTACCACACTATCTTGACAACTGTGGTTTTCAAGTAAAGTCAGGTAGCATCAGTCTTCCAACTTTGTTCTTCCATTTGTGTTGGCTCTTCTGGCTCTTTTGCCTTTCTATATAAACTTCAGAATCAGTTTATCAATATCCATTAAATAAGTTGTGGGGTTTTCATTGGCATTGAATTGAGTCTGTAGATCAACTTGGGAAAAACTGACATTTTGACAGTATTGAGTCTTCCTGTCTATAAAGATGGAATATCCTTCAGTTTATTTAGTAAATGAATCTTGTATAGATCTTGTATATATTTGTTAGATTTATACATAAGTATTTCATTTTGAGGGATGCTAAGGTAAATGCTAACGTGTTTTTTAATTTAAAATTTCATATGTTCTTTGCTGGTACATATATAGGAAAGTGATTTACTTTTTGTATATTAACCTTGTGTCCTGCAACATTGCTTTGACTGCTTATTAGTTCCAGAAGTGTTTTTGTTGATTCTTTCAAATTTTCTGCATAGATAATCATGTCACCTGGGAACAAAGACAATTTTATGTCTTCCTTCCCAATCTATATACTTTTTATTTCCTTTTCTTGCCTTATTGCATTACAAGGACTTCTTGTACAATGTTGAAAAAGAGTGGTGGGAGGGGATATCCTTAACTTGTGCCTGATATTAGTAGGAAAGCTTTGATTTTTCACCATTAAGTATGTTTCTAGTTTACTTTTTTTTTAAAAGATAGTCTTTATTAAGTTGTGAAAGTTCCATTTTATTGCTAGTTTACTGTGAGATTTTATTCATGAATGGATATTAGATTCTGTCAAGTGTTTTTTTTTTTTTTTTTGCATCTGTTCATATGATCTTGTAATTTTTCTTTCTGATACTGTCAATGTGATGGGTTATATCACTTAAGTTTTGAATGTTGCACCAGCCTTGCACACCTGGGTTAGATCCCACTTAGTAAGGGTATATAAATCTTTCAAAAAAAAAATGTTTGTGGATTTGATATGCTAATATTTGGTTGACAATTTTTGCATCTATCCTCATAAGAGATAATAATCTGAGTTTTCTTTTCTTGTAATGACTTTGTCTGGTTTTGCAATTAGGGAAATGCCTCTGTCATTGAATGAATTAGGAAGTATTTCTTATGTTTCTACCCTTTGAAAGAGATTGTAGAGAATTGGTATAACTTAACCTTAAATGTTAGAATTCACCAATGAACTCATTTGGGTTTGGCTTCCTGTTTGGAAGGTTATTAATGATTTATGCAATCTTTAAAATAAATATAATCTGATTCAGATTGTCTATTCCTGTGTGAGTTCTTTCAAGAAATTGGTCCATTTTATCTAAGTTATCAAATTTGTGGGCATAGAGTTGTTCATAGCATTCCTTTCTTATCCTTTTATTGTTCATAGTATTTGTAGTGATGTCTTTCCTCTTTCATTTATGTTGTTAATAATGTGTGTCCTCTCTCTCTTTTTCTAGATAGCCTGGTTAGAAAATTTTCCATTTTATTGATTTTTTTTCAAAGGAACAGCTTTTGGTTTTGTTGATTTTCTCAATGGATTTCCTGTTTTAAGTTTCATTGATTTCTGCTCTAATTCTTGTTTCTTTTCTTCTGCTTACTTTGTATTTAATTTGCTCTGCTTTTTCTAGTTTTCTAAGTTAGCTTAGATTATTGATAATTTATCTTTATTCTTTTCTAATCTATGCATTCGATACTATGACTTCTCTAAACACTGTATTTTTTCCTGCATCCCACAAATTTTGGTAAGTTTTATGTTTTTATTTTCATTTAGTTCAAATATTCTTTAGTTTCTTTTGAGAATTCTTCTCTGACTCGTGTATTATTTAGATGTTATTTATTCTCCATACTTTGGGGGATTTTCCAGATATCTTTCTATTATTGATTTCTAGTTTAATTCCATTGTGATCTGAGAGAGCAAATAGTGGATGATTTCTGTTCTTTTAAATTTGTTAAGATGTGTTTCATGACCCACAAGGTAGTCTTTCTTGGTGAATGTTCCATGTGAGCTTTAGAAGAATGTATATTCTGCTCTTGTTGGATGTGGTCTATTGATGTCAGTTATATCAACTGTAGTGGTATTATTGAGTTCAAATATGTCCTTACTGATTTTCTCCCTACTGTATCTGTCCATTTATTATACAGGGGTGTTGAAGTTTCCAGCTATAGTGTGGATGCATGTATTTCTCCTTGCTGTTCTATCAATTTTTGTTGCAGGTTGTTTGACTTCTTATATCTTCTTGGAGAATTGACCACTTTATCATTAAATAATTCCCTTCCTTGTCCCTGATAACTTTTCTTCCTTTAAAGTTTGTTCTGTCTATGGGGCGCCTGGGTGGCTCAGTCGGTTGAGCGTCCATCTTCAGCTCAGGTCATGATCTTGCAGTCCGTGAGTTCGAGCCCTGCATCGGGCTCTGTGCTGACAGCTCAGAGCCTGGAGCCTGTTTCAGATTCTGTGACTCCCTCTCTCTCTGCCCTCCCCCCACTCATGCTCTGTTTGTCTCTCTCTGTCAAAAATTAATAAACATTAAAAAGTTTGTTCTGTCTGAAGTTAATATGGTTATTCCTGTTTTCTTTTGATTATTGTTAATCAAAATGTTTTTTTTCCCTTTATCTATTTACTTTTGGTCTATATGTGTCTTTATATTTAAAGTGGGGTTCTAGGGGCGCCTGGGTGGCTCAGTCAGTTAAGTGTCCGACTTCGGCTCAGGTCACGATCTCGTGGTCCGTGAGTTCGAGCCCCGTGTCGGGCTCTGTGCTGACTGCTCAGAGCCTGGAGCCTGTTTCGGATTCTGTGTCTCCCTCTCTCTCTGACCCTCCCCCGTTCATGCTCTGTCTCTCTCTGTCTCAAAAATAAATAAACGTTAAAAAAAAAAAATTAAAAAAAAATAAAGTGGGGTTCTAGCAGACAATATAGAGTTGGTTTGTGTTTTGAATTCACTCTGATAATCTCTGTCTTTTAACTGGTGCACTAAGACCTTTGACATTTAAAATGATATTGATATAGTTGGATTAATATCTACTATACTTCATACTGTTTTCTATTTATTACCCTTGGTTTTGTTCTTATTTTTGTCTTCTACCCTTTCTCTGTCTTTTGTAGTTGAGCATTTTATATGATTCTGCTTTCTCTCCTTTATTAGCATGTCAGTTATACTTTTTTTTTCTTTTTTAGTGATTATCCTAGAGTTTGTAATAGACATTTACAACTAATCCAAGTTGACTTTCATATAACACTAGACACATCACAGGTAATATTGTGTGTATCTTATAATAACAAAATAATCCATGTTCCTTTCTCTTGTCCCTTGTGTCATTGCTGTCATTCATTTCACTTATGTAAAAGCATACATGGGACACCTGGATGGCTCAGTCAGTTAAGTGTCTGACTTTGGCTCAGGTCGTGATCTTGTGGTTCATGAGCTTGAGCCCCGCATCAGGCTCTGTGCTGACAGCCCAGAGCCTGGGGACTGCTTCAGATTCTGTGTCTCCCTCTCTCTCTGTTCATCCCCTGCTTGGACTCTGTCTCTCTATCAAAAATTAATAAAAATTTAAAAAAATAACGAAATCATATATAAGTATACATATACATAAGAATAAATAAGTACATTGCTGCTATGATGAATTAAGAATAAGAAAAATTGGGGCGCCTGGGTGGCTCAGTCAGTTGAGCGTCCGACTTCGGCTCAGGTCATGATCTCACAGCTTGTGAGTTCGAGCCCCGCATCGGGCTCTGTGCCGATAGCTCAGAGCCTGGAGCCTGCTTTGGATTCTCAGTCTCCCTCTCTCTCTACCCCTCCTCCACTCATGCTCTGTTTCTCTCTGTCTCAAAAATAAATAAACATTAAAAAAATTTTTTTAAAAGAATAAGAAAAATAAAAGTTTTTTTTTTTACTTCCACTTATTCCTTCTTTGATGCTCTTTTCTTCTTTAAATAGGTCCATGTTTATGACTGGTTTTCCTTCTCTCTAAAGAACTTCTTTAATATTTCTTATTAGGCAGGTGTACTAAATAGTATACTATATATACTATATATTGGCAACAAATTCCATCAATTTTTATTAGTCTGAGGAAATCTTTATTTCTTCTTCACTTTTAAAGGATAATTTTGCAGCATACAGAATTCTAGTTTGGTGTGTTTTTTTCTTACACTAAACACTTTGAATATTTCGCCACACTCTCTTCTTGTTTGCTTGGTTTTTGAGGAAAAGTCAGATGTAGTTCTTATCTTTGTTCTTGTATAGGTAAGGTGTTTTTGCCCTCTGAATTTTTTCTTTATCTGATTTTCTTAGTTTGGTGATATGCCTAAGTGTGGGCATTTATCTTGCTTGGTGTTTTCTGAGGTTCCTGGGTCTGTGCTTTAGTGTCTGACATTAATTTGGGAAATTCCCGGTCATTATTGTTTCCATTATTTCCTCTGTTCCTTCTCTTTTTCTTCTTCTGGTATTCCCAGTATGCATGTGTTACACCTTTTGTAGTTGTCCCATAATACTTGGATATTATGTTCTGTTTTTTTAAGTCTTCTCTTTGATTTTTTAGATTTCAAAGATTCTATTAATATATCCTCTAGCTCAGAGATCCTTTTCTTAGCCACGTTGTCTACCAAGCCCAGTAAAGGCATTCTTTATTCTGTAACAGTGTTTCTGATCTCTGGCATTTCTTTTTGGTTCTTTCTTAGGATTTTCATCTTTCTGCCTGCATTGCCCATCTGTTCTTGCATGCTCTCTACTTTATCCATTAGTGCCCTTAGCATATTAATCATAGTTGTTGTAAATTCACTGTCTGATAATTCCCACATTGCTGGCATATCTGTTCTGATGCTTGTTCTATCCCTTCAGATTGTGTTTTTTTGCCTTTTGGTATGCCTTGTAATTTTTTCCTGATAGCCAGGCATGATTTACTGTGTAAAGGGAACTGCTGTCAACGGCCTTCAGTAATATGGTAGTGAGGGGTAGGGGAACAGGAAGCAATCTGTAGTCCTGTGATTAAGTCTCAGTCCTGTAGGGAGCCTCTGGACTGTGAACTTCATAAGATTCTCAGTTCTGCCTCTGCTCATCCCCACCCCCTCTGCCTCCAGCCCTTAGGTAAGACAGGATGGCTGGAGTAGATTGGAACTGGATATTTCCCTTTGCCAAGCCAGTTAGTATCTAATAATACTTATGCAGCTAGCTCTGGTTAACTAGTTTCCCTGGAGAGCAGGCCTTTTGTTAAGAGAACAGAGTGATCTGGCATATTCCTTTTGCCTTCCTCCTTCTGGAATCATAAGGGGATTTTTCTTTGATATTTGCTATGGGAACCTGATCAAGTTCCTAAAGGTAAATCTCACAATATTGTGGACACTGCACTATGACTGGGTTCTCCTGCAGTTTTTAACTCTTAGAGTTATCCACAGTGAGTCTCCAGCAATTTATCAATTACAGTTCAGGTTTTCTTACCCTCAATAACTGTTCTTGAATAATAAGCTTAAACTGGAACTGCCCTAGGACTTATGACTAATTTTGAGAAAATAATTCATTTATATATGTTAAAAAATCAATGATTTTGATATAGATTTGAGTTAGCATAAAACTATGAGGCCATTCTCACTTCAGTGTGTTTGCACATGTTTTTCCCCTGGCCAAAACAAATTACCCATTTTATTATTTTCTTTATGGTTAGATTATTTGGATTCTTCAAGATCCTTCTTTTTTATGGTGTTACCTACAGTTACTCTAGCCCATAATGATCTCTTTTGATACCATATAGCACTTATATTTTTAAACAAACCGTTTGGCAGTTGAGTATGTGCTGTCTTGTTGGGTGTTTTTTTTTTGTTTTGTTTTTTGGTTTTTTTTGGTGCTTGTTCTTCAGTCTTGCCTTTTTTGCATGTCAAAATTCTTGAGAACAGTAACTGTCTTTATTTTCCTTTGTAATACCCATGGGACCTAGCACAATGGTGGGTGCATAATAATAGGTATTTGCTAATTTGCCCAGTGATTGGAATGTATGAAATGAATCACGAAGCTAAGGTTTTCATATTACATTTCATTTTGATTTTACCACTCTACAAAACCTGGGAATGTTTACACATCTCTTGAAATGCACTCAAGCTAATGTGTTGTTGTCCTGTATTGTAAATGATATCCATGCCAAGAAGGGATTGATATGGAACAGTATATCTCTTGCTGCCACTTCTGTTTTCTATTAACATTAAATGCATATAGGCCTATAGATGGCTCTCTGCCATGAATTGCATCATTTACATTGGCTTTTAATATGCCTCCTGGCATTTCAGTTTCTGTTCTCAGCAGGCAGCCTCACTCACACTGAATTTTCTAATATTTGTATCCAGATAAATGCTTAGAGAGCTGTGAAAGATATTCTTTCTTTGCTTCTACATGGTTTCAGATGAATGTCAGTGACACATTGGAAAGTGTATCGTTCAGATATAATTTAAAATATTGAATCATCATAATTTCCTAGAATTTATATTCTGTTTCTTCTTTTAATGGACATGAGTTTTTATATTGAGTTTTGTTGCCCATATATGATTACTCCTGGGTTTTGTCATCGTCTGCCCTCAAAAGAGGAGGGTTTTTTTTTTTCATCTGCTGCCAGCCAGTAGGCACCGTGTGCAGTGTCTGTGCCTGAGCTTAGAAAGGGGAGCAGAGAAACAGAGAGAGGGGAAAAATGGAAAATGCTTTACAACATTTTCTTTGCCCATGTTAGGGGTAGCATATGGTGGAGAGGCTGGGAAGAAGGATAATGCATACTTAAAAGTGGTATTAGCTTCTAGTTAATCAAGGCCCAGAAGAGAAAAACATTTACTTTGTAATAATTATACATTTTTGTGTCAATAATTATGTAGATGAGCTTAACAAATATTTTTAAAGCTTTTTTTCCCCTTCAGAACCCTTTGTGTTCAAGAGAGTCATACTGTACACAAGATAAGGATACAAGAAATTACATTTTTTTTCACAGAGTACTTTTTTTCACAATTTTTTATTAGTAAAATAATAGTTTTTTTTCAGGGAACAAGACTTCATTCATACTTAGAAGCATGTTCATAAATATTATGGATCTTTTTAATATTTTATGCAGCCATCAGAATAGTAGTTTTCAATTCTCAATTCTCTGTTGAAAAATATTTGAATGATTAGTTTATACATTCTGCTTTATTGGTATATTAGTGGAGGTCCCCTGGTAATTGCTCAGGAAAGAGCAATCAAACAGCAACTCCTATCGCTATATGAGCTTTAATCCTATTATTTATCTAATTTAGAATTATTTTTATTAGAAATTAAAAAACTTAAAAATGGGACATAATTATTGTGCTGGGATCACGGTAATCCTTCTGCCGCCGCTCCGCCCCCCCCCTTCCCCAACTGTCTGCCATTTGTAAAAATCCTATAGACAAAGATTTAGGTTAACTCATTCATTCATTCATTTATTCATGAATGACTACCATTTTCTAATTTTTTCCAGATGGTATATCTTGAGAAGGACGTTTGAATGTTCATTTGTATGTGTTTTGCATCATTCTGTTATTATTTTGACAATCTCAAGAGAGTAGTTTAGTCCAAATTCTATCATTAACATGCAAATAAAGTTGTGATGACAATAAACATGATGATATAATCAGGGAATGGAAAGAATGTCCCTGTTTTCAATATGTAATTCTGTCAAGTGTGTGGTCACAGTTCACATACCTCTTCACTATGTCTAATGAAACTATCTAGTTTAATGTGACTGCATAAGAGATGGTCAAAGAAGGTGGGAGAGTTAGGAGTGGGAACAGGATCTGGATAGGGAAGAAACAAAAAAAGTAAAACAAAGCAGTTGGTCAACACTTCTGGTAAAAAGCAAATGTACAGTAGGGAAACATAGTAGTATTTATGACCAATCTAAACAGCAGGATATCTCAAGACTCAAGCTTAGACTGGAAGTATAGCATTGCTAAGTAGAAGAACTAAGGCCACATTCACAACACTCTCTCACTAAGCCATTCATAGCTCTGTGATTTAAGTTTTCCTTATCCTTTTGTTAATAACTGTGTTTTTGCAAAATAATTTTGTGAAATGAAGTTAATGCTCTTCTAATATTAAACCAGAAGATTTTGGAGAGGCACAGAATGAGGAACAAAAATTAAAGATTGAAAATACCTGGTAAGAATGTCCAGCAAATTTGAGGGGCTGCTAATCCAAGGAAAGAGAATGGCTTAAGTTTGTTTCCTTTTTCTCTAACCTTTTGCTTTTAGCCTGTCTTTATTTTTGTAAATTGTGTCTGTGAAAAGCAGCATTTTCTGGGAATATTTATCACCATTGTTCTGTGTTAGATTTTGTCCAATGTTCTTAGATCTCTCTCACCAGCATTGCAGTCCAAACACAAGCCTGTCTTTTTTTTCTTTGTTTAACTTAATGTAAAACTAATTAGAGCATGAGCTGAAAACATATTATGTTTATGCCTTTGAAAATTAACTTTAGCGTAACCTGTTTTATAGCTCTTATTTTCTAAAAAGGAAAGTTTTATTTTCTTGTAAATGCTAAATCATAGACTTCTTTTTAATTTTATTTTCTTTGGCTAGACATTTTATTCATTCATATCTTTGTATCTAGAAGAATAGGTTATAATTTTCTCCATTTCCTATCCTCTTTTAAAGGGAAGAAGAGTTGGCTATTGAAGTAAAACTCAAAATTGTCAGCGAGCTATAAGCCAGTCATTTAGTACCTCATTTACACTATTATATTGGCCTGGCATTTTATGCGATGAGGGAAGGAAGACTACAATTAGAGGGCTTTCTAGGGTTGATAAGAATTATACTAAAAAAATTATATTTCACATAATTATAAACCTGTCTTGTTTGTCGCAGTGGAAAATATATGAACAACAACCACCACCCCTGTGCCTCTTTCCTCCAATGCTTTTCTTTCTTTTACACAAATCTGAAGTCAGTTTGGAGGCGGCTAGAAGAAGATGAAAGCGATTTGCTGTGGAAGCTAGAATATTAAGTGCTTTGGCAAGCATTTAGATTTCTCTCTCAGGAAGAAAGGAGTAGCATGCCAAATTCTTACCATGCAGAAGGACAGAGACTAACTAGGATTGATTCTGAAAACATTTTATGCCCATGAAAACAAATGTCTGTGGAAATTACCACTGAACTCTTTCCCTCTGTCAACCTCTGGGTTTCATAAGGGGATTTTAAAAAGACGTCCTTTTGGAAATACGTGTAAATTTATCCTTGTGCTTAACTTTTTTTCATGTGCATAACATTTGTGGTTCTTAGCTGTTGCTCACTTTCCTTTTTTGGTAATGCCATTTCCCACTCATTAGTTCCCGTCAATTGTTAGTAAGTATTAATTTAATTGAAGCAGAATGCAAAGTACAGTATGCAAATAAAAATCCATCTTCTAAAATGATATGCAAAGCAATAATCAAAAGTACAAAATCAGAGCAAAGTACAGTCCACTATATATTAGTAGCAGGATAAGAGTCAGGGTGCGTGGGTTCAAATCCCAGCTTGGTCACTTGCTGGTTGTGTGCCCTATTGCAGCTTTGTTTATCTCTCTGCCTCTCCATTTCCTTATCTGTCAAGTGGGGCTGATAGTGGATCTACCTCATAGGAGTATTGTGATGTTTGAATATGATAGCTGATGGGAACTTTAAGTGCAATATCTGGCACTTGGTAAGTGCTCAGTAGTGTCCTTTATTGTTTCTTTTTATTTTTATCCTTATTATGAATATTTACCTTACTGTAGGAAAATATGATTTTGAAAAATAAACATTTTGATATCAATAATATGCCCGCATTTAAAGCAGCATGCTGAACTAACTCATTTACTTGAATGCCAAAATGAAGAGAAGTGAAATCTGAGAAGTTATAACTGGCCCCATATATAATGTGTGACCTCACCATATAGATGTTTGCCAAGAGCAATCCAAATTAGTAAATATCTAAATGATACACTATTTTATAAGTGCTCAGTTTTAATTTATTTAAGTACATGTAACTGATAAAAGCAGGACAACAAAGTACTGTGTGATTTAATACTTCATTGATGAGCTTTAGTAATCCCCCAAACCTAATGTTACAATTTTTACTTATTTCTAAATATCAGCAGTTCATATTTAAGTATTTTTTCTGAAGTTTAAAAGCAGGTATTATGTTAATATGTCCATCTTAAATAATGCAGACAAACTTCAGCCCAGCCTTTTGTTCGAACTATCAGAAATTCCCTGTTTATTTGGAATCAAATTGTAATTTAGCATTACATTTACAGAGCAACTCTAAGGCCTCTCTGTGCTGTTAATTGAGATCAGCACTGTGAGATTACTCCGAAGTGACACTCTGCCAGCCTTACTTGACAGAAGGGTGGGTGAGAAAAGAGGCTGCAACTTGGGTATAGGTGGCTATTTTTTTAACAGCCATGCTTCTTTTTAACAGAGAGGATTAAAGTATTTATGGGAAGCCAGAGAAGCAATTTTCTGTTTGTTTGCACTGTTAGACTCCAGAAGAATTTTAATTTGGGGAAATGCAATCCAAGATTACTTAAGCGTGAGAGAAAAGTATACACAGTTTCCTCTTGAGGTTACATGATTCCATACTTAATAAATTATTAGTACTATAGGGAAGGCCCAGTACTGTCTCATTTCTGGACAGAGTGGAAGAATTGAAGGGATTATGAACTTTTTAATCTAAATAAGGGAGAGAAAGGCTTAATGGGCTAGTGAGGGAGAAGCATAAGGTGATTTTTTTATGGCATGCAACATAAGATTGGGTGTCAGTGAGGATCATCTAAGGGGCCAGGTTATCATCTCAGTGAACAGTTAAAATAAATGGTATTTGTCACCTCCCTGAACTCAACTGAGCTTGGCTCAGTTTCTTAAGACAAATATATAGCTTACTAGAAGGGGGTGGGACCTATCCATTGGCTATATCAGGGGCTAGGGAACACAACCTTAGCCTTATTATGCACTGTATAGGTCTTCCACTGCCACATACACACCCTCCTTGAATTTCTAGGAGGGTTGATGTATCTGGATATGCAGTTGACGAGAGAAGTTCAAGGCAAAGTACTAATAGCTACTAGCTTGCCCCAACAAATAGCAGGGCTCATGTTGATAAATCCAAAAGTCTGATCACTCACTCAGTGATAGAGAAGCTGAATTGCCAAATTGTGGTCCTGGCCTGGAAAGAGAATCATTAAGGATCTAGTCTTAAGTGAGGTTACCAATAAATAGAAGACAAGATTACAAGAAAGTGAGATACAAGCCTATTTATTAAAGGAGGATAAAGGAATGAGCAACAAGAATGAATAGGTGTGGAGAGGTGGGCAGGGCTGTTGAACTTAGGTCTGAAGTCAGAATTGGTCCTAACAAGCAGGAAAGAAGGGAGGAGAAGGAAAAAGGCATGAAGGCAGGAGGTTGAGACTCTTAAGTGGGGAAATCATATGGCAGCAGCTGTGATCACAATAAAATAAAAGCTGACTGATGTTATCAATCAACAAGACCATGTATAAATTGAGCTTTATAGGAGAAATAAGATCCTGGAGAGGAGGGGGAGGTTGAATGAAACAAATATACACCTATGTCTCAGTGGCATTTTCTTAGGTAATTTCTGGTAGAGCCATCTTTCAAAAATGCAAATCTGACTCCTGCTTCAAATCCTCTAGGGGCCCCATAGTACTGAGGGAAAAGTGCAAATTCCATAACATGGTTCACATGATCTTTAATTTGCCTTCAATTCTTGTCACTCCATGTGAACCACTAAGAATTAACCAGAATATGCCATCTTCTCTCAAACTTCTGTGCTTTGGCTAATGACCTTCTGGAACTCCTTCCTTGTTATGCCTTCCCTGCTTCACACTGACCCAAACTCATCCTTTACCACTCAGCTTTCTTGACCAACTTCCTATGAGCTCACATAAAACTCTGTGCATGCCTGCTGTTATAGTACTTAACCTTTAGTGCTGGTTGACCAACCAACCAGTCTTCTGCATTAACTGAAATTCTTCAGTGAATGAATAAATGTATGACTCAGATGAAACTTTGAGTGGAGAGAATTATTGCTAAGATTTAGTCCAGTTTGATGGTTAGTTTGTTTGAAGTGCCTCAGACCTACTAATGATAGCTTCCTATTTACAGTGAAGGAGCCATCCAAAAACTTATAAGATATCTTCCTTAGCTGGCTTCTGTTTCTCAATAGAGCCTTTTGTAGGATACTGGTGCCTTACAAGGTCAGGATATATAGGAGAATCTCTGCTATTGAGGGCCTCTGGAATTCTAGTTATGACTTTGCTGTCATGGGAAGTTTTAGGTTCTATATTTTGGAGAGTAGAGAAACCTAAAAGAAATGTCATTTCTGTCTTTAAGATCCTGGTGGAGAAATGGCACTGGAAAGATCTTTCCTAGCTATAATTTTTATCCCTGGCTTTTAAAGTCCATGGTGTAGGCTATTTGGCAAATATCTGAAGATCAAATAGGTCAGACTCTTTGCTTGTTTGGCCTTTTGACAAGCTGTGAGTATAAGAAAACACTGCTCTCATTAGCTCCCTTCATGTGTCTTTTAGATTGGCCTTACTGATCTTTAAGAAGGAAAATGCTAACATTCACTTTTACCAAGATGATAGGAACAGCATCCTTAGGTATGCTACTATCAATCTTCTCCCATAGTCAAAGAAAATGTCTGAGTCTGGGATAGAAAATTGGTTTGGGGTTAGTTAACATGCCCCAACTACCCCTTCCAGGGTGGGCAAAGGATCAGGTACATTGGGATGTCCAAGGAGTCTTCCAAGGTGAAAGCAGTGGGCCAAGGGGGAACTGAGAGGGACAGAAGTAAAAGGTTAGGAGTTGGAAACAGTTTGATGATTCAAGTAAGTTTGTAGGGCAGAACTTGAGACAACGCCTGAAATTGTGTGAGAAGGAGTCTTTGATGGAGCCAGCTCCATTCTGAACAGGAGTCCCTGTAAAGGGAATAGCTCATTTGGCCAGATAGAGCCTCTGCAAGATTCACTAGGAAAAGAGGAACCTCTATTCTTGTTGGAAGTACCTGCCATCTGCTCAGCTTTCTGCCTTCTGCTGATACTTTCTGATACCATATTGAAATGAACACCACTTTATTTTTTTTTTGAAATGAACACCACTTTAAATAAAAGCAATTACATAGAATGATTATAAGATTAATACTAAAAATAGAACATTGCTCCTCAAAGTGTGTTCCAAGGGATTTGTAAGAAATGTTATTGAAAAACTATCCTATGGTCAAATTTTAAGTTTGGAACATACTCATCTATCTTCTCTTGGTGATTCACTTTACATATTAGCACAGTAAAAACCCTAAGAAGTTTTACGGTATAAAAAACCTGTTATTTCCAATTTTATTTTACTATGAAACCATTTTTTGGAGTGCGCTGGGGCTTACTGTGGAACATAGTTTGACAACACTAAAATAAGGGTTAATAAAACATTTGATATGAAAAAGAAACTGTTAAAAATCAGGCAAAAATCCCTTAACTGGGACCAAAAGGAAATTGAGAAACTGGAGCTAGGATTCCCCAAAAGGTTTAAATGAGAAAACACCTGTAACTTATGTTGCATTGGACCTTTTGCATGGTTGGTGCTGGGTCATTTATTGCTGCTGTTGTCTTTTGCTGTTGTTGTTTGTTGTTTGTTTGTTGTTGTTTAATGGGAAATGAGATAGAAAAGGTTTATTCTTGCCAGTTTTGTGAGAGACAAGTTGCTGTCGGTAGGGTAGGTATCAGTCAATCTTTAAACTAAGGATCCCACTGCAACTTTGGAGCGGACAGTCATGATTTCTCCTTGCCTTCAAGTCTTAGTATCTTGGTAGCTGTCAGTATAAATTCTGATTTTTCTCTACGGTTTTGCCATTCTCTTTCTTTTTCTGTTTCTCTGTCTCTGCCTCTGTCTCTCTCTCTCTATTTTTTTATTATGCAAAATAAAAATGGAATTCATTTAATTTATAGAATTCCCCAAGTAAATGGTAGGCAACCAACTTATGTAATTTTCAGAGAAAAAATATTTGAGGTAGCCAAAGCTCATTTGGATGGGCTTTAAATGGCTTATAAAAACATCTAAAATCCATCTAGTGAATCTCTGGAATTAGAATTTAGAATGGCAAACTTAAATGCCTATGGGGCAAAGCAGGTATCCAAAACTCACTGATTGTGAGTTTGTTTCAGCGAGTGAGACAGGCTAGGTGTGAACTACAGGAAGCCAGAGGATGCATGCTCATTAAAGGAGACAGCAGGTACAGGAGATTGTTTTGGTGGGGGGGGATGTGGGCCTGTTGTTTCTGAATTACTTGATTTTTAAAGAAAAGTAGGTAATCTGGATCTTTATGTAAAATCCCTGAAATTTTAAATGGTGGTACTCATGAAAAGTCAAGTCAAATAAAGAGTGTTCACGGACTGATTTGCAGCTTCAAAACTGGACAAAAGTAAGACTGCACACAGAGGAACCTGAGTGAGTCATCATACCAGCTCGGCTCTGGGTCCTGCTTATCACTGAACCCCTACCAAGAGATAGTATCATGATTCTCATGTCACCCTCTAACAGAGGTGTTTTCTTTGACCCCTATAAACATCTGCTTTAAATTAATTTGAGAGCACAGTGCCATTATTTGATGATTTACAAAAGTCACATTACCTTTCCTAAGGCATTGCAATTAGAAACTTTCAGTGTAAGCATATAGGATTTGAGTTAGAAAATATTTAGTAAAACACCAATAGCAGAAAAAATGTCCAAAAATAAAATAGGTTTCTTAACTGTAAGAATATTTGGCTTTAATATTTTTATGTGTTTTAACGATTTGTAGTTGGAGACAATTTCATAGCTTTATTTCCTCAGAATATGGCAGGCAATAAGTTGAATTTTGAACAAATATTACTACATTTCTTTTTCTTATTCTCTTTGAATAGTAAAATGAAGTGTATGTAATATCTTGTCAGAAAGATTCTTTGGGCATTTTTATTTTTTAAAAATTTTTTTTAACATTTATTTATTTTTGAGACAGAGAGAGACAGAGCATGAACGGGGGAGGGTCAGAGAGAGAGAGGGAGACACAGAATCCGAAACAGGCTTCAGGCTCTGAGCAGTCAGCACAGAGCCCGACGCGGGGCTCGAACCCACGGACAGTGAGATCGTGACCTGAGCTGAAGTCGGACGCTTAACCGACTGAGCCACCCAGGCGCCCCTCTTTGGGCATTTTTAAATGTCACTACAGTATTAATGAAACTCTTTGAATGGTCTTTCATTTGGAAGTAGCCATAATAACTCATAGCTTTTTCTGTAATTATTAAACTTTTTTGTTTATTTATTTATTTTGAAAGAGAGGGAGAGAGAGAGAGTCGAGGAGGGAAGAGAGAGAGGAAAAGAGAGAGAATCCCAAGCAGGCTCCAGGCTGTCAGCACATAGCCTGACGCGGGGCTTCATGAACCACAACATCATGACCTGAACTGAAGTTGGACACAAGCGACTGAGCCACCCAGGCGCCCCTAAATATTTTGAAAAGGACTTCCTAATAAATTTTCTTTTCTTCCCTCCATTACACCTGGGCAGCCTCTTCCCTCTTTTATTCTTCTCTTCCTCCTTGCCAGTTTTCAACAGTACTCCTGATCAGTCAGAGCATTCTCTAATCTTCATATTTTCAAGGACACACAAAGAGAAGCTGGTTACTTTCCTCTCTGCCTTCTCTCACTGCCTTCTTCCTTTAACCATCTGCATCACACTGTAATGTAGCTCTTCACTTTTATTCTCTCCCACATCTAACTCAGAGTCACCAGAAGACAGATACTATTCCTTTATTTCCCAATCTTTAATGGTGCTGGGTGTGGTACCATGTACATAGTGGGCATGTCATACATATTTTTGAGTGAGTGGTTTCTATTTTTGTTTTTCCTCTCTAGTGTAATTACAGTTTTATCACAATATTAAAA
The DNA here is from genome assembly GCF_023721935.1 of Panthera uncia. NCBI lineage: Eukaryota > Metazoa > Chordata > Mammalia > Carnivora > Felidae > Panthera > Panthera uncia. The sequence goes on along the minus strand of NC_064810.1, from coordinate 105,564,336 downwards.
AATAGTGACCTGAAGCTGTCACATATACTCTTTTCCTTTGAACCAGATTTACTTTTGCTTCAAACCTAAAAATGGGAGGAAAGGAAGCCTCAAATTTTAATGATTCTTTGAATATCTTACAATTCTATGCATTATTTCTAGAAGCTCACATGTAGCTCTCTTGAACCTTTTTAAAGAACAGATGTATAAATTAGTGTTTAAAACAACTAATCTAATGACATTTTGGCGTGCATTAGTAAATGGGCTATCATATTGGGTTTCAAATGCACTAATTTTTTATTGCTTCAAACATTAATTTATAAATTATTTGCTATTATCTATTTTTTTCACAGAAATTAAGTCTCTTTTACTGTGCACATTATGGAATATTTGAAAAGTAGAAAGTTTGATGAAAAAGATTGCCTTTAATGTCACTTTCTGAGATAACTGATATTTACTTTTTGGTGTCAGTCTCTTCTTTTTAAAAAAAATTTTTTTAAGTTTATTTATTTATTTTGAGAGAGAAAGAGAGAGAGCACAAGCAGGGGAGGATTAGAGAGAAGGAGGGAGAATCCTGAGCAGGCTCTGCACCATCAGCACAGCACCCGACTCAGGACTTAAACTCATTAACAGTGAGATCATGACCTGAGCCAAGATCAAGAGTTGGACGTTTAACCAACTGCACTACTCAGGCACCCTCCAGTCTCTTCTTTTAAAATGTATTCATTTTAGGGGCACCTGGGTGGCTCAGTCGGTTAAGCGTCCAACTTCAGCTCAGGTCATGATCTTGTACTCTGTGAGTGGTCTGTGAGTTCGAGCCCCATGTCGACTCAGTGCTGACAGCTCAGAGCCTGGAGCCTGCTTCTGTGTCTCCCTCTCTCTCTCTGCCCCTCCTCCTGCCCTCTTTCTCAAAAATAAATAAACGTTAAAAAAATTTTCACGTATTCATTTTATTACCCTAAGAGCCTCAAAAATCACATTTTAAAAAGTATTTTTAATGAGAAAAAGAGATTAGAAGCTGTTTCACAATCAAAATAAGTTACTTTTTCTATAAGAATGTTAATAAAAGTTTTTTTTTAAAAAGAATAATCCTATATAGCTATTTTACTACTACAGGGTAAAAGGAATACAAATACATGTAGTTTAGCTAAAAGGGCAAGCGTATATCCAAAATATCACTGAGGAGTTCCTGAACAATATGTAAGACTGTACTAAAATTGGGTTTCTAGAAATTATTATACATGTCGTAACCACCAAGAGTAAAAACACAGACCCAAGGTCAGCTGAGCAGGGAGCCCCTTACACGGGATAGCTAGTGTTCTCACATTTGGAGAACAATGGCTTTTGTCCCTGTACTTAAGGTGCTAGCACTTTCACAGAGATCAGCTTTTCACGAACAACAGTGCAGTCTTTAGAATGCAGATCATGTTCCCTATTAACCTATTGAACGATATCTAGCTTATATTCATAAAAATTTTACTCAATATTGCTTTTCTCCGAATTGCCTATTTATTGTCATGAGCTTATTTCACTAAATGTTTTCCATTTTTTAAGGATTATTAGAAAGCATTCTATCTTCAAACTAACCTTAGAAGTTAATTTTAAGTTTGCTGTATGATGGATCCTGGGTCATACACTGTTAGTTAAAACTCTTAATTGTAAGTGACTAAAATCTAGCTTGAACTAGCTTGGACACAAAATTTAAAAAAATTAATGGATCGCAGATTTCAAAGAAAAAATTGAACCATGGGAGCTAGCCCTCAGGAATAACCTGAACAAAGGACATGACCACCCCTAAGATTTTCTTTTTGTCTTTCATCTTCGCTTTTCGTTGCATACTGGCTTTATTCTCTTAAGCTGCAGATTTACTTTCTCCTTTTAGAAGGAAAAGCAGTTGCCTACAATGCCTAAGTTTTAGTTCCTAGATCTACTGCCACCTGAGAAGAACTGCCTGCTCTTTTCTCTTGTTGCAAGGGGAAAAAAATCCTAGAGAAGAGCTCTGGTTGACCTAGTTTGGGGCAGGTGTTTCATCCACTGAGCCAGTGGAGTTTGAGTCCTAGAACATGGAAACTTCTGTGGCAGTAGTCATATGAATGGTTGGATCTTTAAGGTTCGGGTGGAAAAAATAATTCTTTGCATAAAGAGTTGATGATTTCACATAAAGGGAATCGTACTGGGTGGACAAAACAGTAGCTAACCATTACATGAAAAAGAATATCCAGGGATTTTATATGCTTTCCATTCTTTAGAGTTAATCAAAAGAATATTCACCAATGCCTTCTATGTTACCAAAACTGGGACAGAACAATTAGGGAAGTAAGAATCGTAAATTCTTGCACTAAAGAATAAATAATGTAATTGTTAAGTGTACTTTGGGGCACCTGGGTGGCTCAGTCGGTTAAGCGTCAAACTCCTGATTTTGGCTCAGGTCATGGTCTCATGGTTTTTTGAGTTCAAGTGTTGGACTCTGCTGAAGGTGCAGAGCCTGCTGGGGAATTCTCTCTCTCCCTCTCTCTCTGTCCCTCCCTTGCTTACATTCTCTGTGTCTCTCTCAAAATAAATAAATAAATAACAAAAGTAAAAAGGTAACTTAGAATGATGGTAGCAATATTTAAAACAGTTTTTTTTATAACAATGTGATTTTATTAAGAGCACTTTATTTTTATTTATTTATTTTTTAATTTTTTTAAATGCTTTTATTTATTTTTGAAGGAGAGAGAGACTGAGCATGAGCAGGGGAGGAGCAGAGAGAGAGGGAGACATAGAATTTGAAGCAGGCTCCAGGCTCACAGATGTTAGCCCAGAGCCCGACGTGGGGCTCGAACCCACGAACTGGGAGATCATGACCTGAGTCGAAGTCAGACGCCCAGCCGACTGAGCCACCCAGGTGCCCCTAAGAGCACTTTAAAACAATGGAAATTTCCATTTTTCTCCAAATTATCTTCCATCTATCCCCTTGCCTTCAAGGAAAATACAGCAAAACTTTCACCTCCATTTTGTGAAAATATACATCAAACCTACAATACAGAATTATGTGTTTGGTTATTTATTAAGTCAAGGTTAAGATTTTTAAATTCTGTTTCTGTACTAGTAAAGCTTAAGAGTATCATATTTAGTCAAAGGAAGATCTATTTAGTAGATTCTCTACATTAAAGAAACCAGGGGAATTTTTTGATTACTGATTCAATTTCACTGCTGGTGTTCAGTCTGTTCAAATTTTCTATTTCTTCCTGCTTCAGTTTTGGGAGATTATATGTTCTAGGTACTTATCCATTAAAAAAATTAAAGAGACCCAGGGAAAAATCAGGGACTGAATAAAGCTCAAATGAGACCAATTAAATGAAGTTCATTTAAAAAGCAGTGTTGCTTCAGTCCAATGGAAAGTACCATTCTCATATTGTTGGGAAAGAGTGGGGAGAGACAGGGGAGAGAGGAGAGAGAAGAGGCGAGGGAATGAATATGAATGTGTGGTATCAAAGTCAAGACAATGGCTTACCATTGTTTGACTTTTGAGACCTCTACATGTTAGAACCTTCCGTCAATAGGGCAATCACTGTTTAGAAGGAGTCAAACTATTAAGGAGTACATTTGTTACCAATACACTGAAAGTACATTGGTACTGTATACAGTAATGACTGGGATAAAATTAACTACCTCAGAAAAGGATATGTTTTAATAACTAAGCTAGAACTTTTGTAGGAAGACATAAATAAGTATCATAATGATTTTATAAATAAAAGCAATAGGATATCACTCAAAAGGAAATTGTTGCATTCACAAATAATTTTGTTATAAATATTGCTATTATTCTGTGCAATTGTATGTTAGTGACATTTCTGGTCCTGGGCATTCTCCAGTTGACATTTTTGAAGTTGCCATACTCCTGATAATAGGTAAAGAAGTTTGGTTTCTATCTCCAGAGTTTCACAAAGTGTTTATGACTTTTCTCTGCAAAATAAGAATTCTTTCTGGTTTTATTGAGTCCTGAATGATTTATCTACCTATACACTTGGCCTTCCCACCTCACACTCCCTACTTTCTTGAAAGGTAATTTAATTTTCTGGATGCATTTAGGCAGTGGTTAATTCCAGAGAAGCCACATTTTGTGATTGGCAGTTAGCTGCATGTTAATTTCTGAAATCTGTTTCCCAAGAATTCTTGAAGCACTAACTTGTTTTGATTGATTTCTTTGTTGCAGTCCTAATTTACCCCTTGATAATTGGATGCCTTTGCCTGCCATGATAGGCCACAGTCCTGAAAATCTGCCACCTAATTTCTGTGGACCCTGAACTTCCACCTATCATCTTAGATTGCTGTAAAACCAGTTTGAAGGAAATACTAAAAATAAAGGAATCTTTAGAGCCAGGAGCTGGACATAAAAGAATATAGGTTACAGGTGGTAGAATCCCTAGGGATATGATTAGCTTCCTTATTGTGTTTTCTGAAGTGTTTGATTATAGACTGGAGGGAAGCTAAAGGGGTGTTTTTAAAGTATTTTCAATTTAAGAATATTTTCATTATGAGTAATATTAGTAGATGATCCGAATGAAAATAATTAAGAGACTATAATACCTTTCCCAACTTTGTTTTACAACTCTGTGATTCTCACACGATTCATTTTAATCAAGTTAGCTAAGAGAAAAGCTGGGAAGTATGTAAGAGTAATAAATGTGTTGTTCTCATGGGTGCATTGGCAAGAGGTTTATAATACAAATCATCTAACTTCCAGCACAGGACTCTCTCCACTAGAACATGCTGTTAGTCCCTATTTTCAGGAACACCCTCTCACTAGACAACAACATGTCCTCATATCAACATAGTATTCAACTTTAATGCAGAATTATGACCGCTAGAGAAAAATATGTACTTGCACAGTACATACTTTATTGCAATATTATGTGAATTGTTTATTTCATAAAGTTGATAAAATATGTAAAAGTGAACATTAGTGCCTTTCCAGGCATGACATTTATAACCTTATCAGTTTGATTTGAAAGAAGTGAAGTCAACTTACACAGCCAGAACAGATTGAAATAATGTGGCCTAACTTCTCAAGGAGTATTAAAGGGCTTGAGATGCTATTTATATGTAACATTCAGCTGGGGAGTGTATTAAAAGAATTAAAGTTGGAAAGTGTTTTCATGTGTATTTTTTTTAATTATGAAAAGGAAAATAATTTGTAAAAATACAAGCTTCGAATTCTTTTCTGGGTAAATCTTAATAGTTGGAGTGGGCTATAATTAAGGAATGTTTAATAAAAAAGCCATTTAATCCAGCAGTATAAACTTAACTTTTCTTTAAGTGTAGCTTAAATTTTCTTCTAATATTTCTGGATTTTTCCACATTTATCAATCTCTATATGCTTACATACAAGTAATAAGCTGTCTAGGTGTTTAATTTTAATTTTATTTTTATAAATTTTTATTGAAGTATAAAATAGAGAAGAATGCATAAATATGTACAGCTAAATTAAATTTCACACAGTGAATTTCCCATGTAATCAGCACCCAGATCATGAAACAGAGTACAACATCCTTCCAGAAGCTCTCTTAACCTCTTTTATTATCACCCATCCAGAGGAATTTACTTACTATCTTGGCTTATAACACCAAAGATTAATGTTGCCTTTTTTTGAACTTTATGTAAATGGAATCATATACTGTATATTCTCTTGTCTGGTTTCCTGATGTTTGTGAGATGCGTCTGTGTTGTTTTGGGTGGCAGCTTTTTGTTCATTCCTGTTGCTCTTCAGTTTTCCATGGTCTGAATATGCCACAGTGGATTTATCTACTCTGCTATGGATGGGTATTTGGGCTGTTTTCAGTTCAGGGCTATTATAATCAGCGGTGCCATGAGCATTCATGTGCATGTCTTTGGTGAAAATATGAGCACATTTCTGTTGGATATGTACTAGGTGTGGAAGTTCTGGGTCTTGGCCTTATACATATGGCCTGGTTTATAGATCCAATTATTTATTCAAAGTAGTTGTGTTAATTTGCATTCCTACTATGCATGTTTGAAAACTTTTACTCATCTGTAAATTACAGCTTTTCTTTTTTCTCGATAATTGGTCTTGGTATTCTTTCTATGCCAGGACATAGAGATCTATTTCATTCTTTTTTTATTTTTTGTATAGTATTGCATAGGAATATAGGTTGTTTAAAGTTCCTGTACTATTGACCATGAAGGTTTTTTCCTTTTATTTTTGCTATTAAAAATATTTTATAACCTCCAAAATTTAAGATGCACCCGCCTTTTTTTTAATGTTTATTTTTGAGAGAGAGAGAGAGAGAGAGAGAGAGACAGCACATGTGTGGGGAAGGGGCAGAGAGGAAGGCAGTCACAGAATCCAAGGCAGGCTCCAGGCTCTGAGCTGTCAGCACAGAGCTGAAGTCAGACACTTAACCGATTGAGACGCCCTGGTGCCCCTAAAAAGCACCCACCTTTTTACATAATTTATACTACAGATATATTTAACATGTACAAATTACTCATTGTATATGTGCAAGTGATTTTTAAGAACTTTTTATTTTGAAATAATTTTAGACTTACAGAAAGTTGCAAAAAAAAAAAAAAATAGTACAGTTTCCATATGCCTAGCTTCTCCTGATGTTAACACCTTACATAACTATGGACAGTTAAAAAAACCAAAAAACTAAGAAATTAACATTGGTATTGTATCAGTTTTTCCACTAGCATCTTCTTTTCCAGTTCAGGCTTCAATCTTGAATCACACATTGCATTTAGAGCTTATACTGTCCTAGTCTTCTTTGGTCTGTGACAGTTCCTTAATCTTAGCCTTTCATGACCCAAGGCTTTTCAAGAGTACTGTTCAGTTATTTGTAGAATATCCCTTAATTTGGGTTTGTCTGTTTACTCATAATTTTGTTGAGATTATTCTTTTTTCGCAAGAATACCACAGAAGTGATATGTCCTTATTAGTGTATCATGATGTTAATATGTCTTCTTACAGATGATGTTTACCTTGATCACTTGGCTAAGGTGGGGTTTGCCAGGTTCCTCCATTGTAAAATTATTATTTTTCCCTTTGCAATTATACATATTTTGTTGTAAATACTTTTCTTATTCCTTCTACATTTATTAATTGGAATTTCTTTGTGAGGGAAGGACTGTTCCTTCTCTTCCATTTATTTATTCAGTTACTTATTAGTATCAGTATGTAATCATTCATTTTTACTTTGTGGGTTATACTCAAATACTATAGTTATTCTTTTTGTTTATCAGCGGTTCCAGTTTTGGTTATTAGGAGCTGTCAGGTGGCACCTGTGCCCTTTCAACGTGTCCTATCTTCCTTGAGCTCTTCCTTACTTTCTGGCACCACAAAATATTCTAGGCTCACCTTAGATTTTACCTGCCTCACCCCTGGAATCAACCAGTTCTCTAAGATGCTTTGGTTTATTTTGTTGGAAATAGTATTTAGAAACCAAGATGTAAGAATTGGGTATGCTTATTGCTACTGGGGTACCCTTATTTCTGAGAATAAATTTTTTTTTGTCATTTATACTTCCTCTTAGATCATGACATTCAGAATGCCCATTCATTGGTTTTTTTTAATAAATGCATTATCATTTGTTTCTAAATAGTTGATAATTTTTATTTTTACTTCCTTTTTGACTCAAAGTTCATTAGATGTATGTTTAAGTTTCCATATATGTAGATTTTTAGTGGACTTTTTGTTGTAAATGTTTTGTGTAATTTTACTGTAGACAATGAATGTGGGTATATGATTTTCTTTTTAAGAACATATTAAAATTTTGCAATCCCTATCAAAATATCACCAGTATTCTTCACAGAGCTAGAACAAGCAATCCTAAAATTTGTATGGAACCAGAAAAGACCATGAATAACCAAAGCAATGGTGAAAAAGAAAACCAAAGGCATCACAATCCTGGATTTCAAGCTGTGTTACAAAGCTGTAATCATCAAGACAGTATGGTACTGGCACAAAAACAGACACTTAGATCAATGGAACAGAATAGGAAACCTAGAAATGGACCCATAAATGTATGGCCAACTAATCTTTGACAAAGCAGGAAAGAATATCCAATGGAATAAAGACAGGCTCTTCAGCAAATGGTGTTGGGAAAACTGGACAATGACATGAACCTGGACCAGTTGCTTACACCATACAAAAAAATAAACTCAAAATAGATGAAAGACCTAAACGTAAGACAGGAAGCCATCAAAATCTTACAGGAGAAAGCAGGCAAAAACCTCTTTGACTTCAGCCACAGCAACTTCTTACTCAACACGTCTCCAGGGCCAAGGGAAACAAAAGCAAAAATGAACTATTGGGACCACATGAAAAAATGCTCAACATCACTTGTCATCAGGGAAATAGAAATCAAAACTACAATGAGATACCACCTCACACCAGTCAGAATGGCTAAAATTAACCACCCAGGCAATAACAGATGTTGGCAAGGATGCAGAGAAAGGGAAACTCTTTTGCACTCCTGGTGAGAATGCAAACTGGTGAAGCCACTCTGGGAAACAGTATGGAGGTTCCTCAAAAAATTAAAAATAGAACTACCCTATGACCCAGCAATTGCACTACTAGATATTTATCCAAAGGATACAAAAGTGCTGATTGGAAAAGGCACATGCACCCCAATGTTTACAGCAGTGTTATCAACAATAGCCTAAGTATGGAAAGAGCCCAAATGTCCATCGACAGATGAATGGTTAAAGATGTAGTGTGTATATATATATGTATACACATACATACATACATATCCAGTGGAGTACTACTCGGCAATCAAAAAGAATGAAATCTTGCCATTTGCAACAATGTGGATGGCACTAGAGTGTATTATGCTAAGTCAGAAAAAGGCAAATATCATATGACTTCACGCATATGTGGAATTTAAGATATAAAACAGATGAACATGAGGGAAGAGAAGCAAAAATAATATAAAAACAGGGAGGAGGACAAAACATAAGAGACTCTTAAATATAGAGGACAAACTAAGGGTTGCTGGAGGGGTTTTGGTTGGGGGATGGCTAAATTGGCAAGGGGCATTAAAGAAGACACTTGTTGGGATGAGCACTGGGTGTTATATGTAGGGGATGAATCATTGGATTCTACTCCTGAAATCATGATTGCCCTATATGCTAACTACCTTGGATGTAATTTTTTTAAAAAGAAAAGAAAAGGAAGGAAGGAAGGGAGGGAGGGATGTAAATTAAAATAAATAAATAAAAATGAAAAAAAGAATATATTAAAATTTCAATCATGGCTGATTACGTGGTCAGTTTTTGTGATTATACCACATATTTGGAAGAATGATTATTAGATATATCCTCTAATTATATCCGTGCATCAGGTTTATTAATTGTTATTCATAGCCTCAATATCTTTACTATTTTTCATGTCATTGTGACCATTCCATTCCTGTGAGAAATGTGTTCCTACCTCCCATTATGATTAGTAATTTATTCTCATTTGATTTTTAACAGATATTTCTTTATATTTTGGGTATGTAAAAGTTCATGATTATTATTTTTCTTGGTGGATTAGACTTTTATCAAAACTTAAGGTTGTTCCCTTTATTAGTAGTTATTAATATTAATATATATCTTTTGTCATTTTTAAAGCATCTGGTATATATTTTTCTAACCTTTTATTTTCTACATTTCTTTAATTTTTATTTATTTATTTATTTTTTTAGATGTGACTCCTGAAAACACTTGGCTAATTTCTTTCTCTCAGTATGCCAAGAGAAATACTTGTCAGGGTACAAAGTGAGGCTGAAAATAGGAGAATTTATGAAAAATATTTTAAAAGTGCATTTAGGCTTTCAGAACCTCTCTCCCACTCTGTCTCCTCAAAGGCTTTTAATTACCTTGCCCTGACTCTGGCAGATGGCATAGGTACTAGCAAAATAGCTAATTCCCCATGTGATCTCCGCACAGTTGAAGGCCATCATTTAATAATTCCTGCACACACCACAGAACCTTAAGACAGAATTTCACTGCCTCGTTTGTTAGTTTTTTTTTTTTCTAGGTGAAAATAGTATAATATACATTAACACAGATTCAAAAATTACCACAATTTTGTCTTATGTGTTTCATCTGTCCCATTTTTTTTTTTTTGTTGTTGAAGCAATTTAAGGAAAATCCAAGACTGCATGCTAGTTTCACCTCCATTTACTTCAGTGTGATATGCCATTTTCTTATACAACAACAGTATTATTATTCCCAAATTAGCAATAGTTCCTCAGTATTTTCTAATTCCCAGTTCATAATCAAATTTCCTCAATATTAAAAAAAAATTGTAGTTTATTTGTTTGAATCTGGTTCTACACAAGGTTTACATGTCACATTTGATTGTCACTTTTGTTACTTCTCTTTTATCTAGAAAAGCCACTCCCTCTTTTCTCCATCATTAGTAACTTATAGAAATGGGACCAATTGTCCTCATTTGTAAATATGAATAGATAACAAAGGATCTCCAGACTTGTAAGGAAGGCTTCAAATGTGAAAGAAGGGAAGCAAAACAAAGAAAAAATTTAAAAAGCCAGAGGAACAGAAGCTATGAAGTAAGCTGAAGAAAACTTTAAAATACACCATAATTGGGGTCCCTGGGTGGCTTAGTTGGTTAATCATCCAACTTCAGCTCAGGTCATGATCTCACAGTTTGTGAGTTCAAGCCCTGCATTGGGCTCTGTGCTGACAGCTCAGAGCCTGGAGCCTGTTTCAGATTCTGTGTCTCCCTCTCTCCCTCTTCCCCTCACCTGCTCACACTCTCTCTCTTTCTCAAAAATAATAAATTAAAAAAATAAAAAATAAACGGTAAAACACACAGTAATTGATACCTTCAAAAAATAAGAAAAGAAATTGTAATCATGAAATAAGAACAAGAAAGAATTCTTGTAGACTTTTGAAGAATAAGAAAGAATTCTTGGTAATTAAAATTTAACAGAAATTAAAAATTTTGTAGACAGGATGGAAGATAAACAAAATGTCCAAAGTAGTAAGATGGCAAAAATTTAAGAAAATTAGAAAATCTCTTCAGAAGGTCCCACATCTAAACAGAAAGATGTTCCAGAAAAGAAAAGAAAAAAAAAAAAAAACATAGAAAATGAAGGGGAAAGAATCATTTTCCTTAGGGTAAAATTCCTGGAACTAAAGAACACCAGTTTTCAAAATATCATGTGCCCAGCAAAGAGAATGACAAAAGACTGATACAATAATATATTGTGATGAAATTTAAGAATACTAAGTGAAAAGAGAAAAATCTTAAAGCTTCTGAACCAGGGCAGGGGCAGAGTGAGGAGAACCTACCATGTATCATACAAAGAAGTAGAAATTAGACCGGCATTGGACTTTTCAGAAACAGCACCATATGTTAGGAAACAGAGGAAAAGTGCCCTAATTTTCAGATGAAGAATATTTTTTCTCATCTATGATTCTATATTTAGCTAAACTGTCCAGTCTGAGATATAATACATTTTCACATATTCAAGTTCTTAAAATTACCTCTCACGTACAAAACAAAAAACAAAAAACAAACAAAAACAAAAAACAAACTCCTGGAGGATTTATTCCACCAAAAGGAGAACACCAAGAAGGAGGAAGACTTTAGAGCCAGGGTACAGGGTACAGACATGAAAGAGAGCTAAGGACAGTTCCTGAAATGGTAAGAAAGGCAAGTCACAGGGTGACAGTTGTTTAGTCAAACTGGAGAATACCCAGACAGGAGCATGGGAATAGAGAGCTCTGGGAAGGATGTTTCCTGGAAAAGAAATGATATGGAAGAGTTTTCCGCTGTGTCTGAAGATACCGAGAAAGCAGAATTAGACCTCTGTCAGATTTGGAAGATGTATCAAAGATAGGTATACAGAAAACTAAGAAGAAAAGGAGATGGGTTTTCAATCCAGGGACACCAAAAAGTTGTACAAGAAAAGAAATGTGATCATAACATAACAGATAGCTCACTAGTGAAGAATAATGTAAATACTGAATAAAAAGACTGATGTAACTTAACTGGGAGGGTAAGATGGGGAGGGTGGTGTGTTTGTACGTTTAAGAGTATAGGTATGTGGAGGAGGGTCAGTTCTTACTAGGATTGTGATAGAGACTGCTAGCTACCTACTATAACACCATTCTTCCTTCTCTGTTAGTAATAGAACTGTGGATATACCTGGGAGCTAATCTTTCCAATTAAAAGGCTACGTTTCCCAGCTTTACTTACAGTAGGTACAGCCATGTGTCTAAGTTCAGCAGAAGTAGTTAGTGGTACTTCTAGGAAGTTTCCTTATAAGAGACAGAGTGAGCCATTATTCTCCTCTTGTTGCTAGTCTGGAATGGGAAAAGAATTGTTGCAGTTTCTGCCATTATCATGGTCAATGAAAATAAAAGACATATACCAAAGATAGTAGACCAGAGAGTTGGAAGTATCCTGGGGACCTGATGACTCTATAAAGCTATTACATCAGCATTAGATTGGCTAATAATACATTTGTTTTATGCGATATAATATACTCTTGTATATTTAAGCTATCATATTCAGGTCTCAGTTATATGTAGCAGAATCAGATCTTAACTGTAATTTGTAATTTACTAGGTAATATCTATACTGAAATATTAAGGAATAATAATATAAGCATGTCATTTAGTAATATAGAAGTAAATACTAGAGGAATCAGGAAAAACGTTGAAAGTTGTTTTGGGCAGTGGGAATTGAGGTAAAAGAAAATGATTTCTGTTTTTTTTCTTACAACTCTTTTAGTAATATTTGACATTTGAAATTACATACACATATTACTTTAATAAAAATTAAATTGATGTTTTTAAGTTATATTTTAATTAGCAATTCAAGTAAAAAAATGTTTGTTGTAAAAATTTGAACAATACAAAAGATACAGAGAAAAAGTTTTGCCTCCCTTCAGTGCCCTTCCTTGCCTTTCCCCTGCCAATTGGTTCCACTCTCCTTCCCAGTGTTAATGGTGTTTGATTTGTGTCTCTCCATACTTTTTCTGTACATTCATTTAGCATATATAAAGGTGCATAGTTTTTTAGAATTTATTTTTATTAAAAGTGTATTTAAATTTTAATTTAATAAAGCTCTCATGAAGGATTATTTAAACTTGTAATGGATGTTTTTTGTTTATATTTTTAGAATTTGGGATGTAAGTATGCAGTTAAAAAGTCAACAAAATGAATTTCAGAGAGTACAGAAAGAATTGAGTCATTTGCAACATGAATTAAATATTAAACAGAGACAATCACAAGCATTCAGGTAAGATTATCTTTAAAGAATTGAAAATCATGAAGATTGAAAAAGTACATTTAAAACTAACTTTATAAACATTCAAACACGTTTTAGTAATATAGTTTCTATATTCAGTGTGGTTGAAACAAAACAACTTTACTTATTTTCTTTTTAAATCATTATTTCAACTGAATAGTTTTACCAATAACATTTAAATCAGGCAAACACCTTGCTTTTATTTTGCAGTAACATTTAGAATGAAAGAATATTAGCTAATTCATTTCTCTCTTGATGAGTATTTCTTGGTGTATTTGATTCCCTGCCAGATAGTCCAGTGATACAAAAAGTCATAGAATAGGGTACATTTCTAAATGATAGTAATAGACCTTCTAAATTTAGAAATCTCCAACAAAAATGGTGTTAATTCTGCTTTTATATCATCTTTGGAGGGTTTATCATACCTGAAGGTAAAAACCCCAGTGTTCTACAGCAACAAGGAAGTTCATTTTTTTTAAATAAAATTGGAATTAAATTATTGAGAATATCAGAAAAAAATGACTCTTTTCAAAACTGAGTAATTTAGCTGCTAGAAAAGGGAAATAGTTAAATGAGCATTACAAATAGACACGGATTCTGGGTGACTTAAAAAAAATATGTTGGATGAATATTTTGAATGTTAGGTTTCTTTCTTTTCTTTTCTTTTTCTTTTCCTTTTTTTCCAATCTACTAGTTGTTGCCAGAAACATTGTTCTGTTAAAAATATTGCCTGGGTGGGGTGCCTGGGTGGTTCAGTCACATAAGTGTCCAACTCTTGATTTTGGCTCAGGTCATGATCTCATGGTTCATGAGATCGAGCTCCACATTGGGCTCTGTGCTGACAGTGCGGAGCCTGCTTGGGATTCTCTCTCTCCTTCTCTCTCTGCACTTCTCTCTCTCTCTGCTCTCTCAGAAAGAAATAAATAAACTTAAAAGAAATTTCCTAGGCTAACAAGTTTTTAATATACTAGCTGGTGATCACCTGTTGGCCAAGTACCTTTCATAAATGCCTTGCACATAACTGATGCTCAATAAATAATTTTTGAATGAATGAAGGAGTCTACTCATAAAACAGATGATAGTTTTTATCATCAGAAATCCTTGCCCTTTCCTAGAAATCTGGTATTGAACCAGCAGGTGATTTCAGTTCTCCACTTTGATCATCCCCACTGGTGTTCAAGCTTGGCTTTTCCAATAGCTTTGGCTCAGGTCTGTTAAGGAAGTCCCATTTGTTTCATCCATTAATGCCATCATGAGTGGTAGGATTGGTTAAATTTTAAGGTTAAACCAGGACTAGGGGCACCTGGGTGGCTCAGTCGGTTAGGTGTCCAACTTGGGCCCAGGTCATGATCTTGTGGTCAGTTCATTTGAGCCCTTGTCCAGCTCTGTGCTGACAGCTCAGGGCCTGGAGCCTGCTTTGGATTCTGTGTCCCCCTCTCTCTCTCTCTGCCCCTCCCCTGCTCATGCTCTGTCTCTATCTTTCAAGAATAAATAAACATTTAAAAAAACATTAGACCGTGGGGTGCCTGGGTGGCTCAGTAAGTTAAGTGTCTGACTTCAGCTCACGTCATGATCTCACGGTCTGTGATTTTGAGCCCTGCATCAGGCTCTGTGCTGACAGCTCAGAGCCTGGAGCCTGCTTCAGATCCTCTCTGACCCTTCCCTGCTCGTGCTCATGCTCGTGCTCTCTCTCAAAAATAAATAAACATTTAAAAAATTTAAAAAAAGTAGACCAGGACTAGCTTAAATAATTAATGCTGCTTCAGGATATTATGGACTGATATGGTCAATTTTCACTATTCACATTTTGCATGTGATTTGTAGCATTGTAAATTATTGACAAAACTGAGGCATATTTGTACTATTTATTGTCTAGCAGAAGTAAGATGGTTTAATTGTAACTGATTAATATTCTTTCTTTTTCTAGTCTGGTTTCCTCTTTCTTTAATGTTTGTTTATTTTTGAGAGAGAGACAGAGACAGAGAGACAGAGTGTGCGTGAGGGAGGGGAAGAGAGGGAGACACCGAATCTGAAGCAGGCTCCAGGCTCCGAGCTGTCAGCACAGAGCCCAATGTGGGGCTCAAACCCATAAACCATGAGATCATGACCTGAGCCGAAATTGGATGCTTAACCCATGGAGCCACCCAGGCACTGGTTTCCCCTCTCTTAAACTTCTGATGTTGCTATGCCATTGGAGTAGTCACAAGCATTTGTGGAATCTGAGTAAGGGAAAATTGAGTTGGGAATACACGATTATAACTGACATTTGGGAAAACATTGTAGAATGCTTCAATAATACAAGTAAGGATTGCAAACTAAAAATTTGGTTGTGTATGAATTTTTAAAAATTAATGGAATAAAAACAATAAATATCAATTTAAGCAATATAAACTATTCTAGCATAGAAAATTATAACTCTTTTTTCAGATTATATTACAAGTGAATTCATTAAGAGAAAGATATATTTTCTTTTTTTTTTTTTTAATTTTTTATTTTTTAATATATGAAATTTACTGTCAAATTGGTTTCCATACAACACCCAGTGCTCATCCCAAAAGGTGCCCTCCTCAATACCCATCACCCACCCTGCCCTCCCTCCCACCCCCCATCAACCCTCAATTTGTTCTCAGTTTTTAACAGTCTCTTATGCTTTGGCTCTCTCCCACTCTAACCTCTTTTTTTTTTTTTTTTTCCTTCCCCTCCCCCATGGGTTTCTGTTATGTTTCTCAGGATCCACATAAGAGTGAAACCATATGGTATCTGTCTTTCTCTGTATGGCTTATTTCACTCAGCATCACACTCTCCAGTTCCATCCACGTTGCTACAAAAGGCCATATTTCATTTTTTCTCATTGCCACGTAGTATTCCATTGTGTATATAAACCACAATTTCTTTCTCCATTCATCAGTTGATGGACATTTAGGCTCTTTCCATAATTTGGCTATTGTTGAGAGTGCCGCTATAAACATTGGGGTACAGGTGCCCCTATGCATCAGTACTCCTGTATCCCTTGGATAAATTCCTAGCAGTGCTATTGCTGGGTCATAGGGTAGGTCTATTTTTAATTTTCTGAGGAACCTCCACACTTTCCAGAGCGGCTGCACCAATTTGCATTCCCACCAACAGTGCAAGAGGGTTCCTGTTTCTCCACATCCTCTCCAGCATCTATAGTCTCCTGATTTCTTCATTTTGGCCACTCTGACTGGCGTGAGGTGATATCTGAGTGTGGTTTTGATTTGTATTTCCCTGATAAGGAGCGACGTTGAACATCTTTTCATGTGCCTGTTGGCCATCCGGATGTCTTCTTTAGAGAAGTGTCTATTCATGTTTTCTGCCCATTTCTTCACTGGGTTATTTGTTTTTCGGGTGTGGAGTTTGATGAGCTCTTTATAGATTTTGGATACTAGCCCTTTGTCCGATGTGTCATTTGCAAATATCTTTTCCCATTCCGTTGGTTGCCTTTTAGTTTTGTTGGTTGTTTCCTTTGCTGTGCAGAAGCTTTTGATCTTCATAAGGTCCCAGTAATTCACTTTTGCTCTTAATTCCCTTGCCTGAGAAAGATATATTTTCAAAAAAAGCTCTTGGATTATGAAATAATCCATTCAATGAAATAGAGTAAATTATTTAAATACATTGGAGAAAGATTTAAATGTTTTGCCAATTTACAAAAGCTACTAACATCACTGAATACAACATAAAAATCACACCACTTCAAGGACATTTAAGATAAACTGTTTTATGAGTTTCATCATTTCAAAGACAATTTAAGTCTAGTCATTTTCCAAGAAAACTTGAAATGCTCCAATTCTTATAATCATATAAGAAAACTAGATAAGTGTTTTTCCAAATTGGACAATGTGTAATATTTACACAGTGTTATCAATAATGAATCGTAAAGCTGAAAGAATATTTTGAAACTACCAATAATAAAAAACTAATGGCCATGTTAGATGAAAGGCTATATAATTTTTATATTCTCTCCACATAATGCATTATTATAAAATGGTTCTCATATGCAGAAGTGGTTGAAGAACATGTGGACAAAAATTACAAGCAAAAAAAATATTGTGGAGCCGTTCCTATTAGCAAGTTACATTATTTTCCTGTATTTTGTGATATTGGTGGAATTTATCAACTTTACAATTTTCATTTGTAATGATTTTTCTCATTCTATAGATAAGCACACACTTTTAAACCTAATTTTGTGGACATTTTTGTGTTCCTCTTTTTTTTTTTTTCCAAGAAAGTCTTCCTCTCACTCACCACTAATAGTATAAGATTTAGGCTCCACAAAGCATGGATCTGGTCTTGGCTAACAAGCTTGAATTTTCTATTTCTTGCCTTTCTCCCTAAAGAAGCACCTGAATCCACATCCAGTCTTTTTTCCTGTTAAATATCCTTCTATACCCTGACCCCTTTGTACATGGTTTATTCCCGGCAGCTGCCTTACACCAAAACCATTAGCCCCTTGACCTTGACTTAGTTCATAGCTCTGATCTCCCTTTCTTACCACCAGTTTCTGGTTCCACATTCAGACTTCTCATCCTCACTTTTGGCCCCCTTGATTTAGTGATCTATTTGGACTCTTTCTCTGCTTTTTGAAATTAGCATCTCTCTTAGCTCCTAGCTCTGCATGCTGTTTGAGGTATCCTCTGTGGCTTCTGGTCACTCAAGTGGACATTAGTTACCATATAGAATGTCATCACCCTTTTTCCTGGCAAAGGCTAATCTTTTAGCCCCTGGCCTGTATCTGGCCTTTCTAGGACTTTGCACAAGAAATTGACTGTATCTCTTGTCTGTGTTTTTAGCCTCTGACTGCTCGTATTGTTGCTCAGCTGTGTGCACATTCAGGTGTCTCCTTTCTCAACAAACCATTCTACTCTGCATTTTCCTCTTCCTCTCCTTGCTATTTAAGTCAAGGTTCTTGACTGCTAGTATCACTTCTGCTTTACTACTCTGTCCTTTCCTACCTAATGCCTCTCTCTCAGATCTTCAGAGGCCTCCTTAATACCAGATACAGTGGACTCTGTTCAGCCTTTAACTGAGGCTTTAAACACTGACCACTATTTTTTGTTTACATTTCCTATTTCCTGAATTTCTGATATTATTCTTTTGGCTCCCTGGTCTTTTTTTGAGGGATTCTTTTCTGCTGTAGTCCTATAAATGTTAATGTTATCCAGTGTTTTATTCCCAGCATTTCTCACTTCTTCGGTCCTCCAACTGGGTGATCTATTATTTTTACTCATTCATTTATTTGTCAGTATTTAAGCATATACTATGTGATAGGTACTATGCTAGGTGCTTGGGAAACTGTGATGAATAAGACAGATATAGTCTCTGCATCATAGATCTAGTCTATTCAGGAAGATATATATTAACCAATTATACACTTCCATGGCTTCAGTCATTACTTACTTACTTACTTACTTATTTATTTTGCTGATAACTTTCAGATCTTGTCTAATTATTGGGTAAATTATAGGCAGGACATCTGAAGTAATAAATCACTGAGATTGCAAAAAATGTGTGATTTCTTTGAACTGTGTCACTTGATGAAGCAAAAGCACTACATCATTCACTTTAAAAGGTATTCTTTATTATTACCTTGGGTTTTACACTGTCTGGAGAAGCATGGTATGTAGCAAGAATACTGTCTAAGAATCTGAGATTCCCATTTTGGTCTATGATTAAGTCACTGTGACCTAATTTTCTCCACTGTTCTCTTGAATTAATTTAAAAGGTTAGTAGAATAAATATGTATGAAAAAATTAGCTCTATTTCTTTATAGTTGAAATAATATAATGAAAATGAGTTGGGCTGACCATATACTTCAGTGTTCCTGGGATATTCCTAGTTTATATCTGTCATCTCAGCAAAATACAGATATCACCTCCTTTTACTTTCAAAATGGTCTCCATTTAGACAGTAGATTATATGGTCATTTTCAAACCATTTTTCAAAGAAAACCATTTTTTCAAAGAAATATTTGTTATTATGCTTGCTACTTTTAAAATCCTAATTTTTAAAACTATTTTACAGTCAAAGATTGGTGGAGTACAAATATTTGTGGAATAAGACTCTTTCATTACTTACTTTTACTAAAAGGGAGCTAACCAGTATTAAAAATGAAGTATATGACAATTTTCAAAACTGGACTTCACTGAAAGGAGAAGTTTTTCTACAAATTAAATCCATAAGTGAAACAGCCTTGACAGGTTTGTTATGTATATTTAGAATGTAATCATCTTTTTCCTTTTGGTATATCATACATAATAAGTAATGAAATAATGATATTTGATGTGATGGGACGTATGACTAACTTTTAAAATTATTGTTTGTTGGTAAACTAGGTGGCCATTATGACCTATTTGAACCCTGAAATTCAATAATTGTAGGCTGATCTGAAATTAACCATGACACATCTATCTAAAGCTGTGACCAGAAGTCTGTTTATTACTGTTAAGTGTGCCAATTTGACTTTTTAAACTTTTTTTTCTGTTAATGGCTGAGTATCTCATGTTGAATCAGCCTTCCATAGATAACTGATAATTTCTAGACAAAGTAACTACCTAAAAACACCTGGAGAGTGACCAAAATCAAGCACATAGCAGAGAGAATGTCCAAAAATTGAAAAAAAGCATATTACTAAGTGAAAGAAGCCAGACTGAAAGGCTACATACTATATGATTCCAACTAAATGATATTCTGAAAAGGGCAAAACTATGGATATAGTAAAAAAAAGTCTTTGTTTGCCGGGGGGGGGGGGGGGGGGGGGGGGGGAGAAGGATGAATAGATTGGGCACAAAGGATTTTTAAGGCAATCAAAATACTTTGTATGATACTAAAATGGTGGACACATGTCATTATACATTTGTCAAAGCTCAGAATGTAAGCACCAAGAGTGAATCCTAATATAAACTAAGGATTTGGGGGTGTTTGTGATGTGTGAGTGTAGGTTTATTGATTTTAAGAAATGTCTCACTCTGGTGTAGGATGTTGATGATGGGAGAGGCTATGCATGTGTGCAGGCAGAAGTTATATGGGAATCTCTGTACTTCCTGCTTAATTTTCCTATGAGCCTAAAACTGATATTTTTTAAAGCCTATTTTTTTTTAAGTAAAAGAAGAAAATGGCACTGGGTGAATTCCCTGGGGTTTTGTTTTTATTTTTGTTTGTTTAAGGCTAATAGGTTGAGGGCAGAGTATAGTGTGTTCTACGCAGGGAAGCTAAAACTCTGAAGAAATCTATAGTCTTTTTGGCTTGAAGACTGGAGGACATAGATCAAGGCAGCCTCTGAGAAATAAGAGAATATCCCAGAAAAGAGATAATCAGCGAGGGAGAGTTCAGAGTTTGCATATAAGCTTTTTCCAAATCTCTGTCCTACTTCTACAATGCACGTGCACAGGGAAGACTTTAAACAGCCCACCAAAGGCCGAAATAACTGATATTTTAGCTGTCACCCAAGGGTAGACATATTTTACAGTTTGAGTTCAGACAAGTTAGCTGCTTATTAAAATAAAACAATACCAAAAATCACTACCCTTTGGAGGAATATAACAGAATTCAAGGTCTCCTTAGCATAACATCCCCAATGTTCAAGATGCAATCCCCAATTCCTTGAACTGGGAAGAAACAGGAAAGCATGGATCATACTCAAGAGAACAGACAACAGAGACCAATGCTGAGTTGATCCAGATGATATAATTAACTAACCAGGATTTCAAATTAGCTGTTAACTATGTTCAATGACATAAAAGAAAATAAGCTAGTAATGAATGAAAAGAGATAGACTATCTCAGCAAGAAACTATTAAAAATTGGATAGTCAAGATTAGAAAAATATAGTATCTGAAATAAAAATTTACTGGATGGACTTCTATAGCATATTGTGATTATAGAAAAAAGAATCAGCGAACTTCATTCATTTTGAAGAAGAAAACTAAATAACATTGAAAAAAGATGAACAGAATCCCAGGACTCTAAAAGGATGTAAAAATGATGTATAATTCATAGAGCAACCACTAAAAAATAAATACAAAATGATAAAGCTACAGAGGTAATAAATAAACTAAAAAAATAACTCTTTTAAAAGTATCCAAACAATGGAGAATTACTATCATCTGTCTCTAAGATTTATTATGTATTATGGCATATGGATCATCAATAGATACATGGAACAATAGCCTGGTAAATGATCCCTGTTTGTATGATTATTTCACTTTTCACAAATGTGCCAAAACAATCAAATGGGAAACAAGAAAGTCTTTCAACAAATTGTGCTAGAACAGTAGAATACCCATATGGGAAAATATACCTCAAGTCCTACATTACATTGTACATGAAGCTAATTCAAGATAAATCATAGAACTAAATATAAAAGCTAAAACTATCAAAGAAGAAATAGAGGAAAATATCTTCATGAATTGGTAGTAAATGAAGTTTTCTTGGATGGAAAAAGACCCAAAAATTGATGTGTTAGACTATCAAAATTAAAAATTTCTGTTCATCAAGAGATGCTATTAAGAAAATGAATAGGTAAGCCACAGACAGAGAAAATATTTTTTAAAAAAACGTTTGAAAAACAAAGAATTGCTGCCTGGATTACATAAAGAGCACCAACAAGTCAGTAATGAAAGGACAAACAATCCAGTCAACAATGGCTAAAAGATTTGAGCAGACACTTTACAAGGAAACCTATACAATTGACCAACATGACATGAAAAAGTGCTGAACATTATTGGTCAAAAGGGAAATGCAAATGTCAACAGTACATACCCACTATACTTGTTAAAATGAAAAAGATTGACAACAGCAAATGTTAGGAAGAAAAGCAACTGGAATTCTTATGCAAATTGGTGAGAGTATAAAATGCTACAACCACTTTGAAAAAAGATCTGACAGTTGTTGTTGTTGTTGTTTAACAAAACTAAAGATACACCTACCCAATGACCCTGAAATTCTTCTTTGGTATTTATGTGCTCTCCCTGCCATGAAAACATATGTCCATACATATATCCTAAAGAAGTGTTCATTGTGTCAGGCTAGTACCCTTAAATAAGGGAGCAAAATTAATGCTCTTATAGTTTAAATATTTTTATTAATATATAGCTAATATATTAAATATATATAAAAATGTAGACCCATGTAAATATGCAGAACTGATTTTTGACAAGGGTGAGCAAGATAGGCTAGACTTTTTATTGTTTTTTTTTAACAAACTGAAAATAATAATGGAGGCAATGGAGTGACTGGAGTAACTGGTTATCCATAGGCATAAAAATAAATAAAAAGAACCTTGACCAAAACCTTGCACCTTATGCAAAAATTAATTCATAATGGATCATAGACCTAAATTGAAAATAGAAAACTAGAAAATCTTTGGGACTTAGGATTCTCAGACTTGAACTAAAAGCATGATACATAAAAGGAAAACTTGGTAAATAAGAACCTCAACAAAATTAAGAACTTTTATTCTGTGAAAGACCCTGTCAAGAGGATGAAAAGACAAATTACAGCTTAGGAGAAAGTATTTGTGGACCACACAAAGGAGTTTTATCTGGAATAGATGAAAAACTCTCAAGACTCTACATTTTAAATAAACAGTTTAATTAGGAAATGGGCAAAATATGTGAGCAAAAATTTCACCATAGAGGTTATGCAGATGGAATAATAAAGCATATGAAAAATTGTTCAACATTACCCAATTAGGGAAATGCAAATTATAACAGTAATGAAATACTACTACACATCTATTAGAATGTCTAAAATTGTAAAGATTTCCTAGAGACATAATTTTAAGTCCATATGATTAAGCTAATAGGACTAAGAACAACAGAAAAATCTTATTAAGATAAAGAAATTATGTAAGATTAATACTAATAATTGTATTTACATTAGCTAGCATTATATGATACTTATTCTAACGGCTAAAAAAAGCTGTATTAGCTATAAACTTTGACAATATTATAAACATTTTAAATGACAAATACTTTTTTAATACCAGCTTTTATTTATGATCTATGTGGATATATTCTTAGGGTGTGAGTTGATTCTGCATGACACAGTTCTTCAATTGAAAAGTTGATATAAAGGACTCCTGGGTGGCTCAGTCGGTTAACTGTCTGACTTTGGCTCAGGTCATGATCTCACAGTCTGTGAGTTCAAGCCCTGCGTTGGGCTCTGTGCTGACAGCTCAGAGCCTGGAGCCTGCTTTGGATTCTGTCTCCTTCTCTGTCTGCCCCTCCCCACTTGTGCTCTCTCTGTTTCTCAAAAATAATGAAATAAATGAAAATGAAATGAAAATAAATGAAATGAAAATAAATGGAAAAAAAAGTTAAACTAGAAAAGTTGATATAAAAAGAACAATGGAAACATTTTTATAAGAAGTAAGACAAACCCTAATTCCTTTATCCTAACATAGTTGTTTTCATTTTCCCATTTTATCTTCTAGTCCAACACATGCTCATCTATTTTTTTCCATATTTATAATCACAATGTAAATGCCAGTAAATGTTCTAAAATATGTTATTGGCTGAATTATGTCACTGCACCCCCCTATTCATATGTTAAAGTTCCAATCCCCAGCACCTCAGAATATATCTGTATTTGGAGTGAGGGTTCTTTTTTTTAAATTTTTTTTTATTGAGAAAATTTTATTATTTTATTATTATTGAGAGACAGAGCGAGACAGAGCATGAGCATGGGAGGGGCAGACAGAAGAGGAGACACAGAATTTGAAGCAGGCTCCAGGCTCTGAGCTATCAGCACAGAGCCCGACGTGGGGCTCGAACCCACCAACTGTGAGATCATGACCTGAGCCGAAGTCGGACTCCCAACCGACTGAGCCACCTAGGCGCCCCTAGGGTTCTTAAAGAAATACATTTAAATGGGTGGGCTCTAATCTAATATGATTGGTGTTCCTTATAAAAACAGAGGAAACAGAAACATACAGAAGAAAGAGTCTTGAAGACACAGGAAGAAGATGGCCTTTTATAAGCCAAGTAGAGAGGCCTGGAACAGATCTGTCCTTCATGGCCCTTGAAAGAAACCAACCTAGCTGATACCTTAATCTCAGACTTCTTAGCCTCCAGAATTGTGAAAAAATCAATCTCTGTCCCTTAAGCTACCCGGTCTCTGCTACTTTGTTACAGCAGCCCTAGCAAACTCATAAATATAGTGAACCCCATACAAATTCACGACATTATTTGAGATACTTTAAAAGTTTTGCACATTAAAATTTAGGCTTAAAATCAAAGTCCAGAACAGAAACAACATTCCTAGAAAAGGCTTTGCTTAATATTTTCTTGCTGACAAGTATGTTGATTATTGAATAGCGGATATGAGTAAAATATTTCCTACCCCTCTAATGAGTGGCTATCGCTTTATATAATCAATGTTTTTAAGCTCAAATATTCATAGATTAGGAGTTTTTTTTCTTGTATTACTTTAAAAAAATTTTTTTTGAGGTTTATTTATTTTTTGATAGAGAGAGAGAGACAGAGTGCAAGGGGGGAGGGGCAGAGAGGGAGACACAGAACCCAAAGCAGACTCCAGGCTCTGAGCTGTCAGCACAGAGCCCAATGCGGGGCTCGAACTCAGTCTGTGAGATCATGACCTGAGCTGAAGTCGGACGCTCAACTGACTAAACCACCCAGGCACCCATTTTTTTTTTAAGTTTTTTTGAGGTTTATTTGTTTTTTGAGAGAGAGAGAGAGAGCTAGCATAGATTAGGTTTTATTAAAGTAGAGCATACCTATTTTAATAAGAGAAATTTCAGGAAAAAATATTTTTGCCAAGGTAGATTATTTTAAATGTAGAATCAGTTTGTTTCCACTCTCAAAATAACTATTGGATAGCTCCTGAATTTTTAAAATTCAAGTTCCAAATTAGGCTTGGAAATGTAGTCCACACATTTTCATAAAATTGAAGAAATTAGGGATGAAATAGGCCTATTTTCTCATCCTATTAAAAATGTTAGCTGCTTGTTTTTACTACCTTACCTAGGCTGACATTAAAGAATTTGTGACTAGGGGCGCCTGGGTGGCGCAGTCGGTTAAGCGTCCGACTTCAGCCAGGTCACGATCTCGCGGTCCGTGAGTTCGAGCCCCGCGTCAGGCTCTGGGCTGATGGCTCGGAGCCTGGAGCCTGTTTCCGATTCTGTGTCTCCCTCTCTCTCTGCCCCTCCCCAGTTCATGCTCTGTCTCTCTCTGTCCCAAAAATAAAATAAAAAACGTTGAAAAAAAAAAAAATTTAAAAAAAAAAAAAAAAAACAAAAAAAAAAGAATTTGTGACTCAAAATGCTTGCCTCTGAAGTAAAGGGCAAGATAAGACAAAAAATATTCAGGATACTGTATTCAATTAGTATATCAGGAACTATTTAGAAGTTTTGCTCAATAAAGCCTTTACTCATTTGGTAGGTATGTATTGAGCTCCTGTTATTTCTAGGACATCATGGTAAAAATTGTGGGTGGAATAAAAAATGACTAATATATGATCTCTGGCCTAAGTAACTTACAGTCCAATAATAGATCACATGTATACATATTATCAGTGCAGTAAAAATGGTGTAAATTGGTATGAGTTCTAGGAAGATCCAGGTCACTTCCAGATTGGGTCAGAAAAGATTGCCAGGCCATGGTAGCATATGAGCAATAGCAAGCCAAATGAATGAAGTTAGAAGGACCTTCTTCATAGGGGGTGCTGAGATAAGGGAAACCAAGGTGGGTACAACAACCAGAATAGGTTAACGTGGTGGAAATCATAACTTCTGAACTCCAAATTGGAACACGTGACTGAAAGATATGATGCTGTAGAATGATGAAGGTAGGACCCAATATTTGACATCAGGATTGCCGTAGGTACAGGGAATGTGTCACTTGTCGAGGGTGAGTTAATTCCCCTTCATTGAGTTTTGGTCTTCTAATTTCACATTAGAAATATAGCTCCTATTAGTTTGGAAATCTTGCTGTACTTTTCCATGTATTAGAATATATTTCACAACTGAATTTGTATTGCAGATTCTTATTCTTCTAATGTCAGATAGAAAGTCATGTTGACATGAGTAGTTATTTTAGAGACAGATAGTAGTGTACGCTTACAGAGTCATCCTGCTAACCTAAGCAGCATCATTCTGGCAAATGAAAAATAGGTGACAGCATGTGTGGATTCCTCTGCACTGTCATTCTGACTTAAACACAGATATGATTAGGATATGATACAGTTTATTCAGCAGAAGGAGCCACCTTTATGGATACAGAAATACTAGAGAAAAATTGGGCCTAAAGAAAAACTGCAACCTCCATATTTTTTAAACTCTATTCTTTTAAAATTTTACACACTAGTGTGTTAGCAGTTTTCTTTACACAAATGGGTGCATATCCGTAAGTATTTAGAAGCACATAGTTATTCTTAGGAAAAATATTCCCATTTAAGTAATTGTTTGAATATAGTAGAACCTCACTTACTTGGTCCCTGCCAATTTATTTCTCCAGGTTTTCCATTTTGAGCAACAATTAGAAGTGAAGTAGGTGCCAGACTCCTTGTGGTCACCCCTAAATCTGTCTTAACGGTCACATTTTCTTTCGGACATACTCATCACCCACAGAAAGACATTTTACTTTCTCTCCTTGGACCACATTCCTAATTCTATTCTTCACCATCCTTTAAGGCATGTTCTCTTCTCTGTGCTCTGTCTAGCCAACCACTTTACTTCTCCTTTAACCACTTACCAGCCCTATTGCCTCTGATGCCATGTCTGTCTTCTGGCTCTTTGCTTCAGGTCTTCACTAGCCTATCTGGTGCTGTGGTGCCCCCAAGACCAAGCCAGTCTCTTCTGATCCCCAATCACATGCTACACCTATCACATGGCCCAGGATAAGCTAAACAAGAAAGGGGATGCCAAGTGAACGATCTGGAAAAGCAGACTGTCCAGATTTTCACATAGATCACCTCCTCATCAATTCAAATTAATTGCGGTTGTACAAATTTTATAGTATTTTATCATTATTGTGTGTGTATTTTTATATTTTAGTGGTGATTTAAGACAGTGCTGAAGAGACTGCTTAAGGGAGAGCTTGATGATTATTCTGAAGGATAATATGTTCCATGCATTTCTCACAAAATTATATAAAATTAGCACATTTAAATCTACATAATGCTGTGAAGGCATATTTTTATTAAACTTAATCTAAGTAGATAGAATAATGACAAGTGATTGCTATGATAAAATTCTGGTCTCATTTTGAGTGGACAAAGTATTATTAGAATCATTAAGCTCTATTAACTAATACTTTCTGCCCATAAATTTATTAGTTTTAGACACTGAATCCTTTTATTCCTCTCCACCCCTACTGTCTTTCTTCATAATTTGTATAGAATGTACCCTAATTACTCTCCTAGAAATGCCACCCAACCAGCTCACGCTAGCACATTTAAATGTACTTTTCTGAATCATGTTGCCAAGAAAACAATTTAATTTCAATAAAACTCAGAACATTATGCAGATATTGTGTTATTCATTTATGTGAGCATTTAAAAAGCAAGATGGATTGCCATTTAATACAATTTAAAGGCTAACCTACTAAAACTTTTCATGCATCATTTAGCAATGCAATCCTTCTTTCTTTTTCAGAATAACTACTAAATTTAAATTTTTTGGTTAGGTGTCATTCTACTGACAGAAAAGTTATCTTGACTTTCAACTATTGATTGTCTAGAAGAAAATAATCATTCTACAGGGAAATGATTTATGATTCAATTTTGTCTATTTGCAAACTTTGACTTTTCTATACAGAAATAGAGATACTAAAGAAAAGTTTGACAGTGTCCCAGAGAAATAAGATGTGCCTTGAAGAGGAAATGAAAAATCTGAAATTGTTGTCAGATGCAGCCATACTGAGGTCTCAGCAGATTCAGACATCCAAACAACAGGAAGTAAACTTGCAAACCAGATGCCATGACTTGGAAAAAGAAGTACTAGGTAAAAGAGAATGATTTTATTTGCTGTTGTTAGCAACTGGCCATAACAAAGAAGTATTTACATTTTGATTTATTTTATAATCACAACAAAATCTTGTTTTAATTAGTGTTGCAAATACGGCTAATTACTAGTAACTAAGTCAATAACTGTGTCTGTGATCAATATTTACTATCATCCCTTCTGATTCTGCCATTGAGAATGAATGCCATTCACACTTAAGTGAATATATTCCTTCATTTTCCCAAGGAAAAATTAAAAACTGTGTTTGGTGGGGCGCCTGGGTGGCTCAGTCGGTTAAGCGTCCGACTTCGGCTCAGGTCATGATCTCGTGGTCGGTGGGTTCAAGCCCCGCGTCGGCTCTGTGCTGACAGAGCCTATTTCAGATTCTGTGTCTCCCTCTTTCTCTGACCCTCCCCGGTTCATGCTATCTCTCTCTGTCTCAAAAATAAATAAATGTTAAAAAAAAATTTAAAAAAACCCTGTGTTTGGGGCACTATGGGCAAAGGTTTTAAATTTCTACCTCAGAGGAATGAGTGTCTTGGCACTAAGACAATGGAATTTGTACTTTTCCCTAAAGGCAGTAGGAATCCTTGAAAATTCGTAATCAATTTTCATTCAAGGAGAATGCTCTAATACAAGCAGTGTTTTAGCAAAATTAAGTTATTACAATGATTGGGGGTGTTCCAAATAATCAAGAAATTGGAGCTAGGTAGCCATTTAAAAAATATCTTTGCTGATAACCCAGGCCCTAGACTAACTGTAACAAACTGAAATAGGAAGGGAACTACATTTTTTGGGTCCTAATATGCACTGTATGTAAATTACTTCTGTCAATTGCCACAGGGATCATGAAAAACAGGTATAATTATCCCATCTTGCAGAGAAGACAATCAAAGCCTAGAAAGGTAACAAGCCTGTTTTCACATAGCTGGTAAATGGTAGGGAGTGAAAGAGTTCAGATTCTAAGACTCGTGCTCATCGCACTGTGTCTCCTTGGTCATCTCCGTGGCTACAATGGGAAAACCAAGATAGAATCAAGACTGAGCAGACTACCCAGGATTAGAGAGGTGGACATCTGGCTAAGTAGACAGGGAGAGAAGGAAGTCACAGAGGACTCTGAACCTCTTTTCTTGAGAGTATTTAATGATGGGAGCACACCACAGACTAGGAAATCTGGAGAGAAAGTGGTGCTGGGATGGAAAATAAGGACTCATTACGTGAAGTTGGAGCAGATATCAAATATTTTAATTTTCCCTTCTGTGAATTAGCTATTTATAGATTTTGCCAATTTTCTATTGCATTATTGGAATTTTCCTTGATAATTTTTAAGAGCAGTTTGTATAATGTAGTAATTATAATCTATATTCGGTTTTTTTCTAATGTATAATTTGTTGACTTTTTATGGTAAATTTTACTACCAAAATTTTTCATTTTGATGTGATCAAATGATATGTCTTGTATTATTTTTGGTTAGTTTTGGTTAAAACATTCTTAAATTGTACAGATAGTCTCTTGAGGTTTTTTTTTACATTTAAGTCATTAATCCGTGTAAGATTTATTTTTTATATGGTATGAGATATGGGGGATTAGTTTTATTCTTTCCAAATGGATAACCAGTTGTATCAGTATTGTATATTAAATAATCCATCCTTTTACACTGAATAGAACTATTTGTCATATGTTAAAATTTTATATATGTTAACATTGATTACTGTGTTCTCTTTTGTTCCACAAATTTATTTGATATACCATTCATACATATTCATTTGAATATAGTGACTTAATAGCATAATCTCACAGCTGGTAAATCCTTTCTCTTTCTACTGTTCTTACTTTTCAAATATATACGTGGAGGAGTTAGTCTTCAATTTGAATTTTTTAAGATCCTGTATTTACTTCTAATCCAAAGACTAATTGATACTTAGTAAAGTTTTTCTCCTCCAGTCTTTATTCTTTTCTTACATATTTATATTTACAAGAAGTTATTCTTCCACATGAAGTTAAGGTAATTTCATTTAATTCTAATCCCAACAGAGATTCTAGCTGGAATTGCATTATATTTACATATTAAATTTTGGAGAATTGGCGTTTTTAGTGATATTAAGTCTCAATATTGTAAAAGTCTTCTCATTCAAGACTATAGTATGTCCTTTCATTTCTTTAAACTTTTTCTGTTTTTAATTATGATTTCTTAGTTTTATTTGGCTATATTACTTTTTCCTTCTTGTTAAATTGATGACTGTCATGTTTTTGCATCTACTATAAGTGGACTTTTTTCACTATTTCAGTCTCTTGGTATTTTGTTTTTGTTTTTGTTTTGGTGCCAAAACGTGCTTTTATTATAGCACAGAGACAGGACAAGTAGGCAGAAAGAGTTGCACTGGGATTGTGAGGAGTAACTGGTTATATACTTTTTAGTTAGTGGGGGTTAGGGATAAGGTAAGTCTCTAAGGAATTTGAGCATGTTAAAAAGCAAGGTCTCCAGGATCTTGGAGGGCTGTTGTTAAGATAAGGTTGCTTTTAGTCTTTAATGAAACATCAACAGTAAAGTAGCCATGAGTTCCTTGAGGAATGTCACACTCTGCATGTCTCAGGAATTTATAAGTGGGGGGTTGCAAGTTGTAAAGAGATGATTTTAGCCCCATTTCTCTTACCTTTGTTCTCTTCATCATTTACCCCCTGAATTACTTGACCTTTAAATCTTTAAGGTTGCTGAGGGTGGAAGGTCATATCTTCTGTAACTTTTTGCTGCTGAATAGGGGCATTGATCATTTGGGGTTATAGGAATTGTTAAAAGCAGAGGCAGCCAAATCCAAGGTAGACAACATATATGAATCTCCTTGAGTAGAAAGGATTATCTGTCCACTTGAAGTTATGCCACTGAGGGAGTCTGGGCACCAGGTGGAGAGACATTTAAAAGACAGCAAAACATGATTGAAATTATTATGAGAAAAAGAAGCCCAATAAAGAGACCTTTGATAGTTGACCAAAATCCTCCAGTTCAGGAGTTTAACCAATTATTAAAGGAGAGGGAGAGATTGTTTAAAGTGGCAATTTGAGGGGCACCTGGGTGGCTCAGTCGGTTGGGCATCTGGCTTTGGCTCAGGTAGTGATCTCACGGTTCGTGGGTTTAAGCCTCGCGTTGGGCTCTGTGCTGACAGCTCGGGGCTTGGAGTCTACTTCGGATTCTGTGTTTTACTCTTTCTCCACCTTCCCTCTCTCTCTTTCTCAAAAAATAAATAAAACATTGGGGCGCTTGGGTGGTTCAGTCGATTAGATTGCCGACTTCAGCTCAGGTCATGATCTATAGGCCTGTGAGTTCGAGCCCCACATCAGGCTCTGTGCTGGCAGCTGGGAGCCTGGAGTCGGCTTTGAATTCTGTGACTCCCTAGCTCTCTGCCCCTCCCCTGCGCCGTCTCTCTCTCTCAAAAGTAAACATTTAAAAATTTTTTTTAAATAAAACATTAAAAAAATTTTAAGAAGTGCCAATTTGAGCACAATTAGCAATCCTGTTACATTTTAGTGATAATCTGGAATATATATATATAGCATTCAGTGTTTATGATGGCACATGTTCCAACCATGCTGCAGTTAAAACATCTAATACCGTTTTATTTTGTAGAACTGCTTTATGAATGAGTTATTTCAGTGTTTAATATTGTAATGCTATTTGAGAGTCACATAAGGCCTTAATCGTGTAGCAGGTGGTGTTAGCCATGATATAGACTCTGTTTTGTTTAGCAAGCAATCAGGTAATTAATAAGAGACACTTCTACAGAAACAAAAGAAAAATATAGGTTAATGGTTGGAGCAAATTACAAACCCAGTGTCTGGGTCTTGAGTGCTCCTAGTGAAAGATTTTCAGATGTCAGGCTTGAAGCATTCTCATATGGTGTGGGAACAGGCAGCAGGAATCAGATGAGTTTTTCTGGTTTGTAATTTAAGTGTCTCTGGTGATCATTTTGACCCATAGAGCAGGCACAAAGATTGTCTATACACAAGTTTTGTGGCAATTTCTCTAAAGCTGAACTCAAGTTGTCCAGCATCAGTTTTCAGTGTTTTAGGAAAAAGGACAGTTTTAGTTAAAAGAATGGAAGAAAATTGAAATCTTCATATTTGTTGATAGAATAAGGAAAGGTTATTGATTTTTGTGTATTTGTCTTATATCCATCAACTTTATAAAATCCTCATATTAATTCTAGTAGTTTTTTTACTAGTATCTCTTGGATTATCTAGTTCTACAATTGTATCACCTGCTCAATACCCCCCCAAAAAGAGTTCATCTATTTTTTTCCAGTGTTTATATCTGTTATTTTATTTTCTTATCTTGTTAATATCTTATGAAATTCATTTGAACCCCTCAGACTTTGTTAAATAATAATGACACTGAACATCCATATCTACTTACTGATTTTAATTGAAATTATTTGGTGCTTTGCCACTTGGAATTATGTTTGATGTTTTTAGTAAATATTTATTTTTAATTAACTATTTTACTTATATTCCAATTTTAGTTAGATGTTTTAAATGAAATGCTGTTGGATTTTGTTAAGTGCCTCTCAGCATCTATTGATATAATAGTGTTTTTTCCCCTTTAACCAACTGGTAAAATGGACTAGTATTATTGAATTTCTTGATGTTGAAGTGTCTTTGCTTTCATGGAATAAGCCATGAATCATTTACTTTTTGAATATATCATTTGCTACATGTATATATTTTATTTGTAAATTTTGTGCATATATATTAATAAATGAGATTGGTTTATAAGGTTTTTTTTTACTAGCAAGTACTAATTTTATCAAAGCTTTGCATTAAAATTAAGTGAACATCATAAACAGGTTTAATCACATGAATTATCTGTTTTTTAAAGTTAGATAAAACTTGACCTGAACCACATATCATTAGGTAAAATTCAGTTATGAACTCCTTTGATTTCAGTACACCTTTGAATGGTATTTAGTATTTTCAGAGTTGTCTGTGGCAATTGACTATTTGAATATTCAGCTCTTCTCACATCAGTTTTGATTCTTTATATTTGGATGGTAAATTATTCAATTTTCTCTAAGATTTCAAATTTATACCCATAATATGGAATGCAATACTCTTATTTTAAAATATTCCCTCTGTCTGTGATTAGGCCTGATATCTGATTTTTAATCTTGTCTATTTTTCGTTTATCTTTTATTATTTATCAGGCTTGCAAGGCCTTCATTTTTTAGTCTTTTCAAAGAACTAGCCTTTGTATTTTTTATGCTATTACTTTTATTTTCTATAACGTTACTTCCCATCTCTATATTTATTAATTTCCTATTCCTAGTTTCTTTTTATTTTTTGTTTTTATTTTTCAGACTTCTGAAGGGAATACTTAGTTCTTTTATTTCTCATCTTTTTTTTGTTAATGATAGAGGCATTTGAAGGAATGAGTTTTCCTATGAGTAAAATTTTATCTATGTCTCATATATTCAATGTGAATTATTCTCCTTTTTAATACTGTCTAAGTACTGTGTAATTTCTAATTTTTTCTTTGGTGAAAGGGTTATCTAGGAGTATATTTCTGAATTTCTAAGTATGTAGTTAATTATTTGGGGAAGGAGTTACTTTCTTATTATGTATTTAACGTGAGAGTATTCTGACTAAATAATGTGACTTATAATACCTTTTTGAATTTGTGGAGCTCTCCTGTATGTTGAATACATGATCTAGTGCTATAGATATTCCTTAAAAATACAAAATGTAATTCTCAGCTTCATGGTTATAATGGTATCTCAGCTGATTATAGGATTCTTGAGTTCTTTTCTCTCAGTACACTGTGGATGCTCTGTCTTCTAGCTTTCAGTGTTGCAAATGTTACTGCAGCTCTGATTCTTTTTCCTTTAAAGGTACTTCATTCTTTAGCCTGAAAACTTGTTAGATTTTTATTTCTCTTGTTTTTTTTTTTTTTTCTCTCTCTTTCTTCATTGGGCTTCAGTTGGATCACTCATAATCCTTGGTTCATGACACATATGTACTGGCTGGGACTTCATGTACAATCTTGAATATAATAATAATAGTGGGCATCCTTATCTCATTCACAGTTTAAAAAAATACACTGCTGAATAACTTTTGGTTTTAAGCAGAAATTATAATGAATGTAAAGTATCTAGAGAATGATATTAAAAGCACTATATATCAAAACTTGGGGAATACAGCCAAAGAAGTGTTTTCAGGGAGATGTATAGCTTTAGAAGTCATATAAGAAGGAAAGGACAGGGACACCTGAGTGGCTCAGTTGGTTGAGCATCAACTCGATTTCAGCTCAGGTTGTGATTTGGAATCTGCTTAAGATTCTCTCTTTCTCTCTCTCCCCCCATCCCACCCCCCTCTCCCCTCCCCCCCCCACTCACATGCTCTCTCACTCTCTCTAAAATTTAAAAAAAAAAAGAAAAAAGAAGGAAAGAACAAACTCAAATAACAGAAGAAAAATAATAAAAATAATACCAGCAGTGAGTGAAATAGAAAAGCGATGATAAAGAAGACCAGCAAAACAAAGCATTGATATTTTTTTAAAAAACCAACAAAGTAGAACTTTGGCAAGTTTAATCAGAAGATGAGAGAAAATACAAATGTAAAATGTGAGTAATGAAAGAGGGGCAGTTACTACAGATAAAGGGTAAAAAAATAATAATAAAAGTGGATGCTGTCAACAATCTTATGCCAACAACTGTGAAGTCTTAGATGAAATGGATATACTATTAGAAAACTATATCTTACCAAGACTTACTCAAAAAAATTAAATGGCCCTATAACTATTAAAGAGATTGGAGCAATGTCTTCTCACAAAGAAAAAAACAAATTTTTTAACAAGCAAGTTCTACCAACTTTCAGGGAACAAAGGTCTTAATGTTATACAGTATTTTCTTTCCTTTTTTAAAAATTTTTAATTAATTAATTTTTTTTTAATTTACATCCAAATTAGTTAGCATATAGTACAACAATGATTTCAGGAGTAGATTCCTTAGTGCCCCTTACCCATTTAGCCCATCCCTTCTCCCAGAACCCCTCCAGTAACCCTGTTTGTTCTCCATATTTATGAGTCTCTTATGTTTTGTCCCCCTCCCTGTTTTTAATGTTATTTTTGCTTCCCTTCCCTTATATCTGTTTTGTCTCTTAAAGTCCTCATGTGAGTGAAGTAATATGGTATTTGTCTTTCTCTGACTGATTAGTTTCACTTAGCATAATACCCTGTAGTTCCATCCACGTAGTTGCAAATGGCAAGATTTCATTCTTTTTGATTGCCAAGTAATACTCCATTGTATATATATACCACCTCTTCTTTATCCATTCATCCATTGATGGACCTTTGGGCTCTTTCCATACTTTGACTATTGTTGATAGTGCTGGTGTAAACATTGGGGTGCATGTGTCCCTTCGAAACAGCATACCTGTATCCCTTGGATAAATACCTAGTAGTGCCATTGCTGGGTTGTAGGGTGGTTCTATTTTTAGTTTTTTGAGGAACCTCCATACTGTTTTCCAGAATGGCTGCACCAGCTTGCATTGCAACCAAGAGTGCAAGAGATACTCTTTCTTCTCATCCTTGCCAACATATGTTGTTGCCTGAGTTGTTAATGTTAGCCGTTCCAACAGGTGTAAGGTGGTATCTCGTTGTAGTTTTGATTTGTATTTCCCTGAGGATGAGTGATGTTGAGCATCTTTTTGTGTGTCGGTTGGCCATCTGGATGTCTTCTTTGGAAAAGTGTCTATTCATGTCTTTTGCCCATTTCTTCACTGGATTATTTGTTTTTTGGGTGTTGAGTTTGAGAAGTTCTTATAGATTTTGGATACTAACCCTTTATCTGATATGTCATTTGCAAATATCTTCTCCCATTCCATTGGTTGCCTTTTAGTTTTGCTGATTGTTTCCTTTGCTGTGCAGAAGCTTTTTGTTTTGATGAGGTCCCAATAGTTCATTTTTGCTTTTGTTTCCCATGCCTCCAGAGACATGTTGAGTAAGAAGTTCCTGTGGCCAAGATAAAAGAGGTTTTTGCCTTCTTTCTCCTTGAGGAATTTGGTGGCTTCCTGTCTTACATTTAGGTCTTTTGTCCATTTTGAGTTTATTTTTGTGTATGGTGTAAGAAAGTGGTCAAGGTTCATTATTCTGCATGTCTCTGTCCAGTTTTCACAGCACCACTTGCTGAAGAGACTGTCTTTATTCCATAGGATATTCTTTCTTGCTTTGTCAAAGATTAGTTGGCCATATGTTTGTGGGTCTATTTCTGGGTTCTCTATTCTGTTCCATTGATCTGAGTGTCTGTTCTTGTGCCAGTACCTTACTGTCTTGATGATTACAGCTTTGTAGTATAGCTGAAGTCCGGGATTGTGATGCCTCCTGCTTCGTTTTTCTCTTTCAAGATTGCTTTGGCTATTTGGGATCTTTTCTGGATCCAAACAAATTTTAGGATTATTTGTGCTAGCTCTCTGAAGAATGCTGATGTTTTTTTGATAGGGATTGCATTGACTGTGTAGATTCTTTGGGTAGTATCAACATTTTAACAATATTTGTTCTTCCTATCCAGGAGCATGGAATCTTTTTCCATTTTTTTTTTTTTTTTGGTGTGTGTTTTCTTCAATTCCTTTCATAAGCTTTCTGTAGTTTACAGTGTACAGATTTTTCACCTCTTTGGTTAGATTTATTCCTAGGTATTTTATGGTTTTGGTGCAATTGTAAATGGGATCGATTCCTTGATTTCTCTTTCTGTTGCTTCATTGTTGGTGAATAGGAATGCAACTGATTTCTGTGAGTTGATTTTATATCCTGCTGCTTTGCTGAATTCATGAATCAGTTCTAGCAGTTTTTTGGTGGAGTCGTTAGGGTTTTACATATAGAGTATCAGGTCATCTGTGAAGAGTGAAAGTTTGACCTCTTCCTGGCCGATTTGGATACCTTTTATTTTTTGTGTTGTCTGATTGCTGAGGCTAAGACTTCCAATACTATGTTGAATAACAGTGGTGAGAGTGGACATCCCTGTCTTGCTCCTGACCTTAGGGGGAAAGCTCTCAGTTTTTCCCCATTGAGGATGATATTAACATTGGGTCATTCATATATGGCTTTTATGATTTCGAGGTGTGATCCTTCTATACCTACTTTCTTGAGGGTTTTTGTCAAGAAAGGATG
The DNA here is from genome assembly GCF_023721935.1 of Panthera uncia. Classification (NCBI taxonomy): domain Eukaryota; kingdom Metazoa; phylum Chordata; class Mammalia; order Carnivora; family Felidae; genus Panthera; species Panthera uncia. The sequence goes on along the minus strand of NC_064810.1, from coordinate 105,526,954 downwards.
CTGTATTTTGTCAAATGCTTTCTCTGCATCTATTGAGAGGATCATATGGTTCTTGTCCTTTCTTTTACTAATGTGATGAATCATATTAATTGTTTTGCGGATATTGAACCAGCCCTGCATCCCAGGTATAAATCCCGCTTGATCGTGGTGAATAATTTTTTTAATGTATTGTTTGATCTGGTTGGCTAATATCTTGTTGAGGATTTTTGAATCCATGTTCATCAGGGAAATTGGTCTAAAGTTCTCCTTTTTAGTGGGGTCTCTGGTTTTGGAATCAAGGTAATCCTGGGTTCATAGAGTTTGTAAGTTTTCCTTCCATTTCTATTTTTTGGAACTGCTTCAAGAGAATAGGTGCTAACTCTTCCTTAAATGTTTGGTAGAATTCCCCTGGAAAGCCATCTGGCCCTGGACCCTTGTTTTTTGGGAGATTTTTGATTACTAATTCAATTTCCTTACTGGTTATGGGTCTGTTCAAATTTTCTATTTCTTCCTGTTTCAGTTTTGGTAGTATATATGTTTCTAGGAATTTGTCCATTTCTTCCAGATTGCCCATTTTATTGGCATATAATTGCTCATAATATTCTCTTATTATTGTTTTTATTTCTGCTGTGTTGGTTATGATCTCTCCTCTTTCATTCTTGATTTTATTTATTTGGGTCCTTTCCTTTTTCTTTTTGATCAAACTGGCTAGTGGTTTTATAAATTTTGTTAATTCTTTCAAACAACCAGCTTCTGGTTTCATTCATCTGTTCTACTGGGTTTTTTTGTTTGTTTGTTTGTTTTTGTTTTTGTCTTGTTTTGTGTTGGTTTTGTTTCGATAGCATTAATTTCTGCTCTGATCTTTATTATTTCCTGTTTTCTGCTGGTTTAGGGTTTTATTTGCTGGTTTTTTTTCAAGCTCTTCAAGGTGTAAGGTTAGGTTGTATACCTGAGATCTTTCTTCCTTCTTTAGGAAGGCCTGGATTGGTATATGCTTTCCTCTTATGACCGCCTTTGCTGTGTCCCCAAGGTTTTGGGTTGTGGTGTTATCATTTTCATTGGCTTCCATATACTTTCTAATTTCCTCTTTAACTTCTCGGTTAGCCCATTCATTCTTTAGTAGGATGTTTTTCAGTCTCCAAGTATTTGTTACCTTTCCAAATTTTTTCTCGTGGTTGATTTCAAGTTTCATAGCATTGTGGTCTGAAAATATGCCCAGTATGATCTTGATCTTTTTGTACTTGCTGAGAGCTGATTTGTGTCCCAGTATGTGGTCTATTCTGGAGAATGTTCCATGTGCACTGGAGAAGAATGTATATTCTGCTGCTTTAGGATGAAATGTTCTGAATATATCTGTTAAGTCCACCTGGTCCAGTATGTCATTTAAAGCCATTATTTCTTTGTTGATTTTTTGATCAGATGATCTGTCCATTGCTGTGAGTGTGGTTTTGAAATCTCCTACTATTATGGTATTTTCAATGAATTTCTTTATGTTTGTGATTAATTGATTTATATATTTAGGTTCTTCCACATTTGGTGCATCAATGTTTACAATTGTTAGGTCTTGGTGGATAGACCCCTTGATTATGATATAATGCCCTTCTGCATCTCTTGACACAGTCTTTATTTTAAAGTCTGGGTTGTCTGTTATAAGTATGGCTACTCTGGCTTTCTTTTGTTGACCATTAGCATGATAGATGGTTCTCCATCCCCTTTCTTTCAATCTGAAGGTGTCTTTAGGTCTCAAGTGGGTCTCTTGTAAGCAGCATACAGATGGATCTTGTTTTCTTATCCATTCTGTTACCCTATGTCTTTTGATTGGAGCATTGAGTCCATTGACATTTATAATGAGTACTGAAAGATATGAATTTATTGCCATTATGTTGTTTGTAGAGTTGGAGTTTCTGGTGGTGTTCTCTGGCCCTTTCTAATCTTTGTTGCTTTTGGTATTTATTTATTTATTTATTTATTTATTTATTTTATATTTTCTTCTTTTCTCCCCTCAGAGAGTCCCCCTTAAAATTTCTTGCAGGGCTGGTTTAGTGGTCACAGACTCCTTTAATTTTTGTTTGTCTGGGAAACTTTATCTCACCTTCTATTTTGAATGACGGCCTTGCTGGGTAAAGAATTCTTGGCTGCATATTTTTCTAATTCAGCACATTGAATATATCCTGCCATTCCTTTCTGACATGCCAAATTTCTGTGGATAGGTCTGCTGCAAACCTGATCTGTCTTCCCTTGTAGCTTAGGGACTTTTTTTTTCCTTGCTGCTTTCATGATTCTCTCCTTGCCTGAGTCTTTTGTGAATTTGACTATGATATGCCTTGTTGATGGTCAGTTTTTGTTGAATCTAATGGGGTTCCTCTGTGCTTCCTGGATTTTGATGTCTGTGTCTTTCCCCAGGTTAGGAAAGTTTTCGCTTATGATTTGCTCACATAACCCTTCTACCCCTATGTCTCTCTCTTCCTCTTCTGGGACCCCTATGGTTCTGATGTTGTTCCTTTTTAATGAGTCACTGATTTCTCTAATTCTTAAATTATGCTCTTTTCCTTAATGTCCCTTTTTTTTTCTGTTTCATTATTCTCCATCAGTTTGTCCTCTGTATCGCTAATTCTCTGTTCTGCCTCATCCATCCTTGCCGCCGTGGCATCAATCCGTGATTGCAGCTCAGTTATAGCATTTTTTTATTTCATCCTGACTAGTTTTACTTCTTTAATCGCCACAGAAAGGGATTCTAATCTATTTTCCACTCCAGCTAATATTCTTATTATCATGATTCTAAATTCTGGTTCAGACATCTTGCTTATGTCTGTTTTGGTTAAATCCCTGGCTGTCGTTTCTTCCTGCTCTTTCTTTTGGGGTGAATTCCTTTGTTTCATCATTTTGAAGGGAAAAAAGGAATTAATGAGGTAGAAAAAATTAAAATTAAAAAAATATTAAAAGTAAAACATTAAACACAAACACACACACAAATCGAATAAATGATGCTAGATCCTAGGTGTGTCTTGGTCTGGGTGTTGAAAGTGGCTTGATAGATTAGAGAAAAAAAGGGGGGGTGGAAAAAGGAATTTGATTGCAAATTTGAAAAAATGAATACACCGAATTAGACTAAAATGAAATGATGGAAGTAAACTAGAATTTGAAAATTTACACAAAAGTAAAGAATATAGTAGAAAAAATTTAAAAGTATTTCTAATAAAAATTAAAAATAAAAAATGAATTTTTTCTTTCTATATTCAAGAAAAAGAAAAGAAATGAAAAAGAGAAAAAAGAAATAAAAAGGAAATTGTTTGGGGTGCCTGGGTGGCTCAGTCGGTTAAGTGTCAACTTTGGCTTAGGTCATGATCTCACATCTTGTGAGTTCAAGCCCCGTGTCGGACTCTGTGCTGACAGCTCAGAGACTGGAGCCTGTTTCGGATTCTGTGTCTCCCTCTCTCTCTGCTCCTCCCCCACTCGTGCTCTGTCTCTCTCTCTCTCTCTCAAAAATAAATATTAAAAAAAAAAAAAGGAAATAATTTGAAAATTTGAAACAGTGAATACACTTTAGTAGACTAAAATGATGGAAGTAAAATAGAATTTGAAAAATTTACATGAAAGTAAAAAATATAGTAAAAAATTAAAGAAAAATATTTTTAGTAAAAATCAAAAATAAGAATGAATTTTTTCTCTTTCTGTATTCAAGAAAGAGAAAAGAAATGAAAAAGAAAAAAGATAAAGAAAAAAAGGAAATCATTTAAAAATTTGAAAAAGTGAATACACTGAAGTATACAAATGATGGAGGTAAAATAGAATTTGAAAAAATTTACACAAAAGTAAAAAATATAGTAAAAAAACATTAAAGAAAAATATTTTTAATAAAAACTGAAAATAAAAACGAATTTTTTCTCTTTCTGCTGAATTCTTTGGTTCAGGTTGTACAGATTGTTGTGTTAATCCTCAGATAAGTTTTCTAGGTGTGCAGGATGGCTTAGTTTTGGTCTGGCTGTATTTCATGGATGTGAGACACACAAAAAACTTCCATGCTGTTCTGCCATCTTGGCTCCCTCTTACAGTGTTTTCTAAGCAGTTGAAAACTGGGGACTGTTTCCAGACTCAGTCTACAAGTCCAAGGCAACTCTGTTACCAAAATCAGACAAAGATATTAAAAGGAATATTATAGGTCTTTTTATATTATGAATATCAATGTAAGAATGTTAATGTATGTTTGATATTTTGAGACATATTTTGATCCACCTGAGTGTATTACCTATTTATAAAACTAAATAAAGTTATAAATAAAACTATGAATGCCAAGCTATTTATTTTAGACCCAGGAGGACAAATTTAAAACAGCTTTGCTAAAATATGCACTTCACACTTGTAAATAACTTTGTTCAAAATGCAAGTTTTCCTTTAAAACAAAGATTATCATTCTGGTTTCTCTAATATTTCATTCTTTTAATATGGCTTAGAAAAAATGAAGTTTCAGGAGCACCTGTGTGGCTCAGTTGGTTGGGCATCTGACTTCAGCTCAGGTCATGATCTCACAGTCTGTGAGTTCAAGCCCCGTGTTGGGCTCTGTGCTGATAGCTCAGAACCTGGAGCTTGCTTCAGATTCTGTGTCTCCCTCTCTCTGCCCCTCCCCTTCTCATGCTCTGTCTCTGTCTCAAAAATAAATAAAAACATTAAAAATTTTTTTAATTAAAAAAATTTAAAAAGCAGTTTCTTTGAATATTATGGTTTCCTCGAAGAACAGTAAAACATTGGAGAACATGATATCTTATATTCTTTTAAGAAACTATAATATATATAATATTCCCTGATCCCCCTAACTCCTCCTCTGGTCCTGAATACTGGTTGGTGTTGGCATGAATTCGTGACTGCTTTTTTTTTTTTTTAATGTTTTATTTTATTTTTTGAGAGAGAGAGAGAGTGAGCATGAGCAGGGGTGGGGCAGAAAGAGAAAGGGAGTCACAGAATCTGAAGCAGGCTCCAGACTCTGAGCAGTCAGCACAGAGCCTGACACAGGGCTTGAACTCAAAAGATGTGAGATCATGACCTGAGCCAAAGTTGACACTTAACCGACTGAGCCACCCAGGTGCCTTTTGCTTGGTGTTGTTCTTTGGTCATATCTTGGGGAAAATACATTTTAAAAATAGTCTGAAAAGTAAGAAACATGTTTGGCCACCTAGCCCTAGCATATTTAGAATATGTTATTATAGGGGTGTGTTGCAGTTGTAAAAAATGGCAATGTATATGTTTAGAACTGAATACAAATTCCAAAGGTGAATCAGATTTTAAAGTAAGGATCTCTAACAAATGGAAGAAAGCAAAATTATGTGACAAGTGATGTTCAGATTACTAAAACAAAATATATCAAATACTCTAAAATAAACCTCAAATTAAGTAAGAAAAAATAACAGGTTTTTTTAAAACTGTTACAATACAGTTTTACTAGTATTGTACAATACTAGTACAATAAGGGAGATAGAACTTATCCTAATCATGGAGGGATAAAGCAGCACTTTAAAAATTACAAAGCGTAGGATGGATTTTGCCTATAAAATATAGAATCTCTGGCTTTAAAAACTGCCAAATAACCTAAAAATAGAAGATGGACAAAAACATGTATAGCATCTATCATAAGCAAAAGGTTACTATCCATACAATATAAAGATTTTATTCAACTATGTGTGAAACTTGCCAAGATCCCAAGCAGGCAAATGGTTGAAAAACAAAAAACAGGTAACACAGGAAATATAATAATAAACAAGGCCAGAGTGCTTCATCACTAATAATTAAATAATAAAAACAATTCATCTCCTTAATAAATTAGTACAAAGATTTCAATAATTTCCCCTTCATTTGATGATTAAAATTATTGTATTTTTCTAACCCATAGAAATGTTTGTGATCAAGTAACCTCTTTCTTGGGAATCGATGCTGGGGAAATAGCAGAAGATGAAAAATTATTTATATGTCATGGTCATATTTTGAATAGTGAATGATTAGAAGTAATTTATCCCCAGCATTAATGATATGGGTAATAAATCAATATATACCATCACCTGGAACATTATTCAGCCTTTAAAATGACAATATGAACATGGACTATCAACATGGAAAAATACTATAATTGTAATATTACATAGTAAAAGAACTCACAAAATTGTATGTACCTTACAATTACAATTATGTCCAGACACATATATTTATGAATAGGAACCAGAAGGCAACATGAAAATATGCAAATGAGTTTTAGGGTGATAGAGATATGAGTGATTTTTTCCCTCTTTCAAAATTTTTTCTGGTGTTATTTTGATAAACTTTCTTTAAAAAAGAAAAAAAAGTGTTACACATCTTTAAGATTTAGCTCACATTCCACTTCCTATAATAAAAAACCTCACCAAAACTCCGTAGTACTAATTAGTCACAGTTTTTATACTCATTAAGATCTCACCTTTATTAAGTATAGCTATATTGAAATCAAAAGTGCAGCTGGAGACTCTGATCTACTCAGCACTTTATATAGAGGCTGTATAGTTATAAATGCAATATAGACTCATCCAAAGGACAGTGTAATTGCAGAGCAAAGTGGCACATAATTTCAAGACTAAATTAGCGTTTCAATTTTGCTGCTGCTGTTGAATAGGTTCACTCCATGGGTAACACCCAAACTATGTTAACACAGAGAGAAAGCATTTTAAAAGGCTGTTAAATTTCTCTTGGTTGGCAGAAAGTCAGTATGAACAGGATCATTAAAGCCAGTGATGGCACCAGTGATCTCAACTAGTGATGACAAATAGCACTTCCTGTGAACCTAGCTATGAAGGGTACTGGGTTTGGGGCGGGGTGGGGGTGGGGGTTTTGTTTGTTTGTTTGTTTGTTTTTACCCCACAACAATCTTATACCCATGTTAGGGTCTCAGTATGGAAATTGACAGAACATTTAGAAAAATGTTCATAAATGTACCTCTTGCTTTATCCACAAATATCCTCCTGGTGAACTGATTGCACTAATGTATCCTTTCTAATTCATTTCACCAAAATGGTTACAGTGGTTTCGGAAAACTAAAAGTGCAGGAGAGACAGCAGAGTTTCTGTCTCAGGTGTTAGCAGCGTTGTATCCCAAATTTGGTATACTTTCATCTCCCCTGTGGGATCTGCAGATTTTCTCAGGTGTTCCCACCTCCAGTGGTCCACACCTGCCCTTCTACTCCCTTCCTCACACTACCTGTTTTCAACTTCTTATAATCTACTTTTACTTCTGCACACTGTCCGTGAACCCAGTCATTAGCCTCTTCCCTCATCTGTTCCTATCTGTTGGCTCTGGGCTGACCAGGCCCTGAGTTTAACTTCATTTTTTCAACAAGTGTTTATTGGACATCGACCACATGTGGCCAACTGGCCTCATCTGTGCTTTGACTTCTGGTGTTCATATGTTCTCCAGCTCTTCATGGGTGGTCATAGGACTTCTGACAGCCTAACTCCACACTGGTGTATGTGCTGACACTCTTAACTTTAGCCATTCTTGACAGATATTTTTGTCCTCTCTATTAAAAATAGTCTGCAAATTTCCTTAGCTCCAATTTTGTTGTCATTCAAATTATTTTTAGTTATGCTTTTTCTGCCATCACATGGCATTTGCTTTCATAATTTTCATGAACTTCAACACTCTTACTTTTTATTCTGCTTTATTTTAAATGTATGCCTAATATTGCTATTACTAACCAATTAATGTCCTTAAGATTTTCTGCTATCTTGATCGTCATCATCTGTAGCTTTTCCAACTTATTAATGTCTTTTCAGAAATCATGTCAAAAAAAGGAATCATGTCAACCATTTGAGAAGAGAAAAAAACCAATATATCACAGTGAATATCTTCTCCCCAGATAAATGACTGGGTCAACATAACTGGGCATAGCATTTTAGATTTTCTTTGGGCAAATAAGAATAAGGGCAGACCAATATACCACTCATAACTTTTTCTGTACCTTATTTTTAAGAAACATAATTATTTGCTCAAAGAACACAATAGTGTTTTTAATTCATTTTTCACCTGAGTTTTGTTAATGGTTTATTATCATTTATAATCTTAAATTCTAAGCACTTGCATGGTCTATACCCCTTCCTATGAACCATTTTACCAGGTTCTCCATAGTTGCAGAACCAGCATTAAGTGATAAGAATCACAATAAGGCTTATTTTCTAAAACTAGTTGAACAACTTCCCTTCTGTTTTCCTTGCCTAGTTCTCTGCCTTACTGTCTGCCTCTCATTATTTCCTTCAGAGCATTCATTCAAGCACTATACTATATATTCTCAGTTATTCGGAACCTGCTTGTTATTATCCATGCCCTTAATTGTTTATTATTCTCTCTTAGATTCTCTTAGTAAATGAGTTAACATGTTATACAGTTGACATTTGAACAACAGGTTTGAACTCCATGGGTACAGATTTTTTTTTTCAGCAAATATTTTGGACACATTTTTGGAGATTTGTGCCAATTTGAAAAAACTCAGACAAACTGTGTAGCCTAGAAATATTGCAAAAAAATAAGAAAAAGTTATGTCACGAATGCATAATATATATGTAGATATATATGTAGTTATGTAGTTACTAGTCAACTTTATTACTACCATAAAATATACACAAATCTATTATAAAAAGTTAAAATTTATCACACTTGCGCATACAAATACTTACAGACCATACTCTTTTCATTTTTGATGTCTAGTATTAGTAACATGTAATGTCTATGGTGTTTTGTATCATATAAGAAAATATTGAGGTGGGTACTGACAAATGATTCATCTTGTAAACTGATAATGTAAACTTATGGTATCAGTAAATATAGTACAGTATTATAAATGTATTTTCTCTTCCTTATGATTTCCTTGCTATTTTTTTCTCTAGCTTACTTTATTGTAAGAATACTGTATATAGGGGTGCGTGGGTGGCTCAGTCAGTTAAGCATCCAACTTCGGCTCAGGTCATGATCTCACAGTTTGTGAGTTCAAGCCACGCATCGGGCTCTGTGCTGAAAGCTCAGAGACCGGAACCTGCTTTAGATTCTGTGTCTCCCTTCCTCTCTGCCCCTCCCCCATTCATGCGCGCGCTCTCTCTCTCTCTCCCTGAAAAATAAATAAATGTTAAAAAAAATTAAATAATACTACATATAATATATATAAAATACAAAATATGTGTTAATTGCCTGTTTATGTTATTAATATGTCTTCTGTTCAACGATAGACTATTAGTAATTAAATTTTGGGGAGTCAAAAGTTATATGTGGATTTTCAACTGAGCAGGAAGTTGGCACTTGTAACCCTCACGTTGTTCAAGGGTCAATTGTACTTTTTTGACTGACTAAATATATTTATGTATTTGAATATATTTTAGATTCTACACATAAGTGAAATCATACATTATTTGTCTTTCTCTGTATGATTCATTTCACTTAGCATGATGCCCTTAAGGTCTATCCATGGAAAGATTAAGATTTCATTCTTTTTTTTATGACCAAATGATATCACAGTATATATATGTATGTATGTGTGTGTATATGTGTGTGTGTGTGTATATATATATATATATATATATATATACACACACACACACACACACATATATGTACATACCACATTTTCTTTATCCAATCATCCATGAATGGGTACTTAGGTTGCTTCCATATCTTAGCTATTATAAATAATGCTGCAGTGAACATTGGAGTGCATATATTTTTTCAAGTTAGTGTTCTCATTTCCTTCAGATAAATACCTAGAAGTGGAATTGCTGGGCCATGTGATGGTTCTATTCTTAAATGTTTCATGAATGTCCATACTGTTTTCCATAGTAGCTGTACCACTTTACATTCCCATCAACAGTTCACAAGGGTTCCCTTTTCTCTGTATTCTCACCAACACTTGTTATCTCTTGTCTTTTGATAGTAACCATTTAACAGGTGTGAAGTGATAACTCAGTGCTGTTTTGATTTGCATTTCCCTAATGATTAGTGATGTTGAGCACTTTTTCATGTACTTGTTGCCCATCTGTATTTCTTTTTTGGAAAAATGTCTATTCGGATCTTCCATCCATTGTTTTAATCTGATTGTTCTATGGCTATTGAGTTGTATGAGTTCTCTATGTATTTTAGGTATTAATCCCTTATCAGATATATGATTGCAGTATTTTCTCCCACTTGGTAGATTGCTTTTGAATTTTGTTGATGGTTTCCTTTGCTGTGCAGAAAGATGTAGTCCCACTTGTTGATTTTTTGCTTTTATTGCCTTTGTGTTTGGTATCAAATAAAAAACATCATCATCAAAACTGATGATCAAAATGTTCAAAGGTTCAAAGAAACCTTCTAGGAGTGTTACAGTTGCAGGTCTCACATTGAAGTCTTTAATCCATTTTGAGTTAATTTTTGTGTATGGTGGAAGGTAGTGGTCCAGTTTCATTCTTTTGCATGTAGCTATCCAGTTTTCCAAGCACCATTTATTGAAGAGACTGTCCTTTCCCTATTATATATTCTTGGTTCTTTTGTTATAAATTAATTGACCGTAGTGTGTGGGTTTATTTCTGGGCTCTTGATTCTGTTTGTTTTTATGTCAGTACAATACTGTTTTGATTACTATAGCTCTGTAAGAAATTTTGAAATTAGAGAGCATGATGCTTCCAGCTTTGATCCTCCTTCTCAAGATTACTTTGGCTATTCAGAATCTTTTATGGTTCCATATAAATTTTAGGTTATTTGTTCTATGTATGTGAAAAATGTCATTGGAATTTTAATAGGGATTGCATTGATGCAGTTTTTTGGGGGTAGTATGGGCATTTTAACAATATTAATTCTCCCAATCCATGAACACAGAATATCTTTTCATTTATTTGTGTCTCCTTCAGTTTCTTTCATTAACACTGTACAGTTTTCAGTGTACAGGTCTTTTTCCTCCTTGGTCCAATTTATTCCTAGGTATTTTTTTTAATGCAATTGCAAATTAGATTGTCTTCCTAATTTCTCTTTCTGATAGTTTGTTACTAGTGAGAAATACAACAGATTGTTGTTTATTGATTTTATGTCCTGCAACTTTACTGATTTCATTTATTCTAAAAGTTTTTCAGTCTAGGGTTTCCTATATATAATATGTCATCTGCATATAGTAACAGTTTTACTTTTCCTTTTCAATTTGGATTCCTATTTCTTTTTCTTGCCTAATTGCTCTGGTTAGGACATCCAATACTATGCTGAATAAAAGTAGCAACAGTAGGCATCTTTGTCTTGTTCCTGATCTTAGAGGAAAAACTTTCAGTGTTTCATCATTAAGTGTCATGTTAACTGTGGTCATATATGGGTTTACTGTGTTGAGGTACTTTCCCACTAAACCCACTTTATTGAGAATTTTTATCATAAATAGATGTTGAATTGTGTCAAATGCTGTTTCTGTATTTTCTGAGATGATCATATGATTTTTATCTTTTATTTTGTTAATATGGTATCTCATATCGATTGATTTGTGGATTATTGAACCATCCTTGCATCCCTGGACTAAATCCCACTTGATTGGGGCATATGATCCTTTTTAATGTATTGTTGAATTTGGTTTGCTGATAATTTTATTGAGGATTTTTGCATCTATGTTCATCAGGGATATTGGCCTGTAACTTTCTTTTTTCATAATGTCCTTGTCTGGTTGATGTTAGGGTAATGCTGGCCTAATAAGAGGAATTTAGAGAAATACATTTCTTTATACTTGCAACTTTAGACTTAGACCTCACTACTATGTCATTATTGTGTTTCCTTAAAAATACATTCTAAAATCATTCTAATACTTTATATTCCCAATTCTCTTATTTTTAGAATTCACCTTTAGAACAAACTTACCTTTCTCCATTTTTAGCTATATAACTATCTCTTTGTTGTGTCTGTCTACCTACCTTCCACCGAACATTCCCCAGTAATGTGATATTAAACAAAAGCATTGAAGGCTAAGAATCAGATGATGACTGTCCATACATTAGCCAGGTGACTCTGAAATGCCATTTCTCCCTGATGAGTATGTGTCCACATCTAGGCAGTGGATGGGTTGGACTAAAGCCTTAGAGGTTCCTATGGGCTATAGTGTGCTGTAATCTGATTCTAACTCTGGCGCCATTTGCTTGTTTCCAAAGTTAAATAAATGTTCTTATTTTTACATTTTGATTTTTTTTCTTTCTTTTTAAACATTTTATTGATTTAAGTAATCTCTACACCCCATGTGCGGCTTGAACTCATGACCCTGAGGTCCTCTGACTCTTCTCTTCTGAGACTCCTTTCTTTCCTTTGAGATAGCTGTAATTTTCTTCTTTTAAATCACCATTAAACAATTTCAACCTTGATTCACATATATAGTTTTTTATGATCATTATTTTTCTACATAAAAACTTGTTTTTTCCACATTTTCCCTTTATTTGTCTTTTAAAATATAGACATTCAAAAATTTAAATTCCAGTGATAGCTCTGATCCATATAGTTTAACAGTGGCTAAAGAATAAATAATAAGCTGTTAATAGCAGCCTAATTCTTAATGACAATTTAGCTTTTTCATTAGAAAGCGATCATAGAAAAATTTGAAGACTAAATTCTTGGTTCTTTTTTAAAGATTTATTAACATAACTTTTGTAATTTTCTGTTTAGCTTACACTAATACAACCTTCAAATGCACAATTTATCTCAATTGATAATACTCCTCTCAGAGGTCTTTGTGACCCACAAATCAGTCCACTTAAATGATTTTCCTTTCACCTGGCAGAATAAAGTGTCCTTTACTTTTTGTCAGTAGTCACAAATATTGGAAGACAGAGTTCAGATAAATCATGTTAGCATTAATGTCTTTGCTAAAATTTATTTGACCAAATTTCAAATGTATTCCAAGTAAAAAAAAAAAAAACTTAAAATTTTTTTAGGGAGCTTGTGATACTATAAATAATACAGAAATATTTTAATAAAATTATTTTTCATATATTTTAATATCTTTGTTGCATTTTTTAAAAATAGCTGTATTGAGAAATAATTTAAATATCATAAAATTCACCCATTCTAAGAGTACACTTTCATTGTTTTTAGGGTATTTGTAGAGGTATACAACCACCACCACAATCTAGAGCATTTCTATCACCTTGAAAAGAAACATCACGGTCATTAACTGCCACTCCCCTCACCTTTCTGCCCTTCCCCCATCAATCATTAGTCTGCTTTCTGTCTCTGTAGATTTCCCTGTTCTTGACATTTCATTTAAATAGAACCATATAATATGCAATCTTTCATGTCTGACTTCTTTGACTTAGCATAATATTTTTGACTTTCATCCATTTTGTAGCATATATAAGAACTACATTCCTTAATTGGTAGATTCTCTATTAAAGTAAAAAATTATCAAATGAGCAGTGCAGTTTAGTTGAAAAAAAAAATAGTGATCCAACAGTCAAATACTTCTACCTTCTGGCTCTCTTTGTGCCTTTTATGGCCTTTGGACAAGTTACTAATTTCTTTGACTCAATTACTTTATCTGTGAAATGGACATATGATAGTGTTTCTTACCCATCTTAGAGCATTAGCAAAATTAACAAAATCAACTGTAGAAACCCTTAAAGACTATACAAGTATAGAATAGTAAATTGCATTTTAAATTGGTTTTCCTGGTATAATAGCAAACCAAATTATTCTATTTGGGATAAAGTATTAGAATTTAAAAAATACTCCTTTAATAACAAAGGGAAACTATAAATTTTAATTCCTATTTGCCCAAAGGTCCATTTGCCTCCACTAATTTATCTTCTAGTCAGCCTTGGTTAGCTTTAACAGTAATACAACAGGTTGCTGAAGAAGGAAGTGGCTACAATTAATTCAAGAGTCAACTGTTGTATGGTGGATGGAAGAGTCAATGAACAGAATTCCACCGTGACCTTTCCTGCAAGGTTTGATGTTCAAAGGACACTCACAATGGTGAATTGACCAGCCTTTATGATTCCTTTGAACCCTTGGATTCCATTATGAATAATGCACCCTTGGCTTCCAATAAAAGGGGAGAAATACTGATTTTACAAACAGAAAACCAAGGTTTATAGTGACCCTTCGTTATAACTAAATCTAACAGATTCTGAAAGAGACCAGCTTGATATTGGGATACTGTGGGCTACTTGTATACCCCAAAGCAGAGGGAAACACAAAATACTGTTTTCCTAGGGTCTGTACACAAGTTCAAGCCAGATAGTCCTCACTGGAACCCAGAGAGGTTTTGTTTGTTGGTTGGTTGGTTGGTTGGTTGGTTTTTTACTGAACCAGGTCACCACTGGAATGTGAAGTCTAATAAAGGGGTCTTCTGTGGAAGCCACTTGATTTTTGATCAGTGGAGTCTTAAAAAATTATGTTTTTTATTTGTTCCCAACTTTGAACTTTCAAATAAAGTTATCTCTACATATTATTTCTGTTTTACAAATGTTTGAATCCTAGAGGAATTTTCAACAATGACCTTAGGCAGCCACAACTTAGGATGGATGTCTCTCCTCTGAGACTCCTTTCTTTCCTTTGAGATAGCTGTAATTCTGGTTTATTCTCTAGTCATTTTTTCACCTATGCCATTGCTTCTTCATTCTTTCAATCCAGCATGGTTTTCCTCTTTTAACGTTAGTAGACTTGCTACTTTCTCTGCCTTTTCTTTGACTGCACCATCCGCCTCAAGACTTTAGGGTAAATTTTAGACTTTATCTTTTCTTCTGTTTTTTAATCTGATGGGCTTATTTGCCCCTTTAATTCTTTCTTCCATTCTATATACTTGTGGCCTAATGTGACTGTGTTCCCCTCCCCCCCCCCCTTAATGTAAGTTCTCTTCTGCCCATTCAGTCACCAATCACCAATTAATTTGGTCATTTAGTAATATTAATTAGGTACCTATCATGTGACAAAATCTAGGCTTAGTCAGGAACAGATCTGTGTCATATACATGACTTCTACTTAAAGCATGCTAAATCTTCAGGACAACTCCACCCAAGCAATGGAGAGAAAGAGGGTTCATCTACCATGTCCCTAACACCCATATGGACACACTCCTGCCTATACTCAAAACGAGTCACTCTTTCATATATGGACTCACTCAGGTACACAACACACTTACTCTTCATCTACATCCGCATTTCTGGGCCGATTGCATGAGTAATGACAACACTATCTGAATGAGAAAAAAGTGACCACCCCATGTGCCCTGTGTCCAATGTCTCTCATCTCTTACCAGCATCTCTCTCCTACTTGCTAACCGCTAATACTATCCTGACATCATTTAAAAAAAAAAAAAAAATCATTCCCATGAGTTCAGGTAGCTTTCCCACTGCAGCCTAAATAACAGCTAACATTCACCAAGTGTTAACCGCACGCCAGGCACAATGTAGCCATGGTGTACTCACTTTTTACCCTCCTGTCCTCCTAGATTAATCACTTTTATCATCTCTAGTTTACAGATGAGATTACTGAGGTTTAGGGAATTAAGCCATTTGCCCAAAGCTACATGGCTACTAATCAGCAGAATTGGAACCTGTGTCCAGAATTGGGCTGCCAAAATTGGGGCTCTTAACCCTTAAAATCCAGTGCCTGGGAGCATTAAAACATATATATTGTTATCATTAATTTAAACTTCAGGAGAGCTACTGTGCCAGACCACTTCCAGTACTGGTAGTAAGCACAAGTTTCCATAAGGGGAAGGCAGGAGAGATCTGGAGGACAGTAGATATCTGGTGACAAGTTATGGGAACTACTGATGGGTTATGGGATGGGTTATGAGATGGGTAGGGGTATAATGGAATAATAGAATTTTATCATCTCCAACCCCCCATTTCCCCTTTATGAAATTTTTCCATGTCAAAAATATTCATAGTTTCTTTCATTTAGTGTGAATCATTATCTAATTGCATCCCAGGTTTGGACAATTGTTTTCACTTTTTTTTCTGTTAAAATGATATTGTGATAAACTTCCTCCTAGCTAAATCTTTTCACATATCTGTTAGTGTTGCCTTATCTCTTTAGTCTTCAAATTATATATTTTTTTGTTTTTTTGCTTGACACCTTTAAATTATATAATTGTGTGGTATAATTTTTAATGCAATTAGGACAAAGTAATTTTGTAGCATGAAAACAAACTTCTGAAGAAATTATTGACCTTTACCTATTTTACTGCCATCCTAGCACAACAAGGGGAAAGGGAAAAATCAGAACTCTCTGTGGCTAAAGATGCGCTTCATCTCCTTCACGGTTTCGCATAAAGTTATCCTGTATATAGGAATCTCTGCAAGCATTCTGATTATAAAATACACTAAATTAGGGGCATCTGGGTGTCTCAGTCGGTTAAGCATCCGTCTTCAGCCTAGGTCATGATCTTGCTGTTCCCGTTTGAGCCCCGTGTGGGGCTTTGTGCTGACAGTTCAGAGCCTGGAGCCTGTTTTGATTCTGTGTCTCTCTTCCACTCTGCCCTTCCCCCACTCACGCTCAGTCCCCCCACCCCTCTCAAAAATAAATAAACATTAAAAAAATTTTAAAAAACACAGTAATTTATTAAAGAAACTGATGTTTGTATGATTATGTGACTTTATTTGAAAATATCTTAAACATTTTTAGATCTAAACTTCTCTATCTTCCATTTATTCATTTACTTTATTATTAACCCTAAGTATTTTTCTTTTTATCCCACAAATGTTTTTAGCTAATACTCTGTTTGTTATAGGTCCCTGTCCATATCCATTACTAGTATTTTTCAGTCTTGAAAAATCTCATTATAATATATATGTGTATGGCTTGTGAATTTATTTATATGTACAAATTTGTCAGAAAATAAAGTACTGTTCTAAATATTCAGAAGTTTCTAAATCCATCAGGATTGTTCCTATGATATAGATGATGTATTATTATTTCTGTTTGCCAGTTGAGAAAGAGTAGTTTTAACTATACTAATAAAAAATTGAATTTAAGGCTCCTTGTGTCTTATCTATCCATAATTTGTAATATTTCATAAGCCCCACCGTAAGTTACAATTATATTCATGTTATATTGGGTTAGTTTAATGTTCAGAATAAACTCCAGTGAACGTTTAGAAGCTTTTTTTGTTTTTTGTTTTTGTTTTTTTTCATTCTGGAGTAAATTCTTGATTCTTAATATCAGAATATAATTGGGGCACCTGGGTGGCTCAGTCGGTTAAGCAACCAACTTCGGCTCAGGTCATGATCTCATAGTTCGTGAATTCGGGCTCTGTCCTGACAGTTCAGAGCCTGGAACCTGCTTAGGATTCTGTGTCTCCCTCTGTGTCTACCCCTCCCCTGCTCATGCTTTGTCTGTCTCTCTCAAAAATAAACATTAAAACAAATTTTTTTAAATATCAGAATATAATTCACTCCCAAATTTTAAATATCTCATTATCTCCTTAGCTTGATTTAATGAATATCCCTACTCCCCCTTCCCCACACATACCTAGCTAAATAACTTTCTGGTCTTAATATAACTACATCTGGACTGAATTGCAATTTTTTGCTGTATATCCACACCTGTTCTAGCATCTGATGTATTAAAATCTCCAAATGTTATTTCAGTCCTTTCTGGCATTATGTGGAAAATGTTAATGTACTTCAAGTATACTTGTTTCAAAATAGATGTGAATCAAACCTCTGAAATATAAACCGTAAAATGAAATGAATTTTCCAAGCGGCTATATAACCATCTGAGCTTTGTAAAATGTTTGTTAAAGTTAAAATATGTTAATTTGCAATTGATATAGTTGAATACTCATTATAGAACTTTCTTCTATTATTTGCGTATATTCTTACATCTGCAAAGGTTTCTTCTGTTAATGCTCATTTAAAAAAATTAAGTGAAACATTACTTTTGTAAAGGTCTAAGCTCATCAAACTGTGATATAATATATACATATAAATGTTATCTGAATGCAGCATACTGATTGTGTTCATTCACATCACTTATATCTGATCAGAAATCCCACAATTTCAGCCACATAATTAACTATCTACCTAAATATAATCATTTAAAATATTGGAAAAATAGAACAGGTTTAAGTTTAAAGGAGTTGATTTGTTATTTAAAACCTAAGTCATCATTCTTGAAGGCAAAATGAGGAACTTGGTTATAATTTCTCTGGTGACAAGGGAGTATATCTTATTGATATTTATACACTGATTCCAGTTTGCATGGCCCTACCTAAAACAGAGTAGACACTCAATAAGTGCCTATTGAAGTTGAGTGACCTATTCATAAGAAAGTTGCATTTCAATGCCAAGATACATATTAGGTATTATCAATGAAAACTGTACAACTCTTTCTGTTCCATGTCTTTTAACCTTAGGTACATAATTTTAGACATTTGCTAGCATCCTTATTTCCATTATCTACAAAATTTCATTCATTCATTCAACAATTATATTTTTGAGTACTTTCCATGTCTCAAACACTGTGAATATAACATAAGGCTTCTGCTGTCATGGAATTTACATTCTAGGTAGTTTACCTTGTGAAGATTAAATTACTATAATGCAGTCAGAACATAGTGCTTGGTACATAGTAAGGACTCAACACTTATTAGTTGTGATAATGATGATGGAAGACACCTTTATATATATGCTATTCAAAGCCATGAGACTAGATGAGATCTGCTAGAGAGAAAATGCAGGTAGATAAAAGGGCTATGAACTGAACTCTGGTGCTTCCTAGTATTTAGAGTGTATCTAAGAATAAGGACCATCAATAGAGACTGAGAAAACAATAGCCAATGAGGTAGGAGGAAACCAGAGAATATAGTGTAATGGACACAAGAAGCGTGTTTCAAAGAGGAAGCAAACAATTGTGTCAAATGCTGCTAGAAGTTTGAATTATGTAACAGCAGGGAATTGAATTTTGGGCTTGCCAGGGTAGCATGTCATTCATAATTTTGAAAATAGCTATTCCTGTGGAAGAGTGAAGAAGAAAACTTGATTAGAGTAGATAGAAAAGAGACTGGGGAAAAGGCAAATCATGAAAAAGACAGGAATGACTAAGATGTGTAAGATGAGATGATTAGCTTCAGTAGTAAGCAGAGAACTGCAGATTAAGCCAACACTGAGACACTACTTTGCACCCTGTGGATTGGCAAAAAACAATTGTAAATAGTTCCTTTTTTTAACATTTATTTTTGAGACAGAGTGTGAGTGGGGGATCGGCAGAGAGAGAGGGAGTCACAGAATCTGAAGCAGACCCCAGGCTCTGAGCTGTCAGCACAAAGCCCAACGCGGGGCTTGAACTCACGAACCAGTGAGATCATGACTGGAGCCTAAGTCAGCCACTTAACTGACTGAGCCACCCAGGTGCTCCTAAATAGCTCTTTTTAATAAGGAGAGGAAAGCAGGGCCCTTCATTTAGTGAGGTAGTAGTATACATTGGTGCTCCATCCTGGGAACCATTTGGCATTAGTGATGTATGTGTATGCCTGTGACCTCTTACTGCAGAAAAATTCCCCTATAAGTACACAGGAAAACGGGTAAAAAGCTTTTGTTGCAGGATTACTTGTGGTGACACAAAGTTGCAAGCAAGTAGGTTCCATCACTATGGGAGTAGATCAGTAAAATATGTATGTGCACGGATTAGACATTATATGACAGAAAGGAGCGAATCATATCTGTGTGTGGCTACATGGGTAGATCTCAAAAACAATGTGTAGTGAAGACAAGTAAGAATTAAAATGAGATTTATAGCTTAACACCACTTGTGTAGTTTTTAAAAACACCTGCAAAGAGTACAATTTTTTCACACATAAGGAGCAAGTTAGAAAGCGTACATTAAATTCACAAGCACTGTAGAATGGTTCCCTTTAGAATGGATTATTCCCAAATCCAAATAATATATCCAAATATCTTTTTTTAAATTTTTTTATGTTTATTTTTGAGAGAGAGAGACAGAGTGTGAGCAGGCGAGGGGCAGAGAGAGAGAGGGAGACACAGAATCGAAGCAGGCTCCAGGCTCTGAGCTGTCAGCACAGAGCCCGATGTGGGGCTTGAACCCACAAACTGTGAGATCATGATCTGAGTCGAAGTCGGACGCTTAACCGACTCAGCCACCCAGGTGCCCCAATCCAAATATCTTTAAAGAAAATGAAATTAACAACCCCCTTGTTACTATATATCCCTCCAGCTATTCAAAGAATCCAATGAGTTGTCTTTAGTTTCAACCTTATCCCCCACTTCCATATCAAGATCTCTAATCTTTGGTTTCTTTCCTACCTTGAACACCCAGAACTGAGTTGATTAGACTCCTTCGTACAGAGCATGCTATCATCCTTGACCATACAAGCAAGACCTGTCTCTAAACTATATATGCAGCACTATATATATATACATATATATGTATGTATATGTATATGTATATATATATATATATATATATACACATATATATATAGACATTACATATATAAATGACATTATGTATGTCAAACAGAAAAAAACAGAATAATGTAACAGCACTATATAGATTATATATATATTTATATTTATATATACAAATATTTAAATGTTATATATTTAAAATATTTAAATTATATATATTTATATGTATAAATAACATTACATATGTCAAAAATACAGAGAATAATATAACAAATGTGAGTGAATCTGTCACCCACATTTAACAAGTTTTAACATATGGCCGTAGTAACTCTGTAGGTTGTTATAAAACCTTCATTTTTACCCTTCTCCATCCAAGGATAACCACTGATGACACCTGCAAGGACAAGGTCCTCAAGGTGAAAAGTGATGAGATTCAGAGTGGAAGTGAGGTTGGGGGCCAGATGGTCTCACTGGTACCACCAATGATAAGAGATAGCAGTTCAGGAGTGCTCACTATGTGCCTGCTACTGTTCTCCTGTTTACATATGTTAATTAAGTCTTAATTCTCACTCCTGTGCTGCAGTAACTGTTTTCTAGGTAAGGAAACTAAAGTACCTAAAGTCACACAGCTCATAGAAACAGAGCCAGGATTTGAAAATAGGCAGTCTGGCTTTAGAGGTCATGCTCTACACTTTTATGTTACCCTATCAAAAGAGTGTATAAACAATGATAAACTTCTGTTTTTCCTTTCCTTCAGTTATCTCTACCATTTAAAAAAAAAAAATTACACAGCCTTCAATTTCTCATTAAAAAAAATTCCCCTAGATCTGGATCTCTGGGGGCCAATTCTTCTGCTTATTTGTTTTTTCATTTTTCTTCTTCTTTTTTCTCTTCCTCTTCTTCTTCATTTATTTATTTTTGAGAGACAGAGAGAGACAGAACATAAGTGGAGGAGGGGCAGAGAGAGAAGGAGATACAGAATCCGAAGCAGGCTCCAAGCTCCAGGCTCCAAGCTGTCAGCACAGAGCCCATCGCGGGGCTTGAACCCACAAACTGTGAGATCATGACCTGAGCCAAAGTTGGATGCTTAACCGGCTGAGCCACCCAGGCCCATGTCATTCTGCTTCTTGAACCTAGACTCAGTTTCCTCCACTTTGAACCAGATTTTTTTTTGTATTTATCCAGAAAGCTTTAAACTTGAAATATCTTTCCATTATGAAGGTTCTATTTATTGTTTTCTCAAACGTTATACTGAATATACTCTCCCAAGTGACTGTAATGTTTTCTATCCTTCTATAAAATAACTATGAATACCTTTTGTATTTGTAGTTTCTAGAAACCTTTTGGAATAACAGCATTCTCTTAAATGACTAATTACCCCAAATCTGATGCCTGTGTAATGCTATCCAGCAAGCAGCTGGCTTCGTATGAAGAGAGGCTAAGAGCTCTTTTTTGTCTTGTTCATTTAAAATCATTTGCTTCTTATTTAATATCTCTAAAGAACGCAGTCACATCATAGTAGAATTTGCTGTTGTAAATTTTGGATTGTTTCCATGGGTTCCGCCTTACATCTGCATGGTGTTTAAAGCCAATGCTTCCTTTCTTTTTGTAGGCATTTAGGGCCTTTTGCCTCATAATCCAATGTCATGCTGAATGACAGAAAATTGAAGTTGAATTTATTTCACTATAGAGAAGGACTGCACAGAACAATACACTTATTTAAGAACTCCTTGCCTCAGGAACTGAAGGAGCGGTCTTGTGCAGGTGGCTTAATCTTTCTGGTTCTTATCCTAACTGTGCTCCTTTATTAAGGACAGGAACTGGGGACTCTGCTTCCAAAAACAAAACAACCCTACTAGTCTACCAGAACCAATAATAAACTAATAGTATGTTTATTTCTCATTTGGAACAGTGAAGACAGGTTCTGTGCGTTTTCAAAATTATTCTTAGAACTTCTTTATTAGAGAAAATGTAACCAAAAGTAAAAACCAAGCAACAACAATAACAACAAAAAACATCCATGAAAATATATTAACTCTTAATTATACACTGCTGGTCTGTTTACATTAGGGATTATTCATAATGAATCCTTTTCTTTCCTCAATTCTATGTGTATCTTCTCTGTTTATATAAAGTGATTTCTTTGTTGACACTACTTGTATTTTCTGTTTCTACTTACTTCACATGGCAACCTTCTATAGTTTCTGTGTTGTAGAGTAAAATGTTTATTTCTTTTCCCTGTTTTGACTCAAAGATGCTGTAAATACACAGTAAATTTTCTAAAGGAAGTGGCTTCTTTGCTCATCAGGCACTGTGAATTAGACTAAGCTGTCTATGCTTATCTTGAAACAGGGAGAAAGGGAGATTCGGGTGGGTATGCAGAGAAAATAATACTGGAAAGTATAGTGGGTCATGACTGTAGTTTATTTTCCCTTAAACTTAGTAAATTCTGGAACTATGATGCACAAGTATATTCAAATGTAATCTTAAGAAAACTTTCCAGTGCTGTAAACATGCTGTCATTTTTACTATCTACTGTTCTACTAATTAGCAGGTAATTGAGAACTGGATAAAATTCACATATCTATACCAATTACCTGGAGTTTGTTTTCAAGATAATCAATTCTTCCTCTTAATAATAGCTGTACTTAGGAGTGATAACATGAAGTTTATTAGATGGGCTCAGACCCATGCTTTATCTAGTTTATGTCCTGACAGAAGCACCAAAGGACAATAAGAAGGCATAATCGTTCTCTCTGGTGTCAGACACATAAAATTGGTCACAATGATACCATATTTGTCTTAATATCTTTCATTAATTATATTAAATTTTGAATTTTCAGGGGTGCCTGGGTGGCTCAGTTGGTTAACCATCCGACTTCAGCTCAGGTCATGATCTCGCGGACCGTGAGTTCGAGTCCCCCGTCGGGCTCTGTGCTGATGACAGCTCAGAGCCTGGAGCCTGTTTCAGATTCTGTGTCTCCCTCTCTCTCTGACCTTCCCCCCCCATTCATGCTGTCTCCCTCTGTCTCAAAAATAAATAAAGGTTAAAAAAA
>NC_064810.1:105453760-105503459 GCF_023721935.1 Panthera uncia | reverse complement strand
CCCCCCCCCCCCCCCCGTTCATGCTGTCTCCCTCTGTCTCAAAAATAAATAAAGGTTAAAAAAAAATTAAAAAAAAAAGTGTTTTAAAATTTTGAATTTCCAAAAATTAAATCTGGGGCGCCTGGGTGGCTCAGTCGGTTAAGCGTCCGACTTCAGCTTAGGTCATGATCCCAGGGTCCGTGAGTTCGAGCCCCGCGTCGGGCTCTGGGCTGATGGCTCAGAGCTTGGAGCCTGCTTCCGGTTCTGTGTCTCCCTCTCTCTCTGCCCCTCCCCCATTCATACTCTGTCTCTCTCTGTCTCAAAAATAAATAAACGTTAAAAAAATTTTCTAAAAATTAAATCTAAACCACCTCCTGGGGTTAGATATTCTAATTTACTATGTATTTTATGCAAAATAATACTTTTCATTTGTTAAGTATCTCTCTTGGAAGATTCTCAGATATGTTAAATAGATCTATAGCTACACTAACCATACTTTCATGAACAAATATCATATCCCCTTGCAGCTTTTATAGTTTGAGAGTCCATGTAGGAGAGTTAGAAAGATAAGGACTTTGGGATGAGTTCAACCTGCGTTTGAATCACAGGATCACTTCTAACTAGTTATGTGACCTTTGATAAGTTAGTTACTCAGGTCCTTAGAGTCTTCACTGGTAAAAATAAAATGTGTGCCTGTTTTTCATGGTAGCTGTGACTATAAATGAAATGATATGGGAGAAAGCATTTTTCCTAGTGCCACATAGTGCATATCAACAAACATTAACCTTCCTCCCTCCTTATTCTTCAGAGGATTTGGTTGAAATCTTTTGGCTGTGTCGTTGTGAATAGAACCTCTCTGCAAATCCATATGGACTTAATAACAAAGCAATACCTTGTGTAACATTCATGAGAAATTGCTTTGTTCCAGAAGGTTGTACTCAAAAATAAATTATCTGTATGTTATCTTTTCCTTCATATAATCACTCAATCACTGGGAAAGGTGTACCCCACAAATATTATCTACCATGTAAGTCCATATTAAATCTTACTTTGAGGGGTTATCCTCTCAAATTGATCACTTAGGCTGAGTTAAAAACCTTCAGTCTAAACTGTTGGCTAATGCATTTATTCATTGGAAGATACCAGGCAAGAGAATCAGAGAAGCTCTCCTTTTATTCTCATTTGAAAAATGGGGCTTATTGCACCAGAGAGAAGTTTGAGAGATAAAATTAAATAATGTATGTGAAAGTACTGGATAAACATAAAGATTTATACTCATGTCTGGAAAATACTTAATTAAAACATTCATTTAGCGTGGATTTGTTTTCTGCTTTAAGCTTTTCTTCATAAAACAAATTTAAGAAGGCAGATTGAGGATATATAGAGAAATGTATGGATGCATAAAGATTTTAAAGTTTACTATTAAAAATATGTTATTAAAACATCTGAGCAGCTATAACATAGAAATTTTATAATTCCAGTGTGCTAAATTATCTTCTCCATAGAAACCAGTTAGTCCATTTGTGTCAGTGTGTTTTCTACCCTACTCAAAAAGAGTGCCGACAAGGGCTGTCATTGCATTGGGGGTTCAGATCATAGTTCCCACACACAGGCTAATGGCAAGACCCACTTCATGCAAGCCATTTATTCTTTCTGCTTTAGTTTCAGTTCTGCATCCACACACGTCAGACACCGCTGTGTGAATAATCTTCCTCAAACACTGCTTGAATTCCCCAGACTATGGAAGCCAATTTCCTGCTTGTATATCTTGGCTTTGAAAGTCATTAAAATGCCTATTAGATGCTACCCAGAGTTAACAAATTCTTTACCGGGAGCAATGCACATGGCTTGTCTATTTCAGTTCTTCCAGGAGGCCTCAGTGATACTTCTCAGTTCCAGACCACAAAAGCAAGCTCAGGCAGTCAGGTGTTTCAGAGATGAGCCACATGATCACATCAACATAGGTGTGTCAGCTACATACATTTCCTTTCAAAACATCAGTAAAATTTAGGCCATTGGGTGTTTGAAAATTAGCAAGATGATGGGGGCAGAAAGAGGCCAATAAATTGGCTCTGTCAAAAACTATTAATTCCGTGGGGTTTCAGAGAAGAGATGAGCTGCATACCCAGGCAAAGTGGAGTAAACAGCGGCAGTATGCTGCAGGAGCTGAGTGGCAATTCTCAAAGAATATGGTTTACACTATGAAAATATCTGGACATTTAGAATATGCTAATCAGATGAATATATTGTGTCATTTCAGGTTTACAATGTCAAGTAGAGGCACTTGGGCTAAAACATCAGAAGGCAGTGACAGAGATTGACAACTATAAAGAAAAGCTCATGTAAGATGAACATTGAACAACCTGTAAAATTTTTAGAAAGATCCTCCCCCACACCTACCACGTGTTCTCTGTGACTCTTTGGCAGTAATTTAGTTGTGTGAATGTGGTCTCCTGCTTTTCTCAGGTACTTTTCTGGCGTATGTTGTATATTAAAGGATCTACAAATATTTTTAAATACATGAAATGTTTCTTTCCCTCAGTAAGAGACTTAACTTATTCTTGTATTAAAGGTTTCCCTGGTTGTTCAAACGTAACTTAATGTGAAATATTCTCTAACTTTTGTCTCTTCACATTTTCTTTCTCTTATCTATCCAGAAGAAACAACTTTTAAGTTGTTTCTTAAAATTACCAATTTTAAGTTCAAAAAGATAGTATTTTGTGAAGAAGTATCTTTGAGTATCTTTGAAATGCTGGAGTACTTACACTTTATATAAATGAGAAAGAAAATATTGGAAAACAACTGATAAGAAAATGCCCTTGTAAAATATCCAGAGAACTAACTTTTTTAGAACAGAAGTTTCAAAAATTACTTTATGGTATAAATATCATACATCTATAATTATAGCACTAAGATAGAATTTGTGTAATCTTTGAAAAATAGATTTTGTTTTCTTTGTGGTATATAATCTGATAGCTCTGGTTTTCAGTTCCTATATTTTGGAAGAATGAATCTCGTAAGAAATATAAATATTTAGAATGCTTAGCAACCAACTGTTGTGTTCACTATGAACTACTCCTAAGAACAATGTGTTTAATAAAATTCTTAGCAGCACAAGGAAGAACAAATTCGAAAATACCCTACCAAAGTGATGTATATGTGAATTATTTGTAGCAAAATAATTTGGTTTTGAAAAACAAGAAAAAGCAAATATTCAAGCTTTATAACACTGTGGTTAATAATACAGTAAATATAGTAGTTTTGCCATCTGTATATGATGGCTAGGGTTGAAGGAATGAGTGACAGGAGGTCCTTGGATGACTCACTGAGCCCAGGAAGCAACTTTCTGGATGAGAACAAGCATAAAAAAGAGAAGCAAGATGGTGATTGCAAAAAAAAAAAAAGAAAGAAAGAAAGAAAGAAAAAAAAAATCATTCTTCCCCACCCTCTAGTAACATTAGGAAGGGCTTTGGCCATATGGATGCCTCATGTGGAGGACAGCCTACTCAGGCCACAGCTACTGTGTGACTTTGGCTTCTTGTAGCTCAAGTGACGAAGGCACATTCCAGGAATAGAAAAGTTGGGCTCGTACCTAACTAAATTAAAAGGGAATTTATGGACCCATCAAGACTCAGCATATGGAACGGAGTCCTGGCAAGTTGGGAGAGAAGCTAACTACAGAAATAAGCATACTGAGGAAAAAGAATAAAGCTCATGGGTTGTGACATGAATTGATTTTTACTGGATAAATTGGCACAGAATTTTCTATATATATAAGGAACATTCCCATTTAATATTGACACATGCTTTGTGGTTTTTTTATTAATTATATTTTTAACATAATTTATAATGTAAGTGCTGAGAAATAAGAGTCAGAGTAGATTGGAGTTGGAGTGAGAAATACCATCTCACTAAAGTCCATCAAATAAATTACCTGGAGGAAATCACTATACAATTGCAGAAATGCTGATACTTTTGTTTCAGTTTCTAAAACTGATGCTTCCTGCTGATATAAGAACTTTTTTGTTTTAATTTGAGAGACAGAGAGAGAGAGAGAATGAGAGAGAGAGAGCACACAAGCAGGGGAGAGAGGCAGAAGGAGAGAGGGAAAGAATCTCAGGCTCCACTCTTAGCATGGAGCCTGACACGAGACTTGATCCCACAACCCTGGGATCATGACCCAAGCAGAAATCAAGAGTCAGATGTTCAACCGATTAAGCCACCCAGGTGCCCCTATAAGAGCTTCTTAAAATTAGAAAATGGGCAGAGTATTCATTTTTTAAAAATTGAGTTATGAAAGAACTGCTTAAATGGCCCCAGTTGCGGGAGACCTTTCTTTATGCTGGCTGTATCTGGCTTTTCCATCTCTACTCCATCTACCCTCCTTTACTATGAGGATAGAGTTGGGTGGGCATGTAGGATCAGAGCTAAGACTGTTCAGCTCAGAGCTCAGGAGGTGTCCAGAAGTCAAAATAATTCACTCAAAATTTTCCATGTACAATTTGTTAATAAATTGGAGATTTACTATCTATATCCAAACCTTTTTGAACTTCCAAAAATTGGAGGTGCTGTGAAATAAAGTTTCTTTAAATTTTTAATCCTCTCCTTTGTGGGGGCTAGAAGTGGAGATGATTTTCACCTATCCAACTTAGGATAGTTTTTTTGTTTCAGGATTTTTAAATGTTTGGATATCAGTTTTGTGGATTTTTACTTAAGGGAAAGAGGCAGTTTTTAAATGGATGAACTTACAAGTTATTTTTTTCCTAAGATTTATAAGAAAATATTTTCCAAGGTTTGTAAGAACTTGTTATATATTTAAAACAGATTTAATCAGTAAAGATGTTGAGCTACAAGTAACAAGAGGTAGAGTGGTTTCAGGTTTAGTCGATTGAGTGGCTAAATCATCTTGGATCTTGATGTTCTTTCTGTCTCCATCCTGCTGTCGTTAGCACTGGCTTCACTTCAAGCCTAAGTCCCTTGTGATTATGAGATGACTGCAGTTCCAGGTACCACATCCAAATGTAACCAGCCCCGAGGCAGGAAGGGCCTGTTTTTCTGGTGTCTCCTTAGAAGTGAGAAAAAAATTTTCCCAGGAGCCATCAAACAGCCCTCTCTTTACAGCTCTTTGGCTGAACCCTTTGCATCCCCTCTCCTAAATAATCACTGGCAAGGGGAACAAGACTACCACAATTAGTTTAGACCAAGCAAGATTTATCCTGAAAGAAGATGATAATGGGCTCTATGGCCAGGAAGAAAACTGTAGTCATGTCCAGAAGGTAGTCAGTAATGCTTGCTAAAGTGATAGAGTGTTAATGAGGCTTTAAAAGCTGATGACATGAGGAAGGCCAGGTGAACTTGATGGCCAAGTTCAAGACATGAGGAGGGCCAGTTGTGGTGGACAGAATAATGGCTCCCAAAGATTTTCATGTCCTCATCTGTGAGCATGTTACTCTACATGACAAAAGGAACTTTGCACCTGTGATTAAATTAAGGATTTTGAGAGAGGGAGATTATCCTAGATTATTCAGGCAAGCCAGATGTCATTGCAAAAGTCCTTATAAGAGGAAAACAAGACGGTCAAAGTCACAAAAGTAGATGTGAAGATGGAAGCAATATTTGAAATGTTGTGATTTGCAGGTAGACTAAGGGAGCAGAAGCCAAGGAAGTATGGTGGTGTCTAGAAGCTAGAAAAGTCAAGGACACACATTTTCCCCTGGAACCACCAGAAGGAACACAGCCCTTGTGATGTCTTGATGTTAGGACTTCTTACCTGAAAACTGTAAGATAATCAGTCTGTGTTGTTTTAAACCACTAAGGTTGTGGCAATTTGTTACAGCAACAATAAGAAAATAATACACCAGTGTGTTCAGAGCCTAGTGAGGATTTTGGATATATGTGGAGGGCGATGGGAAACTATTAGAAGATGTTTGGCAGGAGAGTGAACTGATGTGATTTGTTTTAAAAGGTGGACATGGCAGCAACCTGGAGAGAGGACTGGAGTGGGAGTACAAGAGTAATCAGTGATACTAGGTGGGATGGCGCACGTTCGCGCAAGTGAGAAGTGACTGGTTGACTGTAAGGCTATAGTGTGGAGATGGAGAGAAATATATGTCAGCTTAATCTACCAGGATTTATTGGTGGAGTGCATGTGACTGGGGAGCAAGAGGACTGGGAAGGAAAGAATAAAGGGTGAGATTTGGGGATTTTTCAACATTAGGGTAGACAATTGAGGGACAGTAGAGTGTAGTGACTAAGAGCCTAGACTCTGGATCCAGACTGCTTCCAGCATTACTACCTAGTAGCTATGTTACTTTGGGCATGTTATTTCTCTCTCTAGTCTCTTTTCTCAACTGTAACGAGGAAGTAAGGGCTGCCTTGAGGTAGCCTGAGATACATAAGTGCTACCCTTTTAATATCACTATTGTGTTGGTATCGTTTGTTGAAGTGGAATAATCTGTAAAAGAAATAGGTATGGGGTGAGGGAGATAAGAAAAACTATGCTTTTGATGTATTAGATTTGGAATGCTTTTTGGACAGCAAAGTGCAAGTATCAAGGAAACAGTTTGAGAATGGCTGTTTCATATGAAGCAGTGGAATGGTATGGAAACTTGCCTTTCAAATCAAGAAAAATATACAATAATTTCACCTTATTTCCTTTACGTTGATTGACGGGGGTAGCAGAAGCCTTTCTAAAGGCTTATTCAAAGCAGTTTAAGAGAAAGGATTAACAGAAGGAATGCAGTGTTTAAAGAGATGTAGGCTTTCTTTCTATTCCCTCCAATTCTCCCTCTCCCCATCCTAATGAGATGAAGAGAACAATTATGTTGTGAAGGATGGACCGTAGAAAGAATGGTTTAACTGGCATGGGGGTGAGAGCTGATCATGGTGAGGGGAGTCCTTGGGATGGTAGGCTCCCTAGATTAATTGTCCACGGAGTTAGCAAAATAACCATTGAAAGAACTACTATCCTTGCCTCTGGATTTGAAAAATTGTACATGAGTCTGAACATAGAGTGAATCTCATGGTGGGGCTGCTGAACCTCAAAGAATTTTTTAAAGTTTTAATTTTAATTCCAGTTAGTTAACATAGAGTGTTACATTAGTTTCAGGTGTAGATACGGTGATTCAGCACTTCCATACATTACCCTGTGCTCAAAGCATTTTTTAAAGAAACATTTTTGTTTTTTTCAAAGCAAATGTATAAAAATTGGAAAAGACAGGAATATACAAAAACGAAAATCATAGTTGTATTTTGATAAATCCTTATAGTCCTTTTTTCTAAGGACTTTTTCTTAAAGTCTACTTTTTCTAAGTAATGTATATTTTTAACATGTTTTCATTTAGTGATATACCCATGTCATTACACAATACATTTGTAGAGAACTATTTTTTTTATAATTTTTCATTTATTTATTTATTTATTTATTTATTGAGAGAGAGAGAGAGAGAGAGAGAGCGCGCGCACATGTGAGCAGGGGAGGGGCAGAGAGAGAGAATGAGAGAGAGAATCCTAAGCAGGCTCGGTGCTGTCAGCACAGAGCCCAACATGGGGCTCCATCTCCCAAACCATTGTGACCTGAGCCAAAATCAAGAGTTGGGCACTTAACCAACTGAGCGACCCAGGCACCCCACATTTATAGATAACTATTAAATGGCTGTATAGTATTCCAATCTATGGATGAATTATAACTTGCTTACTAAGCTTTTGTTTTTTAAAATTTCTAAATTTTTCACTTTTATAAATAGGGTACTTTGAAATTCATATAGGTAAATCTTTCTACTCACATGTATTTCCTTTGGATAATTTTGCTTGAATCAAACTTAAATAATGTTAAGGCTTTTAGTGCTTAATGATTCATTGCCTTCCAATAAGATTATACTAATTTTATTCTCAGCAGTGTTTGTAAATAACCATTTCTCCTCTTCCTAGCTCATAGTGGGTATAATAAGTTTAAAAAATACTAGTTTGATGAAAAATTGTACTCCTGCATATTCTACTCTGTGTTCTTTCCTTTGTGACTCACCTGATCATCATCTTTGCCCACTTTCTAATGGCATGTCAATCTTTTCCTTATTCTTTCTTTTCTAATGTTTTATTCAGAAATAACTTCAAACTTAACAAAAAGTTATAAACATAATGGTATTACAAAGAGGACCCAAATGACCTTTATCCAGATTAACATTTTAACCCATTTGCTTTCTTCCTCAGCTTTCCTTGCCCCCCTTCCTTCTCTCTCTCTCTCTCTACACACACACACACACACACACACACACACACACACACACACACACAATTGTCTTTCCTGAACCATTTGAGGATAAATTACATACAACATGACCCTTTACCTCTAAATACTTCAGTCTGCCTTTCCAGCCTCACTTTCAGTGATACTTTACATAAGGACAGTTATCCCGTGTCATAAATTTACATACTTTAATCTACCACCCATATTCTAATTTTATTAGTTGGTCTTTATAGCATTTTCTCCTCTAGTACAAGACCAGGTAGAGTCAACCTATTTGGCATGTCTCTTGAACCTCCTTAATTCTGGAATATTTCTAGTCTATCTTTGTTTTTTTATGACTCTGACATTTTTTTTGAAGAATGCAGAACCTGTCAAACTGTTTTTAAATAAAAAAATTTCATTTACATTGGTGTAATGTTTCCTCTTGATTGGATTAAAAATATGTACTCTCAGCCAGAAAATGACATACGTGGGGAGGTGTCCTTCTCAGGGTATGAATGTCTGCCTGCTCCTCATTTGGTGATGTTAATTTTGATCACCTGGTGAAGGTATTGCTCACTTTGTTCAGTGTATTATTCCTGGGTTTTTTTTGTTCCCTTCCAGTTAGTAAGTGTCTATAAGAGACATCTTAAATACATATAAATACTCTCCTCCTCACCAAAATGTATCCCTAGATGTAGCATCCATTAATGACTTTTGCCTTATCTAAACTTTACCACAGTGATTTCTAAATGATGATTTTTCTGACTCCAGCCATCCCTCTCCATTTATTAGTCCTCAGCATCCTATTTTAAACAAGAGCCTCTCTTCTTATGATTAATATATTTATTTATTCATTCATTCATTCATTTTTTTCAATGGTTTATAATTTATTACTGTACTTAATTATTTTGATACACATATTGTCTAGGCTTAGCCAGTAGGAGCCCCTTCAAGCTGCCTCCTGTGACAATGGAACCTGGTTTCATCATCTTTTATGAGCACTTCCTTACTTTGTGGCATAACAAGATATTTCAGATATACTTACTCTGCTCCAGCCTTGGAATCAGCCATTCTCTGAGTAGCCCTGTTTCCTTTGTATGGGAATGGCCTTAGAGACCAAGATGTAAGTTCCGAGTATGCTCATATGCTCATGTGCTGCTTGATTCTGGTAATGGTTTCATGGCCTTAACACATATGTCAGACATATCAAAGTATATGCACTTAATTGTATGTCAATACAATACCTTAATCTAGTTTTCAAAAAACAGGTAATAAAGGAAATAAAATGTTTTAAAAAGACATTTTTACAAAAGAAAAAGTAAAACTAAAATATAGTGCTCAAAGATAAAACTTGGGTAATAAAACTCAAAAGAAAATCAAAGTGATTACCACAAAATTCATGAAAATGGATATTTTGGAGAGGAGGGAGTTAGCTATGATTGGGACCAGGGACATGAAGCTCCTAGGGTAGCTGGTCAGGTTTTATGTTTTTACATGAATGGTAGTTATAGGAGTTTTCTCCTTATAACAATTTATTATGTAATTATTTCATGCAGTTCTCTATTGCTTATAATTTTATCATATTTATAATAAAAGTGGTTTAAAAATAAATTAATGTTGTTATGTTCATGATACAAACAATTACTTATTAGAAATTAAAGTCACTCTGCAAGTAGGGCAAACTTATTGACAATCTAACAAACATACTTCATTGTACAGTTTATAGGCTATTTTAAGGTACATTCAGATAATGACTTATTAATAAGCAGCCTACACAAACTTAAACTGGGATATTACTCTTTCTTAATATATTAACTTTTTGAGTATTGTTATAAAACCCAATTATATACAATGAAGACATATGTTTATTTCCGTTTTGGAATTTCCATTTGGTTCATTTTAATGGTTTGTTTTTCTGCTGAGATTTATCATCTTTTCACTAATTAGAGTGGATTTTTCTTTATGTCTTTAAGCAGAGTTGTGACTGCTCTTTGAAAAATCCCTGCCTGCTAATTTCAGTATCTGGGTCATCTCAGAGGTAGTCCCTATTAACTGTCTTTTCTCCTGGGAATAGGTCATGCTTTTCTATTTCTTCCTGCGTTGAGTAATTTTCATTATATTCGGGCATTCTGAATATTATGTTATAGAAATTCTAGATTCTGTTATATTTCTCCAAATACTATTAAAGGTGGGAGTAGGAGTAGTGTTGCTTTAAGCAGGCAGTTAATTTGATTGGCTTTAGACTGTAAACTCTGTCTCTAGGGCAACAGCTCAAATCTCTAATTTTTTTTTATCTTAGGCTGCTTGGAGTCTGCCCTGTGCATTTTTAGTTCAGGGCTCAGCCAGATGTGTGGGTAGCATCTTTATGCAGTATTGGGACTCTCTGTCTTTGGCTCTCTCCTATTTTGATTCACTTCTAACTTTCTAGCAATTATGGTTGACCCTAACACTGTACTCTCCTTCTTTAGGCCAGATTGAGTGTGTTTTCTATCAGAATGTCAGTTCCTCTGCATGGTGCAGACTGGGGACTCACGTTTGAAAATCTGACCCCCATGCTGTCACCTCATTCAAGGTGTCAACTTCCCTCCAGAATCTTCTTGCTTTTGTTCACTTTTCAATGCTTTCAAATAGGGGCTTTTCTTTTTAATGTTGTCCAAAGCTTAGACTTTTTATTTATGTGCAGATCAGTCTGATAGGAGCCTACTTAGCAATTATAGCAGTGGCCTGAATATTTATTTCTTTAAAGAAATAATAATATAAATATGCTAAGAAATTTCTTTTTACGGATAAATAAAATGATATAGAAAAACACATTGTTGGACTACAGGTAATTTTTTTGGCAAAGAAAAAAAAAACCCTTACTATATATTTCTAACTTCAAGGAAGTATGCATATATAACCACAAATAGGATATAAAGATAATAAGAAAATTAATAAAGGAAAAACATGTTTTTTAAAAAGGGAAACATTTATACTTGAACTATTTTGAAATAAAATATTTGAACTTCTTTCATATTATTTTAGGAATAAATCTAATGAAGCTGATGACTGTCAAAGAGAACTTAGAAAACTGAAGTTTGAATCCATTATTTCTGAGTCACGGTATACACTGCAAATTTTAAATTAATATTTTTAATAATTAAATTTGAAATCATGTTTTAAATAACATTTTATTTGAAATGTACTTAGTTTTTCTTATTGTATTATTTACACATTGAGTACCTAATTTAAGTTTATAATATCTTGAAGTTCATTGATTTTGCCTCTTTCTAGATGGGAAAGTTTTAATACCACAGAACTCTCCATTTTCTTAGTGTGAAAAAAAAATTTTTAAGTTAAAATTATAGTCTTTAGTTTCAAATGAGATTTTCATATATCTTTGATAAACATAAAA
The DNA here is from genome assembly GCF_023721935.1 of Panthera uncia. Lineage (NCBI taxonomy): Eukaryota > Metazoa > Chordata > Mammalia > Carnivora > Felidae > Panthera > Panthera uncia. The sequence goes on along the minus strand of NC_064810.1, from coordinate 105,491,859 downwards.
ATATAGTGTCTAATGTGTATTTTTTTTCCTATTCCATTTTAGGCATACCAGATTGCTTAAAGAGAAAGAGGATTCTTTAATAGCTTGTCAACAAATATATAAAACTTTACAGGAAGAACTGACTGCGAAAGAAAGACAAGAAGAAGACATAAAAAGAAGAATTAACTTTGCAGAAAATGAACTACAGATAACCAAAACTCTTCTGCATCAGACAAAGGAAGAGGTTGTAACGCTGAAAAGTGAAAGGTGCAGTCAACAATAATTTCTTCCAAAAATATTTTGTTTAAGTCAATGTTCCACATATATTTGAAATATCAGTCTTACATATACTAATAACAGTAGAATCACAGGATTAAAGAAATATTTCACATGAAAGGCCATCACATCCAACCACCTCCTTTAGTGATTAAACTAAAGCCCCAATTGGTTAAAGAACATGCTTAAAGTCATAGCTAGTGAAAATAGAGATGGAATCCACATTGTATTTAGTGTTAGATTTTTATTGAAAAGAATCAATGTGTGAAAAGACCATGTATGATACTTATACTACCGAATTTCACCTGGACCAATAATTGGTGGATTCTATCACTTTGCGACACAGAAACATCTTTTTGTATCACTTTTTCCTTTTATTAGCTCCTACTTTTCTTCTCTGTTATTTATCAGTACCTCTTCTTGAGGGCTCTCCACAAAGATAACTCTGGTTATCTGGTGTTCAAGTAGTGAAGGGATACTAAAAAGCATGTTCATTTAGTCATCCTAGATGTTGTTGCTCAGTTAATTTGTCTTTATTTTTTTTTTATAATTTTTTTTTAACGTTTATTTATTTCTGAGACAGAGAGAGACAGAGCATGAACAGGGGAGGGGCAGAGAGAGAGGGAGACACAGAATCTGAAACAGGCTCCAGCCTCTGAGCTGTCAGCACAGAGCCCGACGCGGGGCTTGAACTCACGGACCGTGAGATCATGACCTGAGCCGAAGTCGGACACTTAACCGACCAAGCCACCCAGGCGCCCCAATTTGTCTTTAAATTAACCCTATTTGTATTTCGTATCTCAACCCTGCTTTCTTTCTTTCTTTTTGTTTTTATTTGCCTGGTATGTCTGTACTCATTCTTTTTGAATTCTTTTGTTTTAAATGTATATCTGATAATATAACATACATTTTGGGGCTTTATTTTATTAGGTTTTATCAAATATGGAAGTCTAGTGGGAGATATTATCCCATTTACATTTATTGATATAACTATTACATTCCAAAAGAACACTGGTTCCATAAGGGCAAGAATTTTTGTCTTGTATTATTCTCTGTGCACAAAAGGCAAAATTGGCTGTTTGTTTTCCATTCTTCCTATAATTTTTTTGGTTTATTTTTTGTTTTGCTAATTTCATTTTATGCATATTGGGTTTCTAACTTAGAAGATTTATAATTTTGTTGTTGTTGTTGTTCTTTACAAGGATAGCAATTTGCCCCCAGAGGAAGAGTCTGGGAGTGGCTAGCAAGCAGCTTAGAATTAAGTTAATTGTCTCAGAACTTTCTCATTAACTCTTTGCCCTGGGTCCTGTCTGTCTCTACTTCAGGCTAGGAGGAGTCTGTCCAGTTCACAGGGGAATAATTCTTATCTCTGCTCCATCCCAGGATAAGATGAACACCTGCAGTGCTGATTGCTACCCAGCATTTCTTCCTGATTCAACCATACCAATAATCTGCTTCTTGCAAATATCATATACCTTATAGTTAAATGACTCTTCATTCCACCCCACCACCTCTACCATTTCACAATTACATAGTCGCTCAGCCCATAGCATGTTAGAAGCAGCAATTTCATAAGCAGGGAATTTGTAAGAGCCAGGTTTACTAATAACCAGAAGGAATGGCAGCTGAAAGATTGACCATGCATAGAAGAGAAAAAAACTATAAATGCAGACTAAAATTTTAAAAGCATTGCAATTTGACCCAATATACGATAGAAACAACCCTACACACATTTGTAATTGTTTCTATATTTATAACATGGGTTTATAACTGATGACCATCGTGATAACCGTGAGTGATAAAGATAAAAATCAGCCATATACTCTACTTAAAAAGTACAGAATCATATATCCTAAGATACCATGAAATAAATAAAAAATGTTTAAATCTTCTGTTCATAACTTTGGTGATCTGAATAATTTTCTTATATCCCTGTATCATCTAAAATACCCCATTTCTAATGATGTCCGATTAATTAGATTTCATTGCTTATCTGAATGACTGCTATCTTCTTTATAGTGGTCATTGAAAAGACCCTGTCTTTGTTCAGACGTCTCTGGAACACTTTTCTGAGGACTGACTTAAGTGCAAATATTTTAGAATATTCTCTGTATGATGTATCTTTGCCCTTTAGGGATGAATTTGATTTTTTAAAACCATATCAGTATGTTCAGTGAAAGCACGTTGAGTGACTACGGAGGGAAGATCTGGGAAATACCATGTAGGATCAAAATTAAATTTTTTTTCTATGCTTACTAAATTCTCTGGCTGCAATTTGAAGACGGCAGTCTTATGAATGTTTTGAGGATTGACGGCGTCATTAGACTAAATATAGAACTTTCTTGGGGGATTGCTTTGAAATACACAATCACCTGGATATATATGTTTTTCTGTGTTTTAAAAACAGAAATAAAAATGTGCTTATAGATCAGTAAGTTAACATATTATCATAGGATTACTCCTAGACATAAATGTCCTTTTTCTTTGTCCTAGGCCACCTTCAAATTTTGTCTTCCTTGTCCTCTGTTGTATCCTCAGAGTATGACACATATCCACTCAATAAATAGAATGAATGGCTTGCTTTGGGTAATTTAGTCAACAGTTGTTTGTTAAGCATTGACTATATGCCAGGTACTATGTACTCTGGGGATATAACAATAAGTCTGAAACATCCCTGTCCTCAAGAAGCTTGCATTCTAATGAGACACATAGTAAAAGAAAAAGTGAAGTGCTAACTAGAATAATTACAGATTGTGACAATGGAAATAAAGTAAGGAAAAGGGTATTGTAGCTGAGACTGATAGAAAAAGGGCCTGATTTGTAAAAGGAGTCATAAAAGTGACTTCTGAGATGATATATAAAGGAAGCCAAGTGAAAGTTACCAGGCCAAAAGCCAGGAAGAGCTTTATAAGCAAAGAACAAGCTTGGTGAGTTCTCAGAAATGGCAGTATGACTGGAGGCCTAGCAAGTGTGAGTGAGGCAGGTGAGAGCCAAATCAGACAGAATCTCTCTGGCCTTTATGGATTTGGCTATTATTTACAATGCAATGAAAAGAAACCATTGAAGGGATTTAAGCAGAGGAGTGACACTGTGGAAAGGTCATTCGGGTCCTGAGTGGAGGTGTGGCAATTGAGCAGTGGGTGCAAGGCAGGTAATTTACTGTTTTTATATTAATAAAAGGATTTTATGTATAGTTAAACCTAACAGACATGAGAAAAATGAAAGCCTTCAGCTCCCACACCCTGCTAGTTTCTGCTGGGTTATTTAAATGTCTGTACCAAATGGATGATGGCAAAACAGCCAGAGCTTACTCTGTGTTGAGCCAAAGGGTAGACACATGAAAGCCCCGTGAAGAGCCTATCTTGAAGAAAAATGACCTTTTGAAAGCTTTTGACACTGCTGTCCAAACCTGCCTTGAAACTTGGTCTTCCTTTGACTACAGGGCCAACCTGTTAACCTGCCCCTTTTCTGTCTCTGTTTTGGTTCTTTCCCATTCCCTCCTCTGATCCCCTGACAGCAGATATTCCTTAAGGTTCATGTATGAACTTGGTTTTCCACTGTCCACTTTCTTCCCTTCAGTAGTAAACTGTCTCTCAGCTGAGCACATTTTCTCTTAAAGCTTTGATTTGAAGTGCCAGTGGGACCTCTATATAGAGGTGTCCCTAAGCAGTTGGAGATGTGAAAGTCCTTCCAAAACAAGAAGCTGGGCTCAGGAAAAACTTTTAAAATAGAAGTGCTTGATAACACTCACAGAGCTTCTTGTTCAGTAGTACTGGGCGGTGTCTGGAAATGGGCTGCACAGCAACGTCCCAAACCACCGTCATGGAAGGACTGCAGCCAACCAGGCTGCCAGATGTGCTCTCCGAAGGCCAAAGCCCAGGTTGCTCCCAGTGACAGCGTGTGCTTCTGTAGACTCAGGCGGTCTCACGTATGTGCTACCCTTCCTCCCTCACCCCACTGATATCAGAAGCTCTGCCAGAACTCCCCTAGGACCACTATGAAAAACGTGCAATTCAGAAGCTATGTAGCTTCAGCAGAGGAGAAAAGGAAGGGGTAAAAAGCCAAAACTGACCCTAGAAAAAAATTGGTAGAACTGAATTTGAGACAAGAAAGGAGTTGGTGACTAGGAAATAGTTGATGGAGAGGACAAATCTATTTAATGAGGTACTGCTTTCTTCCCCTTCCCTCCACTCAGCTGAGGAGGCTTTGTTAGGAGAAGAGCCTCCACTGGAAGGAAGAGAAGTGGGTGCTTCAAGATCACAGATGCTGAGGGTAGAGGTCTGGCCAGCTTGGTCACAGACACACTGAGGCTGGAGAGAGAGGTCTCCTTTGTGGAAGAGGAAGAAGGCAGCAAGGCACAGTGGGCAGCACCAGAGAAAAGTACAGCTGTTTTCTAAATTCTGTACAAAGGCAGCTCTGTGCTCTCATGCTTCTGGGTTACAAGGTCTTATCAGCCAGACCCAGAACTCTGCCCAGAGCCATCCATTTGTGACACTGCCTCGGGACCATAGTGGATCAAGTAGGGTTCTGTGGGCCGGCCTGTAGGCCTAATTCCATTTTATAGAATTTTATTTTATTTCTACAGTAAAATGTGTTTGGAATTCCCTATAACCAGCTTACAGATACGTTCTATAAGGACATATGTGTTTAAGCTTGGAGACTGCCCACATATAACACTTAGAAAAATTTATGCACTAACATGTGGGCTACAACCATACTGCTGAAACTCGCAGCTGTCTATAACAGCTCTCTATGCAGTCCCAAGAGCTGTATTAGCACCATCTTGGTAAGTTCCAAGAGCAAAAATAGAAAAATACTTCCTGTGATTGACTTGCCAGTAACAGGATGGGATTAGTGAAGAACATTGTTGAAGGAAAAGCTTAGTTTCAACCAAAGTTAGGTGGAGGTTGCTTACGTGTAAATTCTTCCGTGAAATAAATAGGTCTGTATCTCTTTATCTAGCTCTTTATCTATTTTAAGCGAAGTTTATTTAAGTGTTCCTTGTTCCTCCAGACAGGTATCTTTTAGGCTATAGGGAAGGGTTTTATTTCCCCTCCCCCACACATGTAACCTTAACTTCTTTACAATTCCTGGGTTCTCTCCTTTCTCTCTTTGTCTTTGGTGTTTGTTTGTTCATTTTTAATTGAAAGCTAGAAACCCTCTCCCCAGAAGAGTATACACAAAATCTAGCACATTTTGGAGGGGGGTAGTTTCATGGAGTTTCCGACTTTTCTGTAAATGACTGACCCCATGATTAAACATGGATGCTTCCTCATGTTCTTTCTCCCCTCTCTCCTCCTTTTCTTCCTCTCCCCGTCCTGTCCTCTCCCTTCCTCCCTCTCAAACTCTCTCACACACAATCCATAGTTATCACAGTTGTGGGGAGCCCTCTAAGGGCTTCTGTTATCATGTCCTGAGCGAGATGCTGTGCAGTGTTATGTGGCACTCGTGGAAGGAGTAAGGGATCTGAAAACCAATCTGGACTCTGCTGTCCTAGCCACTTGCCACAGGGGAAGGAGCTCAGCTTTTTTGCGTAAGTAAGTATGCCATTCCCCTCTCCCCTTACCAAGCCTTCAGTCTCTAGGTCTGTCCCCACCCAGAGGGAATATGGTTTCCAATTCACCCCTAATTCCCAGAGGGGAGGTCATTTCCAAATTTGCCCAAAGGCACTGGCTAGCAGAGCTGGGGCCTTCACCTGTGAAGCAGGTATCATTTTCCACAGTTTCCATATGAGGAAAGAGTAAGCAAGGCTATATCTCTCACTCAGGGTCACATAATTGGCAAAGACAGAAATCAAGCTCATTGTGTCTCACCTTATTAACCATCTCCACTATACTTCCCGTAGTTCCCTCAGCATCTGTCTTGAAGGGCTGTTTTGTCACTTCTCTCTGTGTGACTTCTTTCTCATGTTGTAACACTGAGCCTTCAGGGGACTCCCAGCCTTGGAGAAAGCAGGAGAGCCCAGAGTGCTCCCTTTGTGTCTCCTCACCCCCTCTCCTCACTTACCCCACCCTCCAATCTTTCAGGATTCTTCCAATCACTCAGTAAATATTAGATGGTGACTTTTGTCTTCTATTCTCTAGTGTCTTGGCAAAATCAGAAGTGGAGCTGTATCTTCAAAATGAAAATAGAATAATAACATCTCACAACACATTTTAGAAGACAAGAAACTTAGTGTTTACTTAATGAGTCTTGTCATATTTTCATGAAGGTTAAAAAATGAGAAGTATAGAATATAAAAAAAGGATTCAGGAGCAGTGAGTGTTTAAAGGGTCTGTTACGGGGCGCCTGGGTGGCGCAGTCGGTTAAGCGTCCGACTTCAGCCAGGTCACGATCTCGCGGTCCGTGAGTTCGAGCCCCGCGTCAGGCTCTGGGCTGATGGCTCGGAGCCTGGAGCCTGTTTCCGATTCTGTGTCTCCCTCTCTCTCTGCCCCTCCCCCGTTCATGCTCTGTCTCTCTCTGTCCCAAAAATAAATAAAAAATGTTGAAAAAAAAATAAAAAATAAATAAAATAAAATAAAAATAAAGGGTCTGTTACTTCATGGTACTGTGGCTTACTATAAAAGAATGGACTTTAGAGTTAGGCAAACTTAGGTTTAAATCTCAACTTTACCAGTGATAAGTTTGGACAGCTTAGCCATTTTAAGGCTTTTTCTTTACCTGTAAAATGAGGATAGTAATGATAACCATCTTCTCATGAAGATTGAAGCATCTCGTATTATACCTGGTAGGTTGTAAGGGCTCAGAAAACGATTTCCCTCTCTTTCATTCTTCCTTATGTTGATAACCCGTTAAAGCATCATATCTTATTAATGTTTATACCCTGCACCAGTGCTGTAGGTATTTATTAAATGTCTATTGAATTCAATATTATCTGCTTTACTCTTCAAGTTGTAAAGATTAGTCCATGGAGTGATTCAATTTGGATGCTATCCTATTAGTTTAAAGTATTATGAAACAAAATGTTTTAAGTAATAACATTCTAAAATAATAAACCTTGTCATGCTTTTCTCCCGAGATTCCCCTCTTTCTCTGATTTCTTATCGGCAGCTCTTAGAACAAGAGGCTTGCCAAACTTTTTATGATACCACAGACTTCACTGCTTTTAACTAAGGCAAGAGTTGTGGCAAAATCAAAATTATCTCTTTGATTGACAATGTGAAGACATCTCTAAAAGAACAACTTGTGAAATAGAATTTAAAGCTGTCGTTTGGCATTATGGTTTGACATTTGTTTGCAGTTACGTTTTTAACTGCAATTAAGGGAATCTAGATTTTTGCATGTATATATGAAATTAGATTCTCATTTTCTTTTGGGTCTAAGAATTTTAAAGTTAAAATTTTAAAAATAAATGCTCTTAATTGCTAGAGATCCTAATTTGCCTATTGTGCCAACTCCGGAGATGTTATTTTTAAACAATATTTCATGAAATTGCAGGGTAGAATGCTACAGATAGCCACACCTCTCTCTCCAATATGAAGAGCAAAGGCAGCATAACATACTGCAGGGAGCTCAAGGCTGGTACGAGCTTGAGCTGGCATTGCCTCTTGTGATTTGTGTCACTTTAGATAGTCATTTACTACTTCAGGATCTTGTTTCTTCTAAAACTTAGGGAATTGCCTTCATGTATTATCAAAAAATGGCAAGAAAGAACTACTGCTTCACCAGAGACTAAAACAGTGCCTGATACATAATAGACAATAAATATTTGCTGGATAGATGGATGTATGGATGAGAATTAATTTAACCCCAACTAAACCACTGATTGCAGGATTTTTTTCTAAGTTTATGTATTTATTTCTAAGTAAGAAAATATGTGTGCAAGCAGGGAAGGGACAGAGAGAGAGGGAGAGAGAGAATCCCAAGCAGGCTCCTCACTGTCAGCACAGAGCCTGACACAGGGCTCGAACTCACAAACTGTGAGATCATTACCTGAGCCAAAATCAAGAGTCGGATGCTTAACCAACTGAGCCCCTGATTGCAGGATTTAAAGCCCAAAAGCACCCAGTGTTTCTCTCAGGTCCAGAGAACTTCTGACTTCTCCAAAATCAGAGGTGGGAATACAGTCCAAACAGCTGGGTTCTAGTGATAATCTTCTTTATTGGATTCTTAGTAAAATCTAAATTTAGGACCTAAATCTGCATTGTTTCCTGTAACTCTAAAGTATCTTTATCTCTAGAACTGGTTCTGAAGAAGAAATTAGATGGCTACACATTTGCAGCTTTTTATAACATGGGAAAATATGGAATATGCATCTAACAATGTTTTATTTCTTATCATTCCGCTAGTTTTCTAGCAAAAAAGCTCATGAGAGTCAAAGTTGATCCTTTTTAGTTTCTTTCAACACAAGCTTGTCTTTTCCTCATCAGTGTCTTAAAATGGGTTTGTATTCCTAAACAATGTATAAGCTCTTCCATGTATACCACATAATTGTGGTTTTTATTTTTGGAATCAGAATTATCTTTTTCACGCATGTAATCATCTCCGTATACATTAGTCAGTGCCTGTTTCATGCTAACCAAGGGCAGTAAGTGTTTGTACAGTCATATACGATTATTCTTTCTGCCTTGTCCCACTAAAGAACCATACAAGGGTTCTTAGAGTCTGGATCAGAGGTTCAGCAGGAATCAAAGAGATCTGAAAGTCTTTCTCATTCCTATAGCCATAAATATCAAACAAACTTACCACTTCAGACTTTAAGTTCATAATTTTTCTAAGAGTTCACTGAAAACATCTTGTATTTTCTGGAAATGTCATAGGGAACTTCATAACTATGAAAATTCAGTGAATAATTATCACTTCATTAACATTGTTTAAACCTTGGCCTGTTATTTTTTAGCGTCTGTAATTTACCAGACTTTCTCAGTTTTTGTTCTGAAAGGAAACATAACAGCACCGGTGTTTTGTACTGGGTCCATCAGAGGAATGTATATGAAATAGATTCTGCTTTTGGTGGTATCTAAATTATAAGTGTCTCCAGAGAGACTGAAATTTGAGCATCTCAAATACTCAGCACCACCCATTTTACAATAAAGGTAACTTCTAGTGTACTAACAGGCACCCATCTGGAAATGCTCGTTGGAATTTTCTAATCAGTAAGACCTCTTCTCAAATGGGAAACCTGGCTTAAGAAATAAAATGGAGTGAATTGTCAAGACTGTGCTGTCTGCTACTTCTAACAAGTGGATGGCCAGCCACATCCATTCTGTATACTGGCATTTTGAAAACCAGGTCAAGTACTGCTTCAGTTTCCTTTGCTACTGCTCCTTATTTGATTAAGTTTACTATTATCAGATTCTAATCTCATACCTAAACTTGTATAATATCACTTGAAGGTAGACTATGGCATTGGTTTTCTATTGCTGCTATAACAACCTCCAATTTAGTGGCTTAAAACATCACAAACTTATTATCTTACAGTCAGAAGTCCAAATGAGTGTTAAGGAACTAAAATCAAGGTGTCACTAGGGTTGGTTCTTTCTGGAGGCTAGAGGGGAGACCCCATTCCTTGCCTCTTCCAGCTTTTAGAGGCTGCTGGCATTCTTTGGATCCTAGCCTCATGAATCTAATCTCTGCTTCCTTTGTCACATCATCACCTTCCCCCATGTTAGTGATCTTGCCTTTCTCTTATAAAGACCTTGGTAATTACATTTAGGGCACAACCAGATAATCCAGGATAATCTCCCCATCGCAAGACCCTTAATTTAATCACATCTGCAAAGTCCCTCTTGGCATATAAAGTAACGTGTTTACAGACTCTGTGGATCAGGATTGAAAGCAGTTTTCAGTCTACTACAACTGTGGTAAGTTAAAGATGGCTATTTTAACCCCTTAGGAGCCACTAAAATAAACCTAAACAAAAATTTATAGCTAATAAGACAAAAAAAGTAGATAAAATAGAATCCTAAGACATACGCAAAATCCACAAGAAGGCAGAAAAGGAAGGAAAAGGACACAGCAGATGAGACAAATAGGAAACAAAGAGCAAGGCAATAGATATAAGCATATCAACAACTCAATTAAATGTAAATTGTCTAAACAATCCAATTAAAAGCCAAAGATTATCAGGTTGTATTTAAAAAAGTAAGATTCAACTATAAACTGCCTATAGGAAATTTCTTTTAGATGTAAAGACACAAGTTAAAAGTAAAAGAATGAAAAAAATATACACCAGGCTGACACTAATCTAAAGAAAGCTGAAATGCTTTAATATCATATGAAGTAGATTTTAGAACAAAGAATATTACCAGGAATAAAGAAATTCATTTCATAATGGTAAGTTAATCCATCAGGAGGCCATAACAATCCTAAATGTTTATGTATACAATAACAGAGCTTAAAAATACATGCAGCAAAAACTGATAGAACTGAAAGGAGTAGACAAGTTCATGATCATTGTTAGATATTCCAATAGCCTCTCACAACAATAGATAAAACAGGTAGAAAAATCAGTAAGGCTATAGAATACTTAAGCTTTACCATCAACTTAATCTAATTGACATTTGTACAACATCCCACCCAACAACAGCAGAATATATATATTTTTTCCCCAAAGGCATACAGATATTCACCAAGATATGGTTGGGCAATGAAGCAAAACTAAAGTTTAAAAGAAATCAAATCATACAGAATGTGTTCTCTGGTCACAATGTAGTTAACTTAGAAATAAATAATAGAGGGGTACCTGGGTGACTCAGTCAGTTAAGCATCTGACTGTTGATATCAGTTCAGGTTGTGATCTCAAAGTCCTAAGATCAATCCCTGCATCCAGCTCCATGCTGACCATGGACCCTGCTTGGAATTCTTCTCTCCCTCTCTTTCTATCCTTCTCCCTGCTTGGAATTCTCTCTCTTCCTCTCATTCTACCCTTCTCCCACCCTGTCTCTCTCTCTCAAAATAAATAAACACTAAAAAAAAAAAGAAAGAACAGAAAAGTGTCTGGGAAATCCCCCAAATGTTTGCACACTTTATAACACAATTCTAAATAAGACATAGGAAAAGAAAATATTGGAAGGGAAATTACAAAGCATTTTAAACTAAATGGAAATATCAACATTTGTAGGATGTCACTAAAGCAAAACTTTGGGGAGCAAGTTTATAGCAATAAATGTGAAAAAAGAAAAAAAAGGTCTCAGCTCCCACCTAAGAAACTGCAAAAAGAAGAGCAAACAAAATCCAAAATAAGAAAGTTAAATAATAAATAGCAGAGCAGAAATCAATGACCTAGAAAACAAAAACAATATAGAATATAAAAAATTAGTTCCTTTGAGATCTATAAACTTAATAAATCTCAATCCAGATTGATCAGGAAAAAAACAGAATTTACTGGTATGAGGAATGGAGAGGCAACATTACCATATATTCTTCATATATTAATATAATAATAAAAGAATATTAGAAACAACTTTATGCCACTACTTTTGACAACTCTGGTGAAACAGAAGATTTTTAAACATAAACTACCAATGTTCACTGAAGAAGAAATAGATAACCTGAATTTATAGTTTAAAATTTTCCCACAAAGAAAACTTCTAGCCCAGAAAGCTTCATTGGTGAATTTTACCAAGCGTTAATGAAGAAATAATACTACTTCTAGTTAAACTCTTCCAGAAAATCGAAAGGGAAAGAATAGTTCTTAATATATTTTATGAGGCCAATATTACCCTGATAATAAAACCTAAGAAAAACATTACAGGAAAACTAATAAGCCAATATCCTTTATGAGCATAAATGCAAAAATTCTAAGCAAAATTCTAGCAAATGTAATCCAGCAATGTATAAAAAAATAAATTGTGAATATGTGGGGATTATCCCAGGAATTCAAGATTGGGTTAACAATCAAAACTCAAATCACTGTTATTTAATATATTATACTAAAAAAGAAAAATTATTATGCCAATAGAAGCAAAAAAAAAAAAAGAACAATTGACAACACACTTATTCCTGATTTTTTTTAAATCTCAGCAAAGTGATACAAGGCATCTAAAAAAACCTACAGATAACATCATACTTAATGGTGAAAGACTAAATGCTCTCTTCTTAAGATCAGGATCAAGAAAAATATCCACTGTTAGCACTTCTATTCAAGATTGTGCTGAAGGTTCTAAGTCAGTACAATCAGGTAAGAAAAAAAAAAAGGCATCAGACTGGAAAGAAAGAATAAAACTGTCTATTCACAGAGGACGTGCTCACTAACATTTAAAAAAAAAAACAACTATGAAATCTACAAAAGAAGTCACTAGAACTGATAAGTGAGCTTAGTAAGGTTTCAAGAAAAAAGACAAATACCCAAAGTCAAGTTAATTTCCATATATTTGCAGATAACAATTGAAATTAAAAAGCAATATCTACAAAAATAATTCAAAACACATGAAATACTCAGGGATGAATCCAACAAGAGATGGGCAAGACCTGTACACTGAAAACTACAAACATTGCTGAGGGAAATTAAAGAGGACCTAAATAAATGGGGAGATATATAATGTTCATGGAACAGAAGACTCCAATATTATTAAAAGGGTAGTTATTACCAAATTAATTTATAGACTCAATGCAATCACAATAAAAACACTAGCAGAACTTTTTGTAGAAGCTAACAAGCTAATTCTAAAATTCACATGGAAATGCACCAACATTCACATGGAATAACCAAATCAACTTTGAAAAAAAAACTGAATAGTCAAAAGATCAAAGTCAGTGTCTGACTTCAAGACTTCTTGTAAAGCTACAAATATACTCAAGACAGTGTGGTATTAGTCTTAAGAAAGACAAATACATCAGTGGAACAGAATAGAGAACCCAGAAATAGGCACACATATATGGTTAATTGGTTTACTACATGTCTACCAAAACAGTTCATTGGAGAAAGGATAGTATTTTGAAACTGTTGGTGCTGGAACAATTGTATATGCATGTACAAAAAAATGAAATTTGCTTCATACTATGAAATATGTATAAATCTGAAATATATCATAGATCTAAATTTAAAATCTAAAATTGTGGTGTATCAATACAATAAAATACTATTCAGCAGTAAAAATGAACCACCATCTAAGAAGGGATATGCCCCACCTCCAGGGTAGAGATCCTCACAGTGGCTTCCAGGGGGATTTCCGAGTTGTGATGGAGAGGGTCTACCCCGTGTGCACCTCCCGGTGGGAGGTCTATACTATCCACGCCTGACTGCCACCAGACTTGGCCACTTAACTTGTTTTTGCCACTGAAATGTGAGAGAATGCACCAATTCTGAGTAGAAGACTTAAATCCAATGTTTTGGAGATTTTTCTTTTCCATCTGCCATGAAAAATAGCATTCCTGGGTTAAGAGTTGTTTCTTGCACTATATCCTGGAACAACCAGGTGGAGCAGAGTAGCAGATGACACATAACATGAGCAAAAAATATACTCTAGTACTTTAAGCCTCTGAGTTACAGATATGTTTGAGATGTCTCTGAAATATAGAGTAGTCAGATGGTGAGTTGGATTCATGAGTCAGATACTCAGAGAATAGATGTGAGCAACAGATAAAATTGGGGAATTGTCAGCATCTAGACTGCATTTCAAGCATACGAATGGATAAGATCATGTAGGGAAAGAATTGAGAGGAAAAAGTGCTGAGGAACACGAACATTTAAATGACAAGTACAGGAAGATGAGTCTGTAAGGGAGACAGGAATGTCCACATATTTGGAAGAAAGCCACAATTGAGCTGTTTTTTTGGTTTTTTTTGTTTTTTTTTAGCTTTCCAGAGATTTTATTTATTTTTTTAAAATATGATTTATTGTCAAATTGGTTTCCATACACCACCTCACAGTGCTCATCCCAACAAGTGCTCTCCTCAATTCCCATCACCAAAAAAAAAAAAAAGGTACAGAGAGGGAGGCAAACCATAAGAGACTCTTAAGGACTGAGAACAAATGACCTTTTTAATGTAATCTTTTGCTGTCCTCATTCTTTGTTTCTTCTGCTTCAGCTTAGAGATTGCTAAGCAAGTATCAGAATCTTCTGGGTGCACCCCACACTTTGAAAGATAAATCTTCCTTTTACATTACTGGATTTTGAGCACCATTTGGACAGGGATCCTGCCTTCCTAATTCACCTCTGTCCCTTGTCCCTAGTGTGCATAGCTGATAGTAAACCTCACCCTACTAGTCACCTGCCCGTTCCTTCACCTTAGTCTTTCCCTTTGATTCCTTTTCCTCTGCATACTGAATCTACGCTGTGCTCAGGCTTTATCACTAATAGTGTTTTTATAAATATTGAGTAGCTACAAAGAAGGTTAACATAGGTATAAAGTATAAAGAAGTAATACAATGAACATCTATGTATCAACCACTCACAGTTTAGGAAAAAGAACCTTACCGTTAGCTTTGAAGTCCCTTTGTGCTTCTCCCCAATTCCACTTACAGTGCCCCATTCCCCAGCGGAAAACACCAACTTGGATTTTGTTCTTCTCAACAAACTAGGCATAGAAGGGAACTTCCTCAAATGGATAAAGAACATCTATAAAAACCTACAGATAAAACCTGATGTTTCTTTGCTTCACTTTATACTTTTACCAAGTAACATAGTATGTTTATATTCCTTTAAAAAGTTAGACTTTGCATATATTTTATCTTCATAGAAATAAAATCATGTATTACCCAATGTTTTTTTTTTCTTTGTGCTCAAGGTTATGTTTCTAGGATTTGTCCATTATGGTACATGTAGTTGAAAAGCATTCATTTCTGCATCTGTATTCTAAAGTATACCACAGTATCCTTCCTGTTTTACCTGTATTCTGTAAGTTCTGATATATAGCAATTTCATTATTGTCCAATTCTAAGTATTTTGAAATATCAGTTATGATTTTTTACTTGACCCATGGGTAATTCAGAAATACATTTTTTAATTGTCAAATACGTGGACATATTTTACATATATTTTGTTATGGGGGTTTGTTTTCTGAGAATATGGATTGTAACAGTGCTGTTCAGTAGTATAAAGTGAAACACATATGTAATTTAAAACTTTTTAATTACCACATTAAAGGAAAAACAGGTAAAATCTATCTTAATATATTTTACTTAGCTCACTATATCCAAATTATAGTTTAAATATGTAATCATCTTTAAAAATTATCACAGATATCATAGATTTCAAATCTGGTGTGCATTTTAAATTTAGGTACATCCTTGTTTGAACCAGTTACACTTTAAGTGCTTAGAAGCTACATCTGGCAAGTGGCTACCATATTGGACTATATCAGGTTAACCGGGCAACAATTGTTTGAAATTTGCTGCAATTTACTTTCTGGCCTAGGATGGATGTAATCAATTCCATGTGAGCTGGAAAATAATTGTGTGTTTTTCTACTAATTGGGTGTATATATATATATATATATATATATATATATATATGTATATGTATATGTATACACCTTAAACCAATCTTATTTGCATTGTTAAAATCCTCTATTTTTATTGAATTATTTTTCTGCTTGACCTTGGGTTGCTGCATTACACATTACAGGAAGGCCACTCACATAATAGCCTGGAGTTGTGTGGTATACATTTCCGTGGCTTTTTATGATGGTCCCAGAGACAGACTTACAGTCTGATGGACCTGTATTGAAATCTACCACTATAGTATGGTTTTGACAATTTCTCCTTACAGTCCTATAAATTTTGCTTTATATATTTTGAGGTTGTTTTAACAGGTGCATATAAATTTAGACTATTTATGGTGAATTAACCTGTTATTATTATAAGCCCAGAATGATTTTGTCTTAAAGTTTACCCTGTCTGATATCAATATAATTGCATACTTCTTTTCTTTTAATATTTCCCTGTTACATCTTTTCCAAAACAATAATAATAATAATAAGGAAATCTTTCCATGTCCTTATGTTTTAGGAATGTCTCTTATAAAGAACATATAGCTCAGGTTTGTTTGTTGATCAAGTCTGTTTCTCTTTTTTAACTTACGAGTTTAATTTATTTACCGTTACTATCATTGTTACTTTAAAGTTTCATCTTTTCACTTTTTTTTCTGCACTGTTTCTACCTTTGGGGCCTTTGGATGGAGGGGTATTGTTGGAGTTTTGTTTATTTTCTTTGTGCTTTTCATCTAATGGTATATTCTATTTCTATTCTTTTAGTGTTTACTTTTGAAATTTTACCATACATACTTAATAAAGTCTAAAATTAATATCTCAAACTCCCCTTGAATCATGCAAAGACCAAAGAACACTTGAGTTCTTACTGTTGGAATCCTGACATACAGTATGTAGTTTTGTCTAGTGTTCTAATTCTATCCTTTTGTTAGCCCCACTAATTATACATATTCAAAACTATTATTTTTATATAGATATTTGCTTACAATTACCTACACGCAAGGCTGGCTACATAATTTTCAGGACCCAGTACAAAATGAAAATGTGGGGCTCTTGTTCAAAAAGCTACAAAGAAGCTTTGTCCCTGCCTTCACAGTCTCTCTTTCAATCTGACATGGTGTTTTCTTGATGACTATTGAATGTTGTGCTCCCTTGGGCATGGGGGAATCGTGAAGTGGATGCAGGCTTTCATAAGCACCCTGTGCCCAGGGTGGCCAACCCCCACTCTCCCCATACCAGTGCCTCAACCTGGGCCCACACTCAAATCAGAGGAAGGCAGCAGATTCTGGGCAAAGGCTGAGGAGCAGGGGCTGGAGAACCATTCCGGAGAGGCAGGGAGGTGGCAGGAGGTACAACTATATGTGAGCCAAAGCTCCATGACCTTGGTACATGCTCAGTTGTCCCATCAGACCTCACATAAAAAAAAATTAAAAGATAAAATTATTAAGAATTTCTTGAGAGTGACCATAAAGCATTAAATCCGAAGCACAGGACCCCCTTCTGAAATTGGGCCCTGTACAACCGTCTTGATCACGTGCCCAAGAAGTCTTCCTTGCATCTGAGTTTGCCAGTTTCTTTGCTTACCATCTCTTCTTGCATACCTCACCTTCCTTCTGAGATCTTATCTCTTCCTGTAAAGCATATTCTTTAGAAGGTTCTTTAGTTAAAGGTCCTTTAGCTGGTAGTAAACCCTCCAATTTTGTTTGAGCATATTTTATTTCAGTCTCATTCTGAAAGATAGCTTTGCTGGGTACCCAACTTTAGTTGGTGGTTCTTTTCTCATAAGATTTTGAACATATTATTTTGCTGTCTGACTTCCTTTGTTTGTGTTGGAGAATGGGCTCCTTTGAAGATAATGGATTTTTTTTCTCTCGCTTCTTTTAAGATCTCTTTAACTTTGATGTTCTTCAAGTGCACTACCAGATGCCCAGATGGGAGATTTATTTTTATTTATCTTGCTTGGAATCCATTGAGCTTCCTAGATTTGTGAGTTAGTGTTTTTCATCAATCTGGAATATTCCCCTCAAATATTGCTTCTTCCCCCTTTTCTCTCTTTCTGAATAATGGATAGATACATATTAGATCCTTCACTCTATCCACCATATATCAACTTCTCTTTTATATTTTCCACTTCCTGTACTGCACTCTATATAATTTCTTTAAATCTCCCTTTTAGTGTATTACTTCATTTTTTTTAGCTGTGAATAATCTGCTACAGGACCATGCACTGTTTTTCATTTTGATTATTATATTTTTAATTTCTGCAAGTTGGATTGGGTTCTTTTTCATATTTCATTAGTCATTTAAATCAATCCTTTATTTCTTTGAACATCTGATTTTATATTCTATCTGAAAATTCAAAACTTTAGAAAGTATGAGTTTAATTATGCTGTCATTATGTCTTATTCTTTCTCTTACTGGCTTTTTTTTCTTTTACAGTTTTGTGATTTTTAAAAAAAAAAAAATTATTATCTCATAGATTTTGACTCTTTATCTGTAGAAAATCTTTGAGTCCCAGATTGAAGATAGATTGCTCCTGAAAATATCAGTGTTTTTCCTACCTGTTTTTCCTACCAGGCATCTGGAGGCAAAGTTAACCTATTACCACTATAAAATATCTTTTCAACGTGAAGCTCTTTGAGCCACTCAGGTAGTGTGAATTCACAATACAAACCTGCATTAGGGTTAGTGTGTGTTTACAGATTCTTGTGAAAGATATATATCTTTCCCTCTACCTAGCACCCATATTCAAAACCAGTAATTTTCCTTTTGTACCTTGAGAGATGTTATTTGAATTTTACACATGCTAGGTGTGAATTTCACACATATGTTACACATGCAGCTCTTTGAGATTTATGCAGGTGAGTTTACTGGTAGACTCTTCTCTCTTGAGCCCTTCATGGCTGTGAAATTTAAAGCTCAAGTTCATCAGATTCGGAAAGTACCTTCAAGGTGAGAGTTGCTTTCAATGCTCTACTTATAGTTGGAGGTTCTTCCTTTTGCTTCACTTTTTTAAGGTTTAGTTTGGAATAGTTTTATATTTATAGAAAAGTTACAAAGACAGTACAGAGAAGGTTTATGTTTCTCCTTGGCCCATTTTTTATAACCATGACACATCTGTAAAAACTAAGAAACTAACATTGGTGTAATACATTTAGCTAATTGTTGATAATTAACTAAACTACAGTTTATTCATATTTCAATAGGTTTCTACTCATATCCTTCTGTTCTTTCACTTGAGTTTTGTTCTTCGCATCCTTCCCACATTTTGTCCGGCTCACTGATGAATTTAAAGATTTTTTCAGAAGTTAAAAAATGTTTAATTGGGCGCCTGGGTGGCTCAGTTGGTTAAGCATCTGACTTCAGCTCAGGTCATGATCTCACAGTTGTGAGTTTGAGTCCTGCATCGGGTGAGCTTGGGCCCTGCTTCAGGTGAACACAAGCCCCACTTTGGGTGAGCACGAGCCCTGTTTCAGGAAAAAAAAACCATGAGCCCCATTTTGGGTGAACCCCGCTTCTCTCTCTCTCTCTCTCCCCCCTGCTCTCCATGCCCCTTGTGGGATTCTCCCTCTGCCTCTCATGGGATTCTCTCTCTGCCCCCTCACCCACTTGTGCCCCCTACCTCAAAAAATGTTTACTTATTTTAAGTAGGAAAGTTGTCAAGTTACCTAGTCCAACATACTTCTGGAAAGAGAAGTCTGGGAGCTTTTTTTTTTTTCAATCTGCTTCCCTTAAATGATACTCATTATCCTGGTTACCAAGTCAAACATGTCTTCTTATGCTTGTGTCCTTAAAATTTTCTAGCCTAGAAATGTAGGCACTATTTTTATTATGGTAAAAAACGTGTGATAATATTGTAAGAGTGAGACTAGAAAAGAAAACAAGACATAGATTGAAGGTCTGTAATAATACTATAGGTGAGAGATAAAGTCAAGAACCTTAAGGCAGTTGTTGGTGGGAAAGGAAGAGAGGAAATAGTTTGAGGTGCACTCAGGAAGTAAAATACAGAATTTGGTCTTGAACGGATGTAGTAGAACATGGAGAAGCAAGAGTTAGAGAGAACTCAGAGATTTCAAACCAAAGATTTGGACTCCTGAAGATTTTCAGAAGTCAAAAAGAAAAGCAAGATTGCAGCAGGTGATGGTGAATTTGTTTTTTTGATGTATCTGGTGTTAATGGATCATTAGTGTGGCGATGTCCAACAGGTAGTAATAAATGAAAGTCACAGTTTTGAGAAAGGAGTCAGAACTAAAAGGAACAGGGTAATGATGGAAAACAAAGAGATTAGAAAGAGGAATAAGCAATGGAGAAGAATCACCTGTACGGAAACTAAGGAAGGTCATGATTATAGAAAAGGGAAGGAACCCTAATCAACAGGTGCAGTTTTGCCACTAGTGATATCCAAAGACTTAATTTCAGTGCCCCTCCCTGTGAAATGCTCTTATGGGGCACCTGGGTGGCTCAGTCAGTTAAGCGTCCGACTTCGGCTCAGGTCATGGTCTCATGGTTCCTGGGTTTGAGCCCCACATCAGGCTTTGTGCTGACAGCTCAGAGCCTGGAGCCTGCTTCCAGTTCTGTGTCTCCCTCTCTCTCTGCCCCTCCTCTGCTCATACTCTGTCTCTTTCTCAAGAATAAACATTAAAAAAAAAAAAAAAGCTCTTATGAATCTTTTGCTCTTACCTCCACCCAGAGGATTATGAACTAAGCTTTAAGATCCATTCATATGGGGCGCCTAGGTGGCTCAGTTGGTTAAGTGTACGACTCTTGGTTTCCATTTGGGTCATGATCTCATGGTTCATGGGTTCAGTCCCCACGTTGGGCTTTGTGCTGAAAGCATGGAGCCTGCTTGGGATTCTCTGTCTCCCTCTCTCTCTGCCACCTTCTCTGCTCGCTCACTCTCTAATAATTTTTTTTTAAAGGTCCATTTATATGCATTAAAATATTAAAATGTTTTTTGTTTCCAATTTTCTAATATGTTTTGTACTATACCAGTTCTCAAACACTACCCTCTCCTTAATTTGGTTTGTTCCTATCAGTACTTGAGACAGGTAAAAGAAAAATAAATCTAGCAAGAACTACCAACCTGTGTTGATTTTATGGCATATCCCAACATATTTTCTTTTTTTAAGGAAACAAAATATCGTCTAGTGTTAGAATTTAGTCATAAACTTTGGAACCATGATGTGTGATGTTTTATTATATTTATGACTCCACATATGTTATTACTATTTCATGCAAAAATAATAACATAACTTATTAAGCAAAAATTAGGAGAAAAATACTGATAAAATACTTACCTTGTATGCAGTGTTTGTAAATTTCTGTGAATGGTTAAAATATTATCTAATGGTAGTATTTATATTGTTAAAGAGAATAAACAGACTAAGTTGTGAAATACTATTCTCTGAGCCAGGAACTGCAATTTAGGAAGAGTGTCAGGGTGAGTCTTGATTCATTTGTTGGGTTTATGGTTTTCAGGGAATTAATGCTGATTTCACATCAGAAAAGCATCGAGCAGCTGCAGGAAACCCTTAGACAGAAGCTGCTGAATGATGATAACTGGAGAGAGAAGGTAATGATAATGTAACTTTCATCAGCATGTGTCTTATTTGCTTTTTCAAAATTCTGTTTGCCAGGAGACTATTCCGGATATCTTTGCTTCTATGCACATTTTGATTCCTTCTGGAATTTCCTAGGCCAAACATACTTATAATGTGTGTCTTTTCCATAATACTAGACAACATAATAGGAAATAAAAAGGTAAGAACAGAATTTTAAAACTTGTAAAATTAAGATGGCCCCTAGTTCTCATGTAAAAGTTTAATTTTTATTTTCAAATATTTACTTTTTTCCTGTAAAGTGACAGAATCTGCCTTTGACCACATCCTTAAAAGCAGGGGAATATTAATTCATTCTTGTAATTTCTCTGCTTTTAAGAAGATAATGTAAGAGAATGGAAAATGACAGGATTACTCAGTTATGAACTTTTGGCAAAGTAAAAGGAAAGTATTTAGCTCACTCTTTATAAGGAAAATATTTTCTCTTAGAGGATTGAAAAATGCATTGATTGTTGGCTTTGGACTTCTCTAAATTTTTCAAAGTTTCAGTAATAAATATGTATTTAATAATTTTAAGGAATTCAAATAATATTCTAAAAATTGTTTGTCCCTATCTTCTCAGGCCATGTACAACTCTAGTCATTGAGACTATAACCATGATCTCCCTGTCATAAACTTCTGATACTCCTTGATTGATCCCTGGACCTTATCCTGAACAATGTCCTGAAGCCTTTCCAACTCTTTCTCTTGCCCAACTGATACCTATCCCTAGCACTAGCCTTCATCCTTGGTTTTTTGATACCATTATAAATTTGCATCTAGTACTAGAGCTAGCTACTGAAATTCAGATTGCTTGACTTAAGCCCCGACAACCTGTTTGGTTATATCAGATTCTTCTCCTTGGTGACCAGACCCTATAACTTGTAACCTCAAGCAATAAGCAGTGACTACATTCAAACTAACATCTCCACCTGGACTCTTCACTCTACCATCCACCAAACTTAGACCCTTTAGATATCGTTGCTGGCTCAGATGAGATCTAAATTTTTCACTTTCATTTCCAATATTTACTCAGTTGGCCATACACAGGCATTACTGGCCCTCTACATATGAATCTCACTTCCCTTGTCCCTCAGGGATAGCACACTCAGGCTGTAAGAGAAATGATCACTAGAACAACAGCTCCATAGAGGCAACAATTAAAACTTAAGAATGGACTAACGGTTGCTCTAAGTGGCTCATTCTTATTTTGAAGTATGGGCTTTTTCTTTTCCATCTCCTAAAGCCCACATTTTTTGAATTTTTATTAGTCTTGGGGTACTCAATTGGCTATTCTTAGTCACTTCCTCCATCCTTACCAACCCATGTTTAAAAATACAAAAAAGATGATCAACCTAACCAGCAATCCAAAAAAGGCAAATTAAAACAATGAGAGATTATTTTTTTACCCACCCAGTTGACAGAGCGGTTTTGGCATTGTGGCAAAGTCTAGTAAGGTAATCTTTCATACTCACTGTTCAACGGGCTGAAAGTTACAGCAAACCTTTGGGAGCAATTTGGCAGTATGTATGAAGAGATATTGTAAACATCTCATCTTTTGATGCAGAACTTTCACTGACGGAATTAGTGTGAATAGAGAGTCACAGATTCTTCCCTTCCCTCAAATGCCTGAGCTCCTCTTAGACCGATAGAGTGAACCTTCCAGCCTTTGCTTATATAGAAGTTCTTTATCTCCTTGGTCACACCCCTGAAGGACTTTCAAATACAATATACTGTAGAAGTCTCTGCATTTATGATCTCTTCTTATACTGCTTCTTACTGTACCCTGTCCATGAGGTGCTAACACAAGTAGACCAAGTTAGTGTTAGCATCTGATCATATAAAAAAAGTATTATGATCTTGCTTCATGCTGTTAATTTGATGATGCAAATAAACCTATGTAAGATTTTCTAAGTTCCTACTGAGACCATGATATCATTCTCATAAATTAATTGTATCATAGACATATTTTGGCATGTATAATTTTCTATGATATAAATGGGCATTTCATTTTGTTGAGAGGACATGACTTCTTATTAATAAATCTTATAATTTAGCTTGGCAGTAAATCCAGATCCAGACCAGTAAAGCCAAGGAATGATAATTAGGTCTTGGCTGTGTTAGTTATTGAGACTATGAATAAAAAGTTCCCTAAAAGTCCTCTCATGAGAAAGGAGAATCACTGCTATGACACTGTCATCTCTTTCTTGGGTCACTGTGCCTTTGTGTAGGAATGAAATGTTCCCTTTACAAATATATAATACACATATTAGAATAAACTTCATAACTTAAGTGCTTTTAGCATTCAAAAAGAGTAGATAGCAATTTGTGCCTCTGCTTAATTATTTTAGAGTATGTAAAAAGCACATAATAGAATCAATAGTTGCTATGCAACAAAGATGGCACATTTTAAAATAACTGTATATTTACCAATTGCCATAGATTTTTGTTTATTTCAAGTATTCTTTGATGTGAAGAAAATAAATTATTGTGTATGGTGAACATTTGAAATTGGTTCCAAGTTAACAGTGTTGTTACTTTTCAGTTAAAACTTTTGTAATTAAGAAATTTCCTATAGCCAGAGTGCTGACATTAAGTGATAGTCATGTATTGACTATTACTTTGTAGTGCAATAAACAAATTCCAACCAAATATTTTCTTAGACTATTACTAAGATATCATCACATTTAGGAACATTTTAGAACTGTATTACCATTGACCTCATTTTAAATAGTACATAAAACGTTTAAAACCCAATATTTTATGACAAGTTCATCCCTGTACATTTTGTTATTTTATAAGCTATCCTTTTAAATTTCATTCGTAGTACACTAAAACACATTAGGAATTATTCAGCCATTTGGCTCGTCTATTTTGAATAAGAACTTGATATAACCCAATATTAAAACAAACAAACAAACAGAACCTTACCTCCTGGCTGAGCAACTGGATTAATAGTGAAAACCCAAGGGAGGGGGGTAGTTTACCTCAAGAAGTAGGCGATTCCAGCATCAAAGGAGGCAAACCAAAAAAATATCAAGTTCTTCAACTAGAAGAGCCAAATGGCTGAATAATTCCTAATGTGTTTTTGTGTACTATTAATGAAATTTAAAAGGATCGCTTATAAAATAACAAAATGTACACGGATGAGCTTGTCGTAAAAAGATCAATTTTCATTTATGCGTTATAAATATATGACTAAAAACAATAGTGAGAGCACACTTTAATTTTTAAAATTATACCGTGTAATTTTCAAAATTGAATTAATGAAATCATAAAATTTTAGATCTGGAATAGCCTGCAAATATCATATGACTTAAACCTTTAATCAGGATAATAAAAATAGTCTCCATTAATTAGAGTGTTTACTATATGCTAGGCCTGGTGCTCAATGCTTTCCATAAATGTAATTTTAATTATTATAAAATTATTATTGCCATTTGCACATGGAAAAAAATAAGGCTCAGAGAATTTATGTAAGTTGCCAAGGTTATATAGCCAGGAAATGAGAACCGATACAAACCTGGGCAGGGTGGGGGATGAGAGCTAAATACAAAATGCAAAAACTTCTGCATTTGACTTATATGAACTAGCAGGAACCAGATTTACCCTCCCTCCTAAACAAGTAAACAATTGGGAACAAGATAGAAAACAATGGTTTGAAGACACTAGATATCAAACAATGATTCTTATAGATGAGAGACAAATGAGGTGAATTCTGTGATTGCCCAGACTTCGTTCCTTGAAAGAAATTTAAGGCCACAATACAGAAGTGTGAATCTAGGTAGTTTGGCAGATTCTTCGAGTTGAAGAGACCTGAGAGATCAAGGTGGCTAGAATTCACAGGGTAGTGTTCTCAGGGGAAAGCTGCACACAGAAATAATGCTGGAGATCTACGAAGAGTTCCCATAAAGTATATGCATGGTTAGTGCATATGTGTGGGGAAACTACTCAAAGGCAGAGAAAGACCCATGAAAAGGGGACTAAAGGGGAGTACCAAATGCTCACACATGGCCAGACTGGAAAACTTATAATTTATAGGGCACTTGGGTAAAGTTCTCAGAAGAGTTTTGCATCAGCAGTAAGGAAAAATTAGCCCTAGACTAAATGCTGAGCTGATCCTGCCTAACAATTTTCAAAGGAAGAACTAAAAAACTCACGGTGATTCCAATAAACTTAACTGCATCCCACAACAGAGTTCAATAATATTCATAGGAATACAGAAATATTCAGCATCTAATGAGGTAAAATTTACAATGCGTGGCATTCAATCAAAAGTTGCCATTCAAAACAAAACAAAACAAACAAAACAGGAAAACTCATAATGAGAGTAACTCATAATGAGAGAAAAATCAATTAATAAAAACTGACTTAGAAAGGCACAGGTTATTAGAATTAGCAGACAAAGACATTAAAACAGTTATGATAACAGGATTCCATTTGTCCAAAATCTGGGGGAAAAATTGATCATGTTAAGTAGAGATATGGGAGATATAAAAAAGATCTAAAATGAACTTCTAGAGATGAAAAGAACAATATCTAAGATGAAAAGTACACTAGATGGGATTAATATCAGATTAGACCTTTCAAAAGAAAAGTTTAGTGAAATTGAACACACAGCAATTGAAACAAAAATAGAAAACTCAAAACAAACAAACAAGAACATCAGGGAGCTATGAGACAAATTTAAATGGACTAATATATGCATATTTGGAATCCCCAAAGGACAAGAAAGAGAAGAAAGGACAGAAAAAATATTTGAAGAAATAATGGCTGAAAAATTTAAGAGTTAATGAAAACTATAAACCCACACATGCAAGAAGCTCAACAAACCTCAAGCACACCAAGGAACATTATAATCTAATTGCTCAAAATAGTGATAAAAAGAAAATCTTAAAAACAACCAGAGAATAATAGACATATTATATAGAGAGGAACAAAGGTGAGGATGACAGCAGTTTTTTCATCAAAGACAATATAAGCAAGAGGAAGGTGGGATTGAAAGTACTGGAAGAATGAGGGGCCTGGGGGTGCATGCTGCCAATCTAGAATTCCAAACAAAGTGAAAATATCTTTCAAATATGAGGATGAAATAGACTTTCAGCAATGAAAAAGCTGAGCAAGTATATCACCAGCACACCCACACTATGAGAAATGTTAAAAGAAGGCCTTTGGTCAAAAGAAAAATTATACCACATGGAAATATGGATCCACACAAAGGAATGTAGTATATCAGAAAAGGTATTGATGGCAGATTGGACCTTCTAATGTGGGTAAATATATGAGTCTTTTAATTATATGAATTTCTTTAAAATATAATTAACTTTGAAACAAAAATATTAACAACCTTATGTGAGAGTTATAACACGTAGAAGCAACATATATTACAAAAATAACACAATGTCTAAGAAGGGAAAAATGGAAGTATACTGTTGTGAGATTCTTAATTCAATACATGACATGATAAATCACTAGAAGATACACTGCATTAAGTTAAAGATGTATTCTATAAATTCTAAAGCAACCACAGAAGTAGAAAAAGAATTATAGCTAACAAACCAGCAAAGGAAATAAAATTGAATTAAAAAGAAAACAAACCTTAAGTCAGAAGAAGCCAAAAATACACTTTAATACAAAGAAATGTCTTAACAAGTAAGTTAAAATAAAGGATGCATAACACAAAATATATGCTAACACAAATTAAAAGAAAGCTAGAACTATGTTTATATTTATGTATCTGCCTATATTTATTTATGTATATTACATATATGTAAATATATGTATTATATTTATGAAGTAAATTTCAAAGCAAAGATATTAGAATATTTTGAATATTAGCAGGGATTATGAAGTTGATTTCATATATTTTTTTTAACGTTTTATTTTATTTTTGAGACAGAGAGAGACAGAGCATGAACAGGGGAGGGGCAGAGAGAGAGGGAGTCACAGAATCTGAAACAGGCTCCAGGCTCTGAGCTGTCAGCACAGAGCCCGACGCGGGGCTTGAACTCACGGACCATGAGATCATGACCTGAGCCGAAGTCGGACGCTTAACCGACCAAGCCACCCAGGCACCCCTAAGTTGATTTCATATTATTAAACAGATCATCAGTTCACCAAGAGGACATAATAATCCCAGATATCTATTCACCTAATAATTTTTAAATTAATTTTAAAATTAAGAAAAATTTGACAGAACAGCAAGGAGAAATAGACAAATCCAAAACTATATAAGAGATGTCAATGATAGCCCTCTCTCAATAATAATTGATATAAAAATATCTAGAAAATTAGTAAAGATATATAGTATGTAAAGTAGTATAATAATTTTTATAATTATTTATTTTTAAGAGATATATTGAACAACACTTTTAATAAACATGACCTAATTGATTTTTATAAAATTCTCCACTTAACAACAGAATACATATTCTTCTCCAGTGCACATAGGGCATTTATTAAAATAGATCATATTCTGGAGCATAAATAACTCTCAGTAACTTTAAAAAGATTCAAAACATACAAAGTATTTTTTCTGACCACAGTGGAATTAAATTAGAATTTATTAACAAAAAGTTATCTGGAAAGATCACCAAATATTTCAAAACTAAATAAATACCAAGTCCATTCCCTTTATCACTACGCTATGTAGATGTGTGGGGAGACAGGCTACATGGAAAAACAAAACATGCTGAACCATGGGGTCTACCAGAAATAAATAAGTGTGCATACCTCTCCACCTTTGTAGTAACTCTATGATCTTGGTGATGGTTCTTAACCTCTCTGAATCTATTTTGTAATCTAGATAGTGGGAATAATAATTATTATGTTATTATTATTATATGTTGCAAGAATTAAATGAGCTAATATAAGTAGCCTTCCTACCTTGTATTGGTGCTAAGAGAATATTCCCTCCTTTCATCCTGAGTTTACAGTTTCTGACAGGGCTTCAATATATATTCTATTCCTTAGCATTGTTTTTTTACTGCAAAGTCTGGGTATTTGAATAATCATCTACTTTTACAATATATTTATTCAGTAGTCAGTTCATAAATAATGAATTATTAGTTTTCAACCAGCATTTGTTTTAACTTTTAGAACATAGTAAAATTTATTTATAGGAGATATATTTTTAAAAATTATGTAGATACATCAAATATAAACAAATGACCTAATTTCTACTTTGGCATCTGAAATTCCCTTGCTTTTATAGGGATTGTCAGTAATGAGTGATTATGTTACAATATGCTATTTGGCTCCATTGACGGAAAATTATCTCAGAATCAACCACAAGTAACTCACTTGGAAAATAGTGAAAAGATGGTATTTTGAACATCAGTATTAGACACAGGTGTTATACTAATAATGCATATCAACACAAATACAAAAGGAATTTAAAAACAACATACTCAGAATGGAATCATCGGGAAGCCCCTGGAATCATCAGGAAGCCTTCACCAAGGAGACAGAGTTTGAGCTAACGGGGGATATGGATAAATAAAAAGCAGAAAAACTCAAACCTGTAATGTGTACACAGATAGCAATTTATTTTCTTTGTGTAACTCTTGAGTTCATGTATTACTCATGGTTTTGTTTTATTTTATTTTTTTATATAATTTATTGTCAAATTGGTTTCCATACAACACCCAGTGCTCATCCCAACAGGTGCCCTCCTCAATGCCCATCACCCACTTTCCCCTCTCCCCCACCCCCATCAACCCTCAGTTTGTTCTCAGTATTTAAGAGTCTCCTATGGTTTGCCTCCTTCCCTCTCTGTAACTTTTTTTTTCCCCCTTCCCCTCCCCCTCTGGCCTTCTGTTAATTTTCTCAGGATCCACATATGAGTGAAAACATATGGTATCTGTCTTTCTCTGACTGACTTATTTCACTTAGCATAATACTCTCCAGTTCCATCCATGTTGCTACAAATGGTCAGATCTCATTGCCAAGTAGTATTCCATTGTATATATAAACCACATCTTCTTTATCCATTCATAAGTTGATGGACATTTAGGCTCTTCCCATAATTTGGCTATTGTTGAAAGTGCTGCTATAAACATTGGGGTGCAAGTGCCCCTACGCATCAGCACTCCTGTATCCCTTGAGTGAATCCCCAGCAGTGCTATTGTTTTAGAAATCAGAATTTCCCCGTGATTATGAAAATTACTATTAGTTATTATATAAAGTAGTTTGTATTTTATATAAGCACCATCACCAAATTCATTTATTTTGTATAAGCATAAGTTCTTTCATCTAAGAGATTTTATTTATTTATTTATTTATTTATTTATTTTCATCTAGTATATTTTAATTTTTTTAATGCTTATTATTTTTGAGAGAGAGAGAGAGAGACAGAGACAGAGATAGAGCATGAGTGGGGAGAGGGCAGAGTGAGAGGAAGACACAGAATCTGAAACAGGCTCCAGGCTCTGAGCTGTCAGCACAAAGCCTGACGTGGGGCCTGAACTCAGGCACAGTGAGATCATGACCTGAGCTGAAGTCTGACACTCAACCGACTGAGCCACCCAGGCACCTCTCATCTAGGATATTTTAAACAGCTTCTATCAATATGTAAAAAATATAAACGTGATAATTTGGCATGAATTCATCTTCTCAATGACAATATACTGGCTTAAGAAAATCCTTGTGTTTGTGGGCTTCTCATTTTGTTCAAACTATTCAGATTATGAAGGAACCAATAGTATCATCTCTCTATGCTACAGTGTCAAAACTTTCAGATGGCCTTGAAGCTTCCTTAAACGTTTAGAAATCCCTCCTGAGGCTCGTCACTGTGCTTCTCTTTCTCTGGTTGTGCAAACTAAAAATCAAATCAGTGATAGTAAAATCACTCTGCTCTCTTCTATCTTCATGCTCTTTCTTTCCCTTCTTCCTTTCTCTCTCCCTCTCTCTCTCTTTCTCTTTACCTATAAGTATTCATTCCAAGGAATAGTTCAGGAGCAAGAAGATCTCCCTGCTACCTGCCTCAGAACAGAACATTCTACTCATTCAATCCACCAGCTGCCTTCTTTTCTTCCCTGAGTACTTAATGCTCCATCTTCATCAAGGGACTCTACTGGTTTCCTAAATGACCTCTTTCCCATAATTAATTTAAATGATTTTTTTAAAAGTCCTAAAGTCTTTCTGTCATCTAATTTATAGTTTGTCCTGTCCCACCTAGTCTGGATATCTTTTTGTTCTCTTAATTTGAGCAATCAGTCCTTATTATGAAAGATGTCTTTTTGTCCTAAAATAACAATTCAACTCTACCAGTTAGCCACACAAGGAATTTTTTGAACACTTGCTATTTTAGTACCTTGGCACACATTTTTCTTCAGCTTCTCAAAACGTGTTTAGTTAGTTGTTTTTTTTTTTTAATAGTATCAAGACATCTTGTGAGCTATTAACTCTTAAAGTTACACCTTGAGAGTTTTTCAAATGTTTTGCACTTGATATCCTCCTTTCATGTGCTCTTGACTCATCTATTCCAACATGGTTGGAGCACGGGGCTGTGATCAAATGGGGAAAGTGAAAGTCAGGTTGGAGAAGTTCAGGGCTGCCATAAACAGTGTTTGCCTTGTGCCCAGCACAGTAGTACAGGCCAAGGGAGAGAAGAGAGCTGGAATCCAGCCAGTGCTCTGCTCACCAAGTGCTCTGCTCAGCATGAGGTTGTGTTCCTCTGAGGAAGGGGTGCTTTGTCAATTCACAAAAAAGTGTTGCATGGGCTGGTGGTGGCCCAGTGGAAAATCATGTATAGGAGTTTTGATTTTATAGTAATGCATTGAGAAACCACTAAAAGGGAATAAAATAATCCAGTTTATAGTTTGTAAAGAACACCCTGCTGTGTGTGTCATAGATTGGAGAGAGACAGGAGTGGCAGTAAGGAAGCCAGCGAAGAGGTGATAGTGGCCAGGACTAGAGCGTCGGGAGTGGAAATGAAAAGAAATGAATGAATTCAAGGCATCTTTTGGAGGTGAATAGGACTTGGTGTCGGGTTAGGTGTGAAAGATAAAAATGATGTCCCAGTTACTGACCTGAATAACTAGATGGATTGTGGTTACTGTGTTCGGACTGGGGAAGAAACGGGGGCAGGGGGAGACAGTTGTATGAAGGTTTCTGCTTCAGATGGCCCTTTGTAGCAACGTGGATGGAACTGGAGAGTGTGATGCTAAGTGAAATAAGCCATACAGAGAAAGACAGATACCATATGGTTTCACTCTTATGTGGATCCTGAGAAACTTAACAGAAACCCATGGGGGAGGGGAAGGAAAAATAAAAGAGGTTAGAGTGGGAGAGAGACAAAGCATAAGAGACTCTTAAAAACTGAGAACAAACTGAGGGTTGATGGGGGTGGGGGGGAGGTAGGTGATGGGTATTGAAGAGGGCATCTTTTGGGATGAGCACTGGGTGTTGTATGGAAACCAATTTGAGAATAAATTTCATATATGAAAAAAAAAGGTTTCTGCTTCAGTTTATCTGAGACACCTCTGGTATATCTCATTGAGATATTGGCTAGCAGGAGGCAGGTGGATGTAAGTACCTGGAATTCAGAAAAACATCTGTTCTTTTTTTGAGAGACTCTGAGGCTTTCCTTGTCTTTAGAAGTGTGAACACAACACAAATGAGCAATTCTATCACGTTACTAAATGATCCTTAGCATCCTTTTCCCCAAACAACCCACAAACTTACTTTGAGAGAACCAGAATAACTCCTTGCATTGAGTATAAACATAATTGTTTTTCCTTAAAGGAAATGCTCAGCCCTCTAACCAGTGCAATAAACTCAACTGACCCCACACTGGGGCTAGTCTTCTATCTGCATTTTATTTAATTTAAAGGACTTTCTGTTAACTTTCTTAGCAAATTTTCTGTTTCCTGGTACCCGGGTTTCAGTATTTCCCTGAGAAATTCATGTTGACCTCTGTCTTCCTTGTATAGTGGTCTGAATCACAGAGTCACAGTAAGTCAGATTTGACAGTTTTTCTCCTAAGTTATCTGGCGTTTACTCCTTCTAAGAACGTATAATCATGGCACAATGTAAATCTAGAGCCAGCCTGTCAC
This sequence comes from Panthera uncia, assembly GCF_023721935.1. NCBI lineage: Eukaryota > Metazoa > Chordata > Mammalia > Carnivora > Felidae > Panthera > Panthera uncia. The sequence continues at coordinate 105,459,578 of NC_064810.1, read as the reverse complement.
TGGGATTCTCTCATCTCACTAGATGTACGACTAGGCCAGAATGACTCCAGTACTCATAGGTTTGTTCTCTCTCTTGCTCCAGTAGGCAGAGCCAAAACCAATGGTTAAAAACCACAGGGAGAGAGATGTTGGCTCAACTAAAGGAAAAACTGTCTAATGCTTAGTGCTGTCTGAAAATGGAAATGCTTGCTGGGAAGGAGTGAGTTATGGTTTCTAGGGGTGTTGAGGCACAGAGCAGACAATGGTTAGTGTAGATTCTGTGATAGAGATTGAAGGGTCACAGCACAGGAGTAATCTTCACTGACTATTTAATCCCTGCTCATGCTAGAACTTTACACAGATGTTTTGTCCCATTTAATCTTCATAATGATTCCCAAGGGAACTGGTTGTAACTCCACCAGGAGAGGTTACAGTCACAATTTAAGATTATACAGCTAGAAAGTGGCAGAGCCAAGGGTTTAGAGCCAGGATTTAAACTCAGTTCCATCTGAATCCAAAACCCTTGCTGATTCTTTCCACAATTCATGGAAGCTTGAGAAATGGAACCAGGGGATTTCTACGGTCCCTTCCAGTGCTATGGTTCTATCTGGGTCCAATATGGATACAGGCATCACTGACTTGACTGTGTTTTACCTTAATCATCCTTCTGGCCTCAGTCACATTAAAATGATAATCTGTGACTCCAGAACTTTCTGGGGTCTCATCAAGAAAAGATCATTTAAAAACTCAACATTTCTATTTTATATCTCCTCTGAGCTTTCAGTAGACCTCAGTCTAAAGGGCTCAAAATATTTTTATTTTTTTCTTATAGGGTTTCTGGCAAGGACTGGGTTTATAATACAAAGGTACAGAACACTAAGCTTTAGTATTTCTGAAAACTGTCAGAATATATTGTTTTAACTTCTCTACTCATTTTAAAAGCTTAGAAGGTCTTAGAAGATCTTGAAATATTTGACCCAAGGTCATTTTTTTTCTGGGTTAAGTTCTGAGTCAGATTCTTTTTAAATATTAGAATTAAAAAATTCAATTAATAAAATAATTAATATTAGAATTAAAAATTTTTAATTAAAGTCTGAAAATAAGCTTAATTTCCTCATCTTAAGGTCAAATGGTTTTAAATGTGTGGTAAATACTATTTTCTAGATTGAAGCTGAACTTGCCAAGGAAAGAGCCCAGCATTTAGTTGAGTTTGAGGAGCAAGCTCTGCTTTTTAAAGCAGAAGCTAAACTGGAACTTGATATTGAAAAGGAAAAACATCAAGAAATAATCTGTAAATATAAGAAAGAACAAGAGGAACTAAAAATGAAGGTCTGTCATTATGGTGTTCATTATTATTTAATGGGTTTCAAACTATAGATGTTGGTTATTTCCTTGTAAGAACACTGTACAATATTTATAACTCAAGTAGCTTTCCTCATAGTCACTGTGCCTTGGTTTTAGCTACATGGGTAGAATGGTTTGGCTATTTTCCAGAATAAGTAGCTGAAATAAATCATATCAGCATACAATAAACTTATTTTTTAGGCAGCATAAATTTATAACTAATAATTAGCATGACTAAATATTCCAGCACTTCAAATATCCAACATTAAATGATAAGGAGATGTTTTACGTAATTAATATTTTCCCAACAACTAAAGCCTATCTCCTTTAATTGCAAATATTTTCAATTCTAGACATTTTGAATGAAGGGAAATATTTAAAAATGTAATCTACCTCCATAATTTCTGAAACAGTATATGCTAAACATAATTTTTTTGAAGATTTTGTTTTTAAGTAACCTCTACACCTAGTGTGGTGCTTGAACTCATAATCTCAGATCAAGAGTAGCATCTTTTCTGACTGAGCCAGCCAGGTGCCCCCTAAACATAATTTAAGGTTTTGTTAAGGTTGTCCTGTTATTATAAGACCTGAACACCATATATATATACATGTGTTTGTGTATATACGTATGTGTTTGTGTGTATGTATATGTGTGTGTATATTAACCAAGACCCAGTGGGGAAACCATACTTTGAATAAACTCATTAACAGTCTGTGTAGATTAGGCATCAAATGAGACTTAATGGCCTCTACTTCAGTGAACAGGAGATATGGTACAGCCTTTTCAAGAGCACTGTGAACAATAGGCAGGGCCAGCTATGTGAGTATATGACAAGTCCAGTGTCACAGGGCCCACAGTCAGAAATGCCTCATACCTCTTGGGTTTAATGCTCTCCAAATGTTGTCTTGAAACTCTTAATAACTTTATCTTTGAATTTGTGTTTTGTAAGTGAAATCCTGTTGGGACATTGGTACACTTGAGAGATTCCAAGCTGATAGCTGAAAGCTTAGAATGTCAGCTCACCCAAGTTTCTACCTCTCCTATACTAGTTTTCTTCCAGAAGAAGCCTATTAAGGCAGGCCTCAACTTGCCAAGAGTTATAGTTTTTTAAAAGAAGTCATAAATCCAGATTTTCTAATTGAATTCTCTTGATTTGTAAATGCTGACTCCCGTTTTGAAAAAATCAAAACATATTTGTGGCTTTGTGAGTCTCCTGTCCCAAAGATAACCTGCTGTATTTCAGTGTCAGCTCTCCTTTGGATGATGGAAACGACTGCTCAGACCTAGCAATGATCCTCTTCCTTCCTGGATTAATTGAATATAATGGAATATTAATTTAATTTTTCAAGTTACTAAGTGTGAATAGATTTCTTGCAAAAGTTATTCTTAATGTAAATTTAACATTTGAAACAAATTTTGGATGCATTACTCATAAATAATAGTTCATAGAATCCTTGGAACTTTGGTCTATGAATGTTTTCCAGATTCTTCATGGACTGGTTTCTTGTTGTACTAATATTTATAATGGGACAATATCTGTAGCACAAATAATAAGGATATGTTTCATCAGAAGCAACTTTGCTCTTCCTGGTTTGTTTTCTGTTCTTTGTTTTTTAAGGAGAAAGAAAACGAGCAGTCTTTTCCCTTCTAAAGACTTTCATGACTCTAAGGAAAAGCTTCTCATCTTCTCTCTTTATCTCTCATTCTCTCATCTCTTTATCTAGAAGTACCACCTGAGAGATAGTATATTTGCAAAGTATTCTGGTATTCTCTAGAGCTGTACAATCTAATATGTTAGCCATATGTGGCTACTTAAATTTCAAGTAATTAAAATTTAAATTTAAAGTTCAGTTCCTCAACCACATTAGCCACATTTTAAATGCTCACTAGCCAGTACTGGCAAGCCAGAGCCTTTTGTTGGCCTCTCTTCCCAACTCAGCAATTGGTTATGTCACCTTGGTACCTTGGAATTGGCCGTGGTGAGAGTATTTACACCCAGTCCACACGGAGTCTACATGGAGACTAGATACAAATCTGGCTTTTTGTGTGTGTGTGCATCAGTTGCTAAACATTTACTGACATACTACTGTCAGTAGGTACAGGTGGCTAGTGGCTACCATATTGGACATCACAGACTATTTCTGTCATCACAGAGAGTTCTACTGGGCATTGTTGATCTAGAGGTATAGTACCTGAGGGCATCTCCAGTCATCATATATAAGAAAGAAAAAATATATGTCAAAACAAAATTTACTATAATTATAGCATGAATAGAATAAAACTGTGGTGCTCCTCTATGTGCATCCCCAAACATCAGGCATTTCTAGGTCCCAAAGCCACCCCACACTGAATCCAGACAGGTACGTGGATCAAGACTTGAGCTGTCCTTGGTAGCTCAATCTGGACACAAAGATTTATATATTTCCAAGGATGCCCAAGTGATTAATGTAATTCCATTTAAGGTGGTAAAAATAGGTTTTAGTCTTAACTTCTAAAAAGAAAATTTTGGAGGCCTACATAGTGTCATAGGATTTGTTTTCATTTGATAAGAAGAGCACACTGATTATTTAGAATAAACCTCCTAAAGCCATAAGGACTCTTTGGTTGCCTAGAGATATTGCCTACAAACTAATACAAGATTTATCTTACAGATATCTGATTTAATCGCAAGCGCTACTAGAGATCTAAAGCTGGAAGTGGCCACCCTTGAAGAAAAACTCCATGAATCTTGTATCCGACATACTGAAGATTCTGAATCAAAGGAGAAAGAAATTGAAAACCTTAAAAATTTGGTTGCAGAATTTGAAGCCCGCCTGAAGAAAGAAACTGACAGTAACGATTCCATTTCAGAGGACTTGAGGAAGGAAATGAAGCTGAAGTCAGATGAGCTAGATAGAGTAATGCTGGCACAAACACAACTGATGCAGCAGTTTAACCAGTCCCAGGAACAGGTAGGAAGCAGATGATGGTGCCGCTGTGATTAGTGAAAGAGCACACACTCTTTCAAAAAGTAGACAAACAAACAAACATCAAAGATAGCTTGGTGTCATGCAGTCGAGGACTATTAGTCAGGAACCTGGAATTACATCCTGGCTGTGTCCTTAACTAGGCAGTCATTTAACCTCTCTTCACCTGGCTTCCTTTTCTGTAAAATGAAATTCACTGAACTACAAGATCTCTATGGTTTCCTCAGCACCCAGTTCTACTGTGTTGCAAAAACCATTTAAAACTTCTAAGACTAGAAATCTTTGCATATTTATGTCTTACTGGTTTTGACATTCAGTCTTTGCCAAAGAAACTTTTAGAGCACTTGCTGCTTACGTTCAAAAAATAATTTGGACAATATATTCTGAAAGTAATTTCTCTTTAGGGCTTTATCTTTCTGTCAACCTAAACTATAGCATAATGTACATGAGTTGGTCTTCTTTCTTATGTATGCATGATTATTTCAGCAATATTTTTGTTTAAACTGAAATAGAATTATTTTGATTTGAAATTGTTTTCTAATGAATTCTTATTTCAGAACTGCTAAGCAGTTGAGGTCACACAGCATGGCAGAGCCAAGATTCTATTTGAATCTCCATGATATGATGCTTCCTGTTTCAGGAAACCTGAGTTCTAGTGATTCTGCTTCTAAGTTTCAAAGTGACCCTCAGGCTTAGCACTCAACATCGCCAGGCTTCATTTCCTTCCTTCCCTCCTCTGTTCGTTCTTTCTTTTTCTTTCTTTCTTTCTTTCTTTCTTTCTTTCTTTCTTTCTTTCTCTCTCTCTCTCTCTCTTTCTTTCTTTCTTTCTTTCTTTTACTCTTTCTTTCTTTTTTCTTTGTTTCAAAATACCAATAAACATGCTACTTGCTTCTCCAGATGTTTAGGGAGTCAGCTGATTGAGCATCTCCTGCCAACACACAATAGCATAGCCTCCCTCATCAAGGTTGCTGCTTCCACCAGTCCTGGCATGAGTGGGAAAGGATAGCACATATGGACTTGGTTCTGCTGGAAAAACCCAAAGGAGAGAGGTGATACAGAGTTGCTTCAAATGAGACAGCAGTGTTTAAGTTCTAAAGGAGGGTCAACTGGTTAAAGGAAAGAGAGATCAAGGCAGTTAGACTGGCAGGTTTTCTAACTCTTAAATATCCAAAGACATGGCAATATGGAAACTGAGGAGTAACCTATACACTAGGACATGTAAAAAAAAATAGAAGTATTGAATCCAATAAATATATATTGAGCATCTATCCAGGGCCCAGGTGCTAGGCCCTATATATGCAATTAAGAACAAGACTGACAGCTGCCATTACCTGCTCTCAAAGAAGAATTTAAAGAAAATCTTTTTTTTTTCAATATATGAAGTTTATTGTCAAATTGGTTTCCATACAACACCCAGTGCTCATCCCAAAAGCTGCCCTCCTCAATACCCATCACCCACCCTGCCCTCCCTCCCTCCCCATATCAACCCTCAGTTTGTTCTCAGTTTTTAAGAGTCTCTTATGCTTTG
>NC_064810.1:105363841-105453360 GCF_023721935.1 Panthera uncia | reverse complement strand
AGGTCTATTTTTAATTTTTTGAGGAACCTCCACACTGTTTTCCAGAGTGGCTGCACCAATTTGCATTCCCACCAACAGTGCAAGAGGGTTCCCGTTTCTCCACATCCTCGCCAGCATCTATAGTCTCCTGATTTGTTCATTTTGGCCACTCTGACTGGCGTGAGGTGATATGTAAGTGTGGTTTTGATTTGTATTTCCCTGATGAGGAGCGACATTGAGCATCTTTTCATGTGCCTGTTGGCCATCCGGGTGTCTTCTTTAGAGAAGTGTCTATTCATGTTTTCTGCCCATTTCTTCACTGGGTTATTTGTTTTTCGGGTGTGGAGTTTGGTGAGCTCTTTATAGATTTTGGATACTAGCCCTTTGTCCGATATGTCATTTGCAAATATCTTTTCCCATTCCGTTGGTTGCCTTTTAGTTTTGTTGGTTGTTTCCTTGGCTGTGCAGAAGCTTTTTATCTTCATAAGGTCCCAGTAGTTCATTTTTGCTTTTAATTCCCTTGCCTTTGGGGATGTGTCAAGTAAGAAATTGCTGCGGCTGAGGTCAGAGAGGTCTTTTCCTGCTTTCTCCTCTAGGGTTTTGATGGTTTCCTGTCTCACATTCAGGTCCTTTATCCATTTTGAGTTTATTTTTGTGAATGGTGTGAGAAAGTGGTCTAGTTTCAATCTTCTGCATGTTGCTGTCCAGTTCTCCCAGCACCATTTGTTAAAGAGACTGTCTTTTTTCCATTGGATATTCTTTCCTGCTTTGTCAAAGATTAGTTGGCCATACGTTTGTGGGTCTAGTTCTGGGGTTTCTATTCTATTCCATTGGCCTATGTGTCTGTTTTTGTGCCAAAAGAAAATCTTATATGAGTAATTACATTGACATCCAGAGGAAAGAATGACCTAAACAGAAACTTATATATGTTTTGTTTTTGTTTTTGTTTTTGTTTTTGTTTTATTTTTGAGACAGAGAGAGACAGAGCATGAGAAGGAGAGGGGCAGAGAGAGAGGGAGACAAAGAATCCAAAGCAGGCTCCAGGCTCTGAGCTGTCAGCACAGAGCCCGACGTGGGGCTAGAACTCACGGAGTGTGAGATCATGACCTGAGCTGAAGTCGGACGCTCAACCGACTGAGCCACCCAGGCGCCCCTAAACAGAAACTTATATAAAAAGCATAGACTGAAATCTTAAAAATTGGCTTTAAGGGCCTATACTGGTTATCCCTTGTTGAACAATCCACTATTCTCAAATTCAGTGTTCTCAAACAACAAGCATTTACTATCTCACAGTTTCTGTGGGCCAGGGCTCTGAATTTGACTTAGCTAGGTACTTTTGGCTTAAGACCTTTTGTGAGGTTGGTGTCAGGGAGTCAGGCATACAGTTTTGTCTAAAGGCTCAACTAGAGGAAGATTTGTTTTCAGACTCACTTTGTGGTTGTTAGCAGGAGTTATTTTATTATGGCTGTTGGGCTGAGAGCCTTAGCACCTTGCTGGCTGTTGGTCGGAGGACTCCCTTAGTTCCTTACAACAAGGACTTCTACGTAGAACAACAACAGCTGGATTGGCTCAGAGCACCAAGTGAGGAAGAATGAGAGTGCAAGAGAGGTGTCTAAGATAGAAGCTACAGTCTTTGTAACATAATCTCAGAAGTGACATCCCATTGCTTCTGCTAAATTCTATTCATTATAAATGAGTCAGTAAGTCCAGCTCACATTCAAAGCAAAGAGATTGCACAAGGATGTGAATAAGCAAGAGGGTGGGGATAACTGGGGGCCATCCTAGAGGCTGCCAGTCTCAGGGCCGGGCCACTAGAGGTAATTTTGGCAAGAGACCCTAGATTAAAAGTGAAGAATGAATTTCTTTTTCAGACAAAAGGAGCTACATGTGGAGCTCTTTCTGCTCAGTAGTTGTAAAAGGAAACTACTTAGAGATGAAGTTTTATTTTTTCTTTAATGTAGACTTTTGAGATATACAAAACACTGGGTTGGCACTTAAATGATCATTGATCAGTACTGGGGAATAGAAAGAGATCATTCCAAAAGTAAAGTTACCTAAGGACATGCCTAGGGACAGACTTCCTTTAGCTGGGGTGGGAGGAGGGGAGGTAGATTAGATTTTCCTTTTGAAGTTAAATAATTGACACTCAACTATAAGAATAAATAATTAAGGCTGCTTCTCTGGTTAAGCATACCAAAATCCAGAATATTCCTATAAAAATAGGGAATGAGACAATAAAAGGGGTAGGATTTATGAGCCAGAAAGAATAGGGGCTGTAGCTTATACAGTGAAAAACACTATTATTTTGATCACACATTTCAGATACTTGAAATTTGTCAGGTTCTGGAGAAAAAAGGACAAAGTGAAGGACAAATTGTCATTAGAATGAAGATAAATTTTTGGTCTAATAAAGAGGCTAATTAAAGACAGGAAAGCCCTGCTCTCTTTCAAGAGGCCAGAGAATGGGTAGACTTTGTTTTTAATTGTATGAAGAATGTTCTCAAGGATAGGAGGAAAGCCAGAGCCTCTAAAGGGCAAATGGGCATTCCTGCATGGAGCCGGATTATTGGAGAGCATCCACAGGAACACCAGGATCAAGAAGGTTTGGCAACAAAAGATGCAGGTGAAAGGGGAGAAAATGGAAAGCAGAGCTGTATGGGAAATGTGAATGTTGAAAGGGGGCCCATGAAAATCCTTCATAGGGAAAAGACACGCCTAAAAAAAGGGAATATTTTTTTAAAAGAAGAAAGAATTCAAAAAGAAATATAATATATTAGGGAATAGAACATCATTTAACAACAGATTAAAATAGTCACATGCTTCTTGCTGCCAGTTTTCCTTCCTACTAGCTTCATGTGAGTCCTGTCAAGACAGTGTGGCCCAGCTGCACTGACAGAGAATTACGTGTTGTAATTCAGTAATTCAGCGGAAGAATGTGGCAAATCCAAAAGGAACCCAAAACAAAAACAGAAAGGAACTACCAAAGGAAGCTCAATATTTTTGTTTTCTTAAGATTACCAGTAAGGAAAACAGTGGGACAGAAATTTTAAAATATCAGTTTCTGTAGCCATCTAATGAAGATGAAAGACATTCAAAAAGAAAAAAGAATGCTCTTGGGGCACCTGGGTGGCTCAGAGGGTTGAGCGTCTGACTTTGGCCCAGGTCATAATCTCACATTTTGTGAGTTTGAGCCTCGCGTTGGCTCTGTACTGTCAGCTCAGAGCCTGGAGCGTGCTTTGGATTCTGTGTCTGCCTCTCTGCCCCTCTCCTGCTTGCACTCCGTCTCTCTCTCAAAAATAAATAAAAACAGTAAAACTGATAATAATAATAATAATAATAATAATAATGCTCTTGGTTAAACATGGAGAATTGAATATGTATGTTTATCTATGCAATCCCAAAACATCACTAAAATTACAGTAAATTAATAAAAAGTGAATATATCCATAAGGAAAAGAGAACAGGAGAGGAAGGAGTTGACACTAGATGAAAGAGACATTGACCAAATTTTGAAAATTGAGAAAGCAGTGTTGAGAGGTAATTAGTAGACTGTATGATATTGAAACCTGATGCCTGTGGGGATTGGGGAAGTGAGGTGGAACCCTAAAAGGAACAAATCCAATTATGTGACACAATGCTGGAAAGACTCAGTGATTGGAGACACCAGATACTTCTGAAAGAGGGAGAGGAGTGGATCTGAAAACAGGATTGTTTGAATAATTGTGAAAGGAACAGACAGATCCTCGGATGCCCTCACTAACCCCTAAGCAACTTCACCCACCATCCTGGCAGTATACCAAAGGTTTATACTCTAGAAAAACCTGAATTTAAGAGGCTTTGGACTTGAGGATACAGAAGAGCAGATTGTGGGATAAGGCTAGAATGAAAGTCTGTACCTCAGAGTGAGACCTCTTGAACCACTTTACCCACTTACTTCCCAGAATAGACAACTAGGTTTATATATCAACAGCTAGGAAATTGGAAGTATCTTCTCTGGAGAAATGCAGGAAGAGAAAAGAGAAGAGAAGAGGACAGGAGAGGAGAGGAGAAGAGAGGAGAGGAGAGGAGAGGAGAGGAGAGGAGAGGAGAGGAGAATGGGAATGGGAGTGGGAGGAGAGGGGAGAGAGGAGGAGAGGAGAGGAAAAAGATCTATGGATACTGACAATTGGGGTCTCCCAGTGAAATGGCAATAGTCATGTCTAATCTACCCATTAAGAAGTATACCAGTCATTAAGCCCTCACCTAGACACACAGAGCTTCCAGTAACATTTAGGAGACTCCTTTTTAAATGTCAACAGCCAAAGATCATCAAATGTTTTAGAAACACCTCAAATACGAGACAGAAGCTAGGATCAAAGTAAAACTCAGAAGGAAAAAAAAGCAACTCAGAAGAAAAAGATACAAAATAATGCATGCAGGGAGCTTCAAAAAAGAGTACAATTAATGTCCTGAGAGAGAAAAGAAAAGATATTGCATCCATGGAACATAAGCAGAGGCTATGAATAAAGAACAAGAATAAATATTAAAATATAAGAGCTGAAGTAAAAAATTCAATATTTGGGTTAGATGATAAAGATGAATAAATCTCCCAGAAAGTAGAAGAGAAAAACAAAGAGATGGAGAGAAGAAAAGAAAATTAGAGGAGTTCTGGAAAGAGAGAACAGAGAAAGTGGAGGAAAGATTAGTGCAGAAACTAATCAAGAACATTTCTAAGTACTGAAGGACATACACTTCTATATTGGAAGAAGGGTCCACTCACCATAATGAATGGTAAAGCCATTCCACCAAAGCGTTTCATCATGAAGTATCTATACCTTAAGGATAAACATAAGTTCTTAGGAAGTTTTCAGGTCAGAGAGGGAGAAAGGATGAAATCTGAGAATTACAGCAGGGCAACAGATTTAGAGAACAACCAGGCTGGGTTCAGCAGAATGGAGGGTTTTTAGAAGTATGTCTCCAATATAAGAGAAGCTGATAGATTACATGGAGTGTTCGAACATGCTGAAAGGATATTTACACTTCTATAAGTAGATTTGGTGAAAAATAAGTAATCAACAACCCGGAAACCTAAGAAGATAAATAGTGGGACAATAATTAACTGTGAAAGGAAGCCATGCCAGAAAGGAAATGTAATCATAGTACACTGCATGGCTCAGGTCTACATAATATTATATACTATAATCATATAAAGCAAAATGAAAATTGTGATGGAAATTGGGAAGATTTTTCAACAAAATTGTGATAGAAATTTCTCCCAGGGAACAGGAATATCTGCTCATGGGGAAAAGAGAAACACCTGCTAGGAGTTGGAATGGGAAGCTGAATCCTCATCTTCTATCCTATGAAGCCATTAGATAATGACTTCAAAATTGAAAAACCATGAGATAACTGCATAATGTTATTACATAGAAATATGGAAATAAATATCGCAAGAAACAGCTTAAAAACCTGAAAATAGTTATTCCCTGGAGGTAGAACTTGGAAGTGTGAAGGAGTGCTTTTTTTTTTTTTTTTTTTTTCATCTCAAGCAGGCTCCATGTTCATAGCAGAGCCCAATGCGGGGCTAATATTTTTCAAATGTAAAATCTATTTAAGAAAAAAAAAAAGAAAACCCATTTATTTAGGAAAGCTTACTAATAAATCTGGCAAGGATGGATTTGTGTGAAGTCAAAGATTAAATTTGAGGAAGATATGGTGTTTGCAAAGAGCTTTTTTTTTTTTTTTTTTTTTGGGGGGGGGGGTTTTTTTATTTTTGGGATATGCATTTTTTAAAAATTTTTTTTTTTTTTTTTTTGAGAGAGAGACAGAGCACAAGCAGAAGAAGGGCAGAGAGAGAAGGAGACACAGAATCCAAAGCAGGCTCTAGGCTCTGAGCTGTTAGCACAGAGCCCGATGCGGGGCTTGAACCCACAAACCATGAGATCATGACCTGAGCCAAAGTCAGTCACTTAACCCACTGAGCCACTCCAAGGATATACATTTTCTATATTTACATATTTAATTGATATAGATAAAATGGCACACATTTCTCTGGTAATTCCATTTATGAGAAAACAAAGCACCGGTTAGTAAATTAAGTTAGTTAATTAGTGGAACCACTTAGTTCTCAATTTAGGGACCAAATAAAATTAGAACATATGAATCTCTTCTCTAACCTCTGGCTCCACAGGGAGCAGAGAGAGAACTGGGAAAGCTTTTAGTGACCATGGGCTACTCCTAGGGTTGGTTGGCAGGGAGGATGGGTGAACAAATAACCTGAGAACCTTAACCATGAGGCATGGGGCAGACAGGAGTGAGGCAGTCAGACTGAGAGGCTTCAGCAGTGCAGAGGGAGAGCTAAGCAAGACCGCCTTTTACATGTTGGAGACAGTTTGCCTGGATGCAGAGTATAGATGCCAGAAAATTGACAGAATGAGAAAAAATAGGGAGAAATTGTTTCCATTGTATTTAATTAATACTAATTAAATCTTAGATTATTGACTTAGACAAATGAATCCTGAACACTGTGCCTTCAAGGGCTCTTCCTCCCCATTCTGAAAATCTGCTCTTGAGGCATATTAGTCCTAGGGGTTGTTTATTTTTCCCCATTTCTACTTCTGTTTCAATATATCTGCAGTAGTTATTTCACAGTGTCCATTAAGTCTGTGAGCACAGAAATACAATTTTAGAACAGCCTGCCTACCATCCATCTTACTTCTTTCCTGGAAATCTATTCAGATTCTCATTCCTGTCTTACCAAAGGGCCATCTCTTCTGTTTTTCTGCAGTGTTTTGGGCTGATCAGATTAGTTGAACAGAAGCCATAAATGGAAGTTTGGGCACATCCTTTGCTAGCTCCTACTCATCTTTCTGGTTTCCACACCTTTTCCAGTTTCCCTTTGCCTCAGCTCCCCACCCAGTTGTCCAGTCATCTACTCACCCTGGGATATATCTCGTTTGGGTGGGTAGAAACTATAATCTGATCATTCCATGACTGGTTCAGACCTCATTGGACGTAAAGCATAAAAAAGACACCCATCTGTGGTTATCCTTCACTGAGGACTTGCTTTCCTGGCATGTTCCCCCCAAATTGCCAAATTCAAGTGATTGCCATCACAAATGGGATTTTCATCTTCAGAATGATCAGGTTACCCAGCAAAGCCTTCTCCTGCTTCTTCCACTGTCTTTGGAATTGAAAACAATCCAGCTGTCTCTAAGGAAAAAAAATGAAAACAAACACAAAAATAAACTACTTTTACATTGTAAAGAGTGGGGCAAATTGGCCATTTTTTTAATATTAGAAATTTCAAACAGATGGAGAGCTAATTTATATTTTCATTTTGACATTTACTTACCCAGTGGGAGTGTGATTAAGCCATATTTTAAGCCCAAAGTGGCCTTCATCTGAAAATGTTATAGACATATTCTACTGGTAATGCTCTTCACCATCAACAGAACTTTAGGACCCAGAAACACTAATTCTCCTGTGCCCAGACCACCCTAATCAAGGGGTGCAGGGGATAGGAACCTCCTCTGTGAAAATGTTGGTCTCTTATGATCCTCCCTATTTCCTTTCTTGCCCCACTTGGGGCCATTTTCCATAGAGCTGGCAAAGGGATCTTCCTTCAATGCAAATTTGACCATGCCAGCCCCATGCTTGAAATAAACCTTTCAACGACTCCATATGACCCTCATAATTAAGTTAAAACTCTAATATTTAGCATGTTATTAAAGTCATCTTCGATCAGACCCTGCTCACTCTTCCCTGCCTGTTCATTCTGCATCCAAGTCATACTAAGCCATGTGTCATCCCAAGATGTGCCTCTTCCACTGTCACTACCAGCCATTTGCACTCACTGCCCATTTGGCCTGGAAAACCCCACTGCCCCTTCTTTACCATTTTACCATGCTAAAATATGACCAAATATAATTTTACCTGAAACGTTTAGAATGCTAGGGCTTCACTGATTAGTCTCATGTTTGCCCAGGATTTTCAATCTTACTGAATTTCCATCTTACACATTTTCCTACGTTGTTCAGTGAAAACACACATTAAAATTCTTCCAAAGAAACAACCTTCAAAAAAAAAACAGCCCCAAAAGATAGATATTTTGCCTAAATCACTGAAAGCAATCTAATCACAAGTGAGTGATTCTTTTCCACACATGATGGAATTTTCCCTTACTGGCTCTGGCCACATCCATGTGTGCTCTTGTCATGCCCTGTCACACACACCCCACCCTCAAAATAGCAATCCTCTAAACTTGATGTGTTCTATTTCCATTTTGTTACTCCATGGTTGAATAAATTATAACATCTGAATTGCCTGTTGTACAAAACTGAGTTATAATCTCAATTTTAAAACAGGAGGTAATGGTAGCAGAGGATATGCAGATATTGTGAGATTCACCTGAGATTTCACAGTGTTTATGGCAAATACAAAAATAGAAGTCCTAATTCTGGAGCCTGTTTTCAGTTCAGAGGTCCTCCTGATTTGAAATAACAGAAGAAAGAGAAATAGTCCTTTGTACTGGAAGCTAATAGCTTGAAAAAGGATGAGTTCCAGAGCAGTGGGCCCCAGACCAAGATGATCAGCAGCCCTTCCAAAGTCCAGTCTGGAGTTGGCCGGCACTCTGTTCCCATTATACTTGCTATGGGGACATCTTTGAGTTCACTCCACCTTTTCATTTCCTCCTTTAGTGCAATGTCACTTGCCTAAAATAGCTTTTAGGTGACTTGCTTTACGGATGTTTTCCATAGAACACCACTCCTTTCCTTTCAGACGTGAATTTAATTTTAGTGAATGGATTGAATTTTATTTTTATTTTAATGAGAGCCCTTGTCATCACATCACCCATTACGTTATCCTTCCATATTGGTGCACCTGTTATTCATGTCAGCAATTTATTGACCTCATCAGTTAACTGCTATCCATTCTTTTCTTTTATATATTCAAATAAACTTAACTCTTTCTCATAACTTTCTTAATCAAGGGAATTTTTTATACTAAGTTATTGAAAGCCCCTTGAATCTAATCACTTCAACATATTTTGCCAGCTAACTCTATTAATAGGAAATAATGCACTGATGGTGTGCCACTTAAAATAAAGTTTAGATTAAGTTTAGAAAACTTGGGCAAAGCTAGATGAAGTGTCTTTTTTTTTTTTTTAATTGCTTCTGTGTCCAGAAACAAAGCGGTCCCTGCATGCTTGATATAATTAGACAATTCATTTAGGCATGGGCAGCTGGGAGCAGGACCTACTACTTCAGGGCTGGGCTGCTTTCAGCAGGTCACATAAGCAGTAGGGCTTCACGGTTTTTCTTTGTCAGAACAGGAGATGAAATGACATCTAACAGAGCAACTTACTAATATTCTTCCCTGGCCCTTCCTCTCTTGCCTTTTCAACAAGTATTTCAGGTAGGATTAATGAAAACCAGATGATAAAGCCACAAACACCATCCTTGGTCTCCAGTTTCTCAAAACAAAAACAAAAACAATAACAAAAAAACAAAAGCACCTAACTAGAAGCAAGTACTTAACCCTCATTATTTAAAAAAATATACATGCTTATATGGACCCATATGTATGTTAATAATATATGAAAGCGATGAAGCTTTGTTTGACCCAGACGTGCTGCTGATTTTATAGAAAATTATAGAACAGCTGTCAATCTAGAATTGTGCCATATTCTTCAATTCTGACCAAATTTGGAATTGAATAGAGTTCTGATCATAATTACAAGAGACTCAAATACAGGAAGATGCTACTTTCTCTGATGCTTTGTTACTTAGTTCCACTGACAGCAGATTAGTCAGGAAAAGCCTTGGGAAGACACTTCCCACTGACAGATTTGGCAATGCCTTGGGTACTTTTACAAACTAACCTGATGGAAATTCATTTTTAGTCAGAGAATCCTATAGCACAATCATTTTATTTTATTTTATTTTATTTTATTTTATTTTATTTTATTTTATTTTAATTTCAATATATGAAGTTTATTGTCAAATTGGTTTCCATACAACACCCAGTGCTCATCCCCAAAGGTGCCCTCCTCAATACCCATCACCCACCCTCCCCTCCCTCCCACCTCCCATCAACCCTCAGTTTGTTCTCAGTTTTTAAGAGTCTCTTATGCTTTGGCTCTCTTCCACTCTAACCTCTTTTTTTTTTTCCTTCCCCTCCCCCATGGGTTTCTGTTACGTTTCTCAGGATCCACATAAGAGTGAAACCATATGGTATCTGTCTTTCTCTGTATGGCTTATTTCACTTAGCATCACACTCTCCAGTTCCATCCATGTTGCTACAAAGGGCCATATTTCATTCTTTCTCATTGCCACGTAGTACTCCATTGTGTATATACACCACAATTTTTTTATCCATTCATCAGTTGATGGACATTTAGGCTCTTTCCATAATTTGGCAATTGTTGAGAGTGCTGCTATAAACATTGGGGTACAAGTGCCCCTATGCATCAGTACTCCTGTATCCCTTGGGTAAATTCCTAGCCGTGCTATTGCTGGGTCTAGCACAATCATTTTAATTGTTTCCTTATTTGTTTACTACTTTGAATTGTTTGCTTTTCAACCTCTTTTTTGACATTCTCCAGACATGTCAGGAGGTTAGAAAGATCCAAGAGCTAATTCTTACCATGGACCTTGAAATAATTTGGATGAATTCCATAGACGAAAGATGAGTAACTTCTTTAACTAAAACTATAGTCTCGGAATTTGAAGGGACCTTAGTGATCTCTAGTTCAGTCACCCATTTGAAGTTTAAGTTTGCTCCAGTCCATCCCAGTCAAGTGAGATTTAACCCTTCAGGGTATCCTCCAGACAGTTCTGGCTTTTAAAAAGTTCTTCCTTATCTTCAACTACATAACTTCTACCCTTGGTTCCAAATCCTGTTGGAGACATAAAAAACAGCTCTGCTCAAACTCATGAGGCTGCAAACTTATTGAGGGCAGGTATTGTATCCACTACAGCTTCTGGCGACTTGATACATGATTGCCAAATGGAGTTAAAAGCAAATAACGTTCCTCTTTATTTTGATATATATCTTACAAAATAACAAACGATCAGTATATTTAAGTCCCGTTGAGAAAGCGTCATATAAAGTAGCTGATTCTATTGTTTAAGCGCTGTACCTGATATGTTTTATTCTTTCAATCTTATAATTCAAGCAATTTTACTTGTCTTGTGTATTGCAGCTTACCTTCGTTATAAACTAACATACTTGCCCCTGCAGATGTTAAGTGTTAGGCATCACATGTGCCAATGAGCTGAAACCCCACTAAAGTAAGCATTAGAAGTTCTGGGTTCCAGCGCCAGCCCCTCACTACCCATCTGAGTGATACTGGCTCTTGGTTCCTATTCTGCAAACTGCAAGGGTTGAACCAGATGTCCTCTCAAAGTTCTTTCCAGCTTCACAAATCATTTGCGTTTTTGACTTGTCTGTCCCATGTGGTAGAGTAGCCACAAAGACAGTCAAAGACGGACCTCTGATTTCCATTTCAGTTCTCCATTTATATTGCCAATTACCATCCAAATGTACAGTTTAAAGCTAGGGATGCTTCTCCCCCCACCTTTTCTCATTTCAGAACACTTTTCTTCAGGAAACAGTGCGCAGGGAGTGTGAAGAACGCTTTGAACTGACAGAGGCTTTGAGCCAAGCCAGAGAACAGCTTCTGGAGCTCAGGAAGCTCAGTGGAAGTTTACCTTTGTCGCCGTGTTCCCTTAACCAGGGCAGCCTAACCTCCTCTGCTGCAGTGGTCAGCAGCCAGGGAGAGAGAAGCCTTACAAGACTGAACTCTGGAAAAGGAATCAAAATCCCCAGCCTGCATGGAGTGTCAAAACCCACCACTGCCCCAACCTCAGTTCAACCCAAGAGGGTCAACAGCTCAAGTTTGCCTACTTTCCCCCAACCCCATCCTCCCAGGGGTCGAGCATCTTCCGTAAATGAGACCAGACAAAGACTGACTGCCATTCTGAGGAGGAGACTAAATCAGCAGTGACTGATCCAGCCAGGAGCAGCTCCAAGCAGGACACTTGGTACTTCCCAGACCAAGTGTAACTGAGGATGACAGAGGTCAAATTATTATCACAGATCAAGAATGCACGGTTATAGATATTTTTAATAGGATAGTTGGAAAAACTAGGAATCGTGAAGCCATATTTTCCAAGAGGCCTTTGAAGTTGCAACAGATAATGAAGTTGGTGGTATTCCAGAGGGCCAATTTCTATGTGTCTATATTGGATGTTTAGATGTGTTCTCTGAATATTCCCTTTTTGAGATCACAGGTACAATTTTTCACCCATAGCATCTTTGCTATTTTTTTTTGCACCTTTACAAGCAGATATATTTCCACCAAAAATAGACTGTGTTGGTTTTGTTGGTGTTTGTTCATTTGTTTGTTGAGCTGAATAGATTAAATAGATGTGATTAGTATTCCAAATAGAAAATAGAAGTACGTTAGTCCTAAATTTGATAACTTCCAAAATATTTAGTTCAAATATTCACAGAATTCAACATTATCATAGAAACCTTCTCTTTTCATCTTGCAATTTAATTGGTTAATACAATTTCTTTTTAGGCCGGAAGTAATGGTAGGTACCCTTCAAGAAGTCTTTCCTGTGAACCTGGGACCTTCTAGAAAAAGGGACACCAACTCCAATTCAAGGACAAGGGGGTTTACTTTTCAAACTTTAGAGATTATTTTTAAAAACAGTCTGGCTGACCATGTAAATATTACTTGGTAGAGGTAGTTTTTCTACATTGAATGGTTTTTAGTAATCATGATTAGATTTTGATTTGAGCCATTGGGAAAAGAACTAATTCAAGACAGTCTCATAGAGGCACATAGTGCTAATTTGGGGGTTCACGTTTTATTACCTCTTAAAATGGCCAATTGGTTAACATATTTTCTTTTTTCATAGTGAAAAATTAAAACCAGAAACCAAACCAGCTATTTTAAGTTATAAAGCTTCAGGCTTCTCCTGTTTCTTAAAATGTAAGTCTTTACCTTAAGCTAGTGATTGTCCATCTTTTTTCCCCTTCAAGTTGAACTGCATTTTTTTTTTTTCCAACACTGACTTTACTTAAATGCTTCATCTGACTGTATCAGGGACATCCAAGCTTTTTAATCCCAGATGAGAATGTTAGTAGCACATGTCAAATATGGCACATAAAACTCTCCTCTGTCTGGCTATTATGTTCATGAGAGAATCCAAAGGTACTTGGAATCCCTCCCATGTGCAAAAAAAAAAAAGTAAAGCTGCTAAGTAAATTCAAGTTTATCTCTAATCTTTAAAAGGATTAGTCTAATCTACCAATCGTGTGTTTTAACTTCAAAAAAAAAAAAAATTCCACATTAGCTCTGCCGATTTCCCTGACTAGTTTAAGTGAGCACATCTTGTGTTAAGGCTTAAAATGCTTAGTTTCACTTTACAGAGATCGATGTTCCTTATAATGGCATTTGACAAGAGAACAAAACAATAGAATGGTGGTGCTGGAGTGAACCTTAGAGGTCACCCCAACCATTTCTTTACAAATAAGGAATAGATACCCAAAGAAGTCCGACTTGCTAAAGAGGTACAGCTAGTGACAGAGCTAAAACCAGACCGTTAACCGACCCCAACCACTCCACTCACTTTCCCACTCATCAGAGTTTCCCCAGCCTCCATCAGGACTTTTGTCAGAAGCCCCACATAGTATTTACCTAATATTTTCTTTAAATGCCCTCGCTTTTTAAACTTAAAGTTATGTAAAAAGAAAGCTTGGCCCAAGAAAGAATAATTGTAGAGTAACGAGTTTGATTTGCTAGGTATATTTTTGCTAATACTTGAAAATCAACATGTATCTGTTAAAATTACAAAATGTTGGTTGGTGTACCCCCTAAAATCATCGTGTACAATGACAGTAGTACCCGTGCCACCCTCTGGGAACTACTGGACCAGACCTCGATGTTTCTGACCTGGTATTTGGATGTTTAAATTACAAGTACTCGTGACGTGAGGTAGATGGCAGAAGCTAGAGAAAACTTTAATAAAAGCCTACAGGAAAATTCGGGGCAGCGGTTCTTTGCCATCATATGATACACGCGTTTCCACAGTCTCCCAATTTCAGCTCTCTCTTCAGGAACCATGGGGATACATTTTTTTCCCTAAATTATGAACACATTTAAATTTGTAAAGAAGGTCACGTGTAAGCTTTTCTAAAGTGATAAAAACTATCAGTGCAAATCTGGTTTCTTGGTTTGTTATACTCTCACTTTATAACAAGTCATTATGTAAATAATCTCTCTGAGAATAGAATCATGGTAAGACTGTGTTATATTCCACAAGTATATTAGAGAGGTTATTCCGTGGATACATGACAGAGACAATATTGACATTTGTATCAAGCTAGACCACTTGAATGGTGCCATCTAAGCTATGTGCTGGGATTTTTTAGAGGAAGACACTTAAAAGAGAATCGCATTAGAGTATGTAACCTGGGGGTTAAGAACATAAACTTCCCTTGATTTTCTCACTGATGAGCGAACTCCTGGCATGAAACAGTATCATATCAAGAGTGTTAGGGAGGCAGTGAATACTATGGCAAAAGAGAGCTCTCAAATGCATATAATGGATATTAATTTAAATCTATTAGTTTTACTGAGAACAAACTGAGGGTTGATGGGAGGTGGGAGGGAGGGGAGGGTGGGTGATAGGTATTGAGGAGGACACCTTTTGGGATGAGCACTGGGTGTTGTATGGAAACCAATTTGACAATAAATTTCATATATTAAAAAATAAATAAATAAATAAAATAAATCTATTAGTATTAATTTCTCTATATACATCTGTTTTCCATGACCTCAATGGAAGGATTCATAGGTGCAAAAAGAAAAGAATATCACAGAAAATATTCCTCAAATAATTATAACCCTGGTTTTTTTTTTTCTTCTCAATTTAATATTGGTAGATAAAGATGGGAGAATTCTATAGTTAACATAGATTTTTCAAGTGATTTTTTCAAAGTCTTTTTGAATGCAATTACTGTATTTATAGTTAGAATTACTTAAAAGTTATATTTTCTGGCAATGGAATTGACTGGAAGAGATGTTAATGTTGAAAATTATGCAGGGGCACCTGGGTGGCTCAGTTGGTTGAGGCTCCAACTTCAGCTCAGGTCATGATATCATGGTTCATGAGTTTGAGCTCCATGTCAGGCTCTGTGCTGACAGCTCAGAGCCTAGAGCCTGTTTCAGATTTCTCTCAATCTCTCTCTCTCTCAATCTCTCTCTCTCTCTCTCTCTCTCTCTCTCTCTCTGCTCTCCCCCACTCATGCTCTGTCTCTTTCAAAAAGAAACTTTAAAAAAAGAAAATTATGTAAAACTAAGATTTTTTAAAATGTTCTATTAGTTCAAAAAGTTTTTGTAGTATTACAGATCAATTATAGCTAATTGCTTTGATTGTGGAACAAGTTTTCTCAAGCTGCATCTTTTAAGGTTCTTAAAATTGCTGTATTGCACTGATAAAGCAACCTAGTATTCTGAGAGGGTTAATGCACTGGAGCTCAAAATTCCTGACCATCATTCTGTATCTTATGGAACACAGGAAATCAATTTAATATGTGTCCAAAGTTCACAAATCCTACAATGATTATAGATATATATTTTTTACTTTTCCACTTTCATGGTTTATTTTTTTAATTTATTTATTCTGAGAGAGAGAAAGTGCATGAGCAGGGGAGGGGCAGAGAGAGAAGGAATGAGTGAATCCCAAGCAGGCTGTGCTCTGTCAGCACAGAGCCCAACAACGCAGGGTTAGAACTATGAACCATGAGATCATGACCTGAGCCTAAACCAAGAGCTGGACACTTAACTGACTGAGCCACTCAGGTGCCCCTTCACTTACATGTTTTAGTAAAATAATATGTCTTGTTCAGAACACCTTTAATGGTCCTCAAGCCATGATAGACAATAATGGTCGCATTCCTAAGGTGTTGTCTATGGTATCTTAAGGAAGAAATTCTACTTTTCCTTTTGAAAATATTAACCCCATATAGTAATAAATTGTGAAGCCAATATAGTTGGGTTGCCTCTTTAAAATCTTAAATATAAATTATGTCATCTTTGTATAATCTTTTTCACACATAAAATTTTCTTCATAACACTGTAGTTGAATCTGACACACACACATATCCTATGACAATATTTACCATGATCCAGAAAGTCAAAATATTTCCTTCTTCTCCAGCATTTATACAGCATGATGTTTTATATCCATTGAGTAAAAAAATTTACTAGACATCCCTTACCTCCACCCCAAAATATACAAGAGGATACTGTGTCACAGAGATTAATTTACCCGGAAATGAATACTGATTAAGACCAAGGAATAATTTTTAAACTTCTGCAGTTTCTGAGCATCTTGATCTGTAGAACAGTGAAGCTATATTATACATTCACTCATTTCTTCAACAGATACAGAGAATTGAAAAAGCACTGTGAGAGCTATAAAAATGAAGACATACTACAGTTTCCCGAGAATTGTATAGTAGAGAGCAAGAGGACGTATATACAGAAATTATAATGTCAGGTAGTAGATGCTGAGGAGAGAATCAAAAGCAAAGTGTTACACGAGTTCATCTTCTTGCTGGAAAAATCAGGGAGCATTTTTAGCAAGAACTGGCATTTATAATAGATCTTAAAAAATTGGTAGGGTTTTATAGAAGAAGGTATACCAGATGGAAGAGATGTATAAAGAGGTACAGGCATGGGAAGTGTAGAAAATACTTGGTGAAGGGAAGTAGTGGGAACCTGACCCCATAGCATGGAGGTGTTGAATAAAGACCATTGCAGCATTTTGACTAAAAGAGGCATGCATTTTGTTGAAATCTGGCAGAGGCTTATAGGAATAATTATGGGGTGGAAAGGCTGGAGATGGAACACAAGTTGGTAGATTAGTACAGAAGTCCAGACAAGAGTTATATGAAGTTTCTGAATAAAGATGTTGACGACGGAAATAAACAGGAAGGATCTGACTCGAATTCTATTCAGAGAAGGGAAAGAATCTGTTCCCTATTAAATATATTTTAAAACTGTTACTAGTTATTGCCACTTAGCAGGGGTGCCGTGTATGAGATCGGTCCAATTAAAGGATCACCCTTCTATTTAAGAATATTACAGCTTGTCTGAAAAATGTGAAATCGTGGGAACTACATTTCATTTGGGAAACAGGTAAACTAATCCCACAGACTCAGGACTTATAAGAATTCTTAAAGTTAAAAAAAAATACAAATCTGAATCGTGTTCTAAGAATTATGGAGGAGGAAGGTGGAAATTGACATTAAAAAAATAGCTATCATCTTGGCCTCAAAGAATGCAAAGCACAACTCAGCGGTGACCTTAGGGACTAATACGGCACAATAAACCCTTTTCTGATTTCTGTTAACTGTTTATGAGGGAAAGTAAAGGAGATAGTAGCCAAAATACGATAAGGGTTATCTTAAAATCCTTAAATTTTATAGTTCTGAAATGACTTGATACATCACCTGGCCCAGACTTATAATTTTACAGAAGGAAATAATAGTTCCCTTTGAGGTTAAATAATCTTTTAAATTCTTATAACTGCTTAACAGCTGACTTGATGAGAAAGCCATGGCCTCCAAATCTTGGCCAAACATCTCATTTGTAGGCTGGAAGAATAGTATCAGTGCTCTAAATTCTTGCTACTCAAAGTGACCCAGCAGGATCAATGTCTCCCGGGAGCTTATTAGAAATGCAGACTATCAGTCCTCACACCCAAACCTACGGAATAAAATCTGATTTTAATGAGATCCGCAGGTGATCCTTATACATGTTAAAGCCCTGGCATATTTCACCTCTAAGAGCTATACATTAGTATTGAACGGAAATAATCTTGCTAGACTCAGTTCCCTCACGCCTATCTGAAACAAATGGCTCTCTGAGACCACCCATCCCCATGTTCAATACCTCAGCTCCCAATGCGCTCAAATTCTTTTTTTTTCATCAATTGATTGTGAATCTTGAAAACTCTCCAGAAAAACTAGTGAGTAAAAGGAAATCAATATCTAATCAATATTCATAAAATCTTATGTCACGATCCAAGTTTCTGAGCCTGCAAAGAACTAAAGATTTGTTATTAACAAAAAAACCCAATAGAAATGCTTTCATTTTGATCATTGGCAACTCATTGAATAATCTTTTTTTAAAAATGTTAATTCATTTATTTTGAGAGAGAGAGTGTGTGTGTATAAGTTGGGGAGGGGCAGAGACAGAGGGAGAGAGAGAATCCCAAGCAGGATCTGCGCTGTCAGCACAGAGCCCTACACAGGGCTTGATCCCATGCACCATGAGATTATGACCTGTCAAAATCAAGAGTCAGTCACTTAACTGACTGAGCCACCCAGGTGCCCCTCATTGAATAATCTTAAATTTTAATCTCATAATGGTACATATTTGGTTTAATCTCATAATCTCATAATGGTACCTCGTAATGGTAATCTCAAATTTAATCTCATAATGGTACCTATTTCCCCAAAGGAAATCTGGTATTGCTGGTTGTCTTTGAGGCTTGTGAAACATAGAATACTTAGATAATTTATTGGAATCATGAGAAGAGATACTGGAATATTATTCCCCCTGAAAGTAGTTCTTAACCACTTAAATATAAAACTATAACTTGCAATATACACCTAGATCAATTTATTTTAAAGGTAGAACAGCATTGAATAAGAATTTGATTCATATTTAAAATTTCAAAATCTGGGGGCACCTGGGTGGCTTAGTCAGTTAAGCATCTGCCTGTTGATTTTGACTCAGGTCATGATCCCAGGGTTGTGGGATCCAGCCCCGCATCAGGCTCTGTGCTGAGCTTGGAGCCTGCTTAAGATTCTCTCTCCCTCCCTCCTCCCCCAACTCATATTCACTCTCTCTCTCTCTCAAATTAAAAAAAAAAAAAATTAAAAAGAATTATGAAGTTTCAAAATCTGTACTTGACGCAATAAGGCATTATGCTCACTTGCCTGTGAATATTAAATCAGCTTATGTCATTATATAACAGGATGGCTACATTCTTTAACCTTTGAATTTAGAAAATAATGAAAGGATGGACTTCATTTGCCATTAAAAAGTTTTTAATATCTTTTATTAACATTCTTACTGCTGATATTCAGCTTCTATGGTTGTTATTGGCATTAATCTCATAAATAATAATAATTCAAGCCCAAGAATTAGACATATAATTTAAAATATTGAAGCATTTTAAAATAGACGTTTTATAAGACTTAACACTGGAAATATACTTTTTCTGGAAAGTATGAACATCTGGTTTTACATTGTGCACCATTGTCAGATATATCCAACTTTCTCCCAAGTGAGCTTGATACAGTCTAACACATTAATCTAAAGAGATGCCTTCTGTCTTCTGTCTTCTTAGACTGAATGAGTTCTACAGTTGTAATTTTCTATCTGGAACCTTAAATTTCTAGGGAATTAAGGTTACTGCCAAGATTGAATTAACTACTTTTCACTGATTTAAAGCAGAATTTCCTAAAACCTGGGATGGCCAAATTTCCATTCTCTATTACTACACTTTTCAAATGGTTGAGGTTTTAGCTGGAATCTCATAGCATCTCAAAACCAGAATCATTTTTATTTTACCAAGAGGTATACAGTACTCAGTAAAGAACTGAGGTGAATGAGAAAAGATGAAGTTAGGGAGAAAAGAATCCACTACCTTATTTCATAGAAGTGATGAAGTAAAGACCTAATCCACAGATTCATTCCCTCCAGGATTTTAAGTCAGTGTTTTCAGCTGTGTACCCTGAAAATGTGATTTTAAAATACTATAGGGGTGCCTGGGTGGCTCAGTTGGTTAAGCGCCCCATTCTTGGTTCTGGCTTAGGTCATGATCTCAGTTTCATTGGTTCAAGCCCCATGTTGGGCTCTGTGCTGGCAGCATGGAACCTGCTTGGGATTTTCTCTATCTCTCTCTCTCTCTGCCCCTCCCCCCCAACTTGTACTGTCTCTGTTTCTCTCCAAATAAACTTAAAAAAAAAAATTAAAAAAATAAAAAAAACTATTTATTGTACATTTGTAAGTTGACATCTAAAATATTTCATTATAAGTTTAAATAGTGGCAAAGGATGTTGTAAAGATAATCAGCATTTAAAAATAAAACTGTTACTTTAAGATACCTTTATGATTACAAAAGGTATTTTTATTGATCTCCCATGTTATTAAATTTCTATCAAAACATATACATAACTTTATAACATTCTTATGGATTAATGTTATTAATTATTAATATACTAGTATTTATTTTTAATATTTCTCTTACTACCTTTTTATTTACTTTTTTATTTTAAGTTTTTATTTTAATTCCAGTTAGTTAACATAGAGTATTTTATTAGTTTCAGGTACACAAAATAGTAATACAACACTTCCATACATCACCATGTGGTCATCACAGTAAGTGCCCTCTTTAATCCCCAACACATATTTAACCTATCTCCACACCCCCCTCCCCTCTGATAACCATCATATTTTTCTCTATAATTGCACTCTGCTTCTTGATTTCTCTCATTTTTCCCTTCGCTTGTTTTATTTCTTAAATTACACATATGAGTGAAATCATATGGTATTTGTCTTTCTCTGATTGACTTATTTTGCTTAGCATTATACTCTTTAGCTCCATCCATGTTTTGTAAATGACAAGGTTGCATTCTTTTTTGTGGCTGAGTAATATTCCATTATATATATTATATATATAATATATATCTAATGTATGTATATGTAATATATATGTACATTATGTATATATATGTACATATATATTCTGTATATATGTACATATATATTATGTATATATTATATATATATACACTATATATACACATGTATATACATATATATTATATATTATGTATATATGTATCTCATGTCTTTACCCATTCACCTATCGATGGACCCTTGGGATGCTTCCATATCTTGGCTATTGCAAATAATGCCACTATAAACATAGGGGTGCTTGTATCCCTTTGAATTAGTGTTCTTGTATTACTTGGACAAATACCCAATAGTATTATTACTGGATAATAAGGTAGTTTTACTTTTAACTTTTTGAGGAAACCCCATACCATTTTCCAGAGTGGCTGCACCAGTTTACATTCCTAGAAACAGCGTGCAAGTGTTTTTTCCCCACATCCTCACCAACACCTGTTGTTTCTTGTGTTATTGATTTTAGCCATTCTGACAGGCATGAGGTGATAGCTCATGGTAGTTTTCATTTGCATTTCCCTGATGGTTAAGTGATGATGAAGATCTTTTCATGTGTCTGTTGGCCATCTGTATGTCTTCTTTGGAGAAATGTCTGCTCATATCTTCTGCCCATTTTTTATTGGATTATTTATGGGTGTTGAGTTGTAGGATACTAAACTTTTATGAGGTATTTCATTTGCAAATATCTTCTCCCGTTCCCTAGGATGCCTTTTATGTTGATTGTTTCCTTCACTGTGCAGAAGCTTTTTATTTTCATATAATCCCAATAATTTATTTTCTCTTTTGTTTCCCGTGCCTTAGGAGACATATCTAGAAAGAAGTTGCTATGGCCAGTGTCAAGGAAATTACTTCCTGTGCTGTCTTCCAAGATTTGTATGGTTTCAGGTCTCATATTTAGGTCTTTAATCCATTTTCTTTTTAAATTGTTAATGTTTATTTTTGAGAAAGAGACAGAGCATGAGTGGGAGAGGGGCAGAGAGAGAGGGAGACAGAATCTGAAGCAGGCTCAAGGCTCTGAGCTGTCAGCACAGAGCCCGAGATGGAGCTTGAACACACAGACGGTCAGATCATGACCTGAGCCGAAGTTGGACATTCAGCCTACTGAGCCACCCAGGCATCCCTTTGTCTTCCTGCTTTAAATGGTTTTTTTTTTTCTTTATCCAATGTTTTGCAAATTCAATTACAATATGTGATGGTGTGGGTTTCCTTTTGTTGATTTGGTGAGGGTTCCCTGTGTCTCCTAGATCTGGATATATATTTTCTTCCCCAGATTAAGGACGTTTTCAGCTACTATTTCTTCAATAAATTTTCTTCCCCCTTTTCTCTCTCTCCTTCTGGGACTCCTATAATACAAATCTTATTATGTTTGATAGAGTCTGAGTTTAAATGAGTCTGAGTTTGAATGAGCCTGAGTTCTCATTTTGCATAATTCTTTTGTCTCTCCCTTGTTCAACTTGATTACTTTCCATGCTCTTTCTTCTAATTCAAGTAATTCATTTCTCTGGTTCTTCCATCCTGCTGTTCATTCCATCAAATGTGTTTTTAATTTTGTTTATTGAGCCCTTTATTTCTGCTATGTTATTCCTTATCTCTGTGTTAAGGGTCTTATTCATTTCTTCCACTCTTTTCTCAAGTCCAGTGAGTATCCTTGGGATCAGTCTTTAAATTCTCGATCAGGTATGTTACTTAGTGAAACTATCTGTTTCACTTAGGTGTCTGGCTGTGGTCTTGTCCTGTTCTTTCAATTGGGGTAAATTTCTCTATCTCCTAATTTTGTCTGCCTCTCTGTGTCTGTTTCTCTGTGTTAAGAAAGTCAGCTGTGCCTTCTGCTCTTGAAAGTAGTAACTTTATGATGAAGAGGCACTGGAGAACCCACAGTGCAATGTCCCCCGTTCACCAGAACCTGGCACTTCAGGAGAGCATCCTGTGTGTGTTGCTTATGCCCTGCTATTGTGTCTGAGTTACTTTTCCTTTCAGTGCAGTCATCTGCCTGTTGTGGGCTGTGCTTGCTCCCTGTGGTGTTAGTGGGACCCAGACAGACCAGCTCTGAGTGGATATGCCCACCAGTGAACCTGAGAGTGGCGCAACGGTGTTAACAGAATTTGTACTGGGCCACTGGTCCTATGCTGGATCCCCCTGAAGCATTGCCGTGGCTGGGCGCTGCGCGCCAGGGTGGCTGGGGGCACGTGGCTGGGCCTGGGGCAGTACACGTGTGCACCACGCATAGGCAGCTGTGCACCTGGCGGCTGCATGGGGTGCACTCGTGACTTTACCAAAATTTGCCCTGAGCCCAGGACTGAGGGTAGCAGGCTTAGAAGGGGCAAGTCCTCAGGAGAACTTGTAGACCTGGTGCACTGGTAGCAGGTTAGGTAACAAGTCTCTGTGCAACGCCACCTCCCACAGGCACTTCTGTGTTTATGCTTGGGGGCAGGGGAGAAAAATGGCACCTGCTAGCTCCCTCGTTTTCTGAGAAGTCCCCCAACATACTCGGAAATCATTGTGAACAGATCTGTGTCCCATTTGCCCCTGGCATTGTGTAAGCTGCCATTTTTACGTTGCCGCTCCACACAGGCTGCGGTCTCTTTAAGGGCGGCAACCCAGCTATGGCCCTCCCAGCTCACCTGGTGCTGAGGCAGCTGAGTTTTAAAGCTCCTGGCTCCAGTCCCACTGGTTTTACAAACTCGTGGAATTCAGCCCCTCTGGTTTTGAAAGTCAAACGTTATGGGGATTAATCTTCCCCATGTGAGCTCCCTGGTGCAAGGGCCCGTTTCTCTGCCCTCTCTGCATGTGCAGCTGCCTTCCTCCTGCAGGCAGCCTCCCTCCACCTTTCTGACCTTCCTAACCTTTCAGATGCAGCTTCTTCTCTATCAGTAGTCTTGGAGTTTGTTCTGCCTGTCTTTGTTCTGATCGCTGCCCCGTTTATTGACTTGGATATGGATGATATCTAGTTGGAAATGTGGGACAGGTGAGCTCAGTATCCTCTTACTCCGCTACCTCCCCAAGATCCTTCCAGGATCTATTATTAATATGTTAACATAGGGGTGCCTGGGTGGCTTAGTCGGTTAAGTGTCTGACTCTTGGTTTGGGCTCAGGTCATGATCTCACAGTTTCGTGAGTTTGAGCCCTGCATTGGGCTCTGCACCGACAGTGAGGAGCCTACTTGGGATTCTCTCTCCCTGTCTCTCTGCCCTTCCCCCGCTCGCTCTCTCTGTCAAAATAAATAAATAAACTTTAAAAAAATACAAAAAGTAAACAACATAAATATATTACAAATTTTGTTAAATAATTATTAAGCATGAAAGTTCAATTTTATTGACAATGCATTTCTTGATGAGGTGAATCCATAATGTTTCCTTTTACATTTAATGAAAAATAAAATGGGTGACGTTAAAAGAATTTGTACATAGGATATCGTTTGCTTTTTATTAACAGGAGGTAGAAAACACTAAACATTTTATGATGAAAGAAGATGAGGATTATACTGTATTGCAATCCACATTTCAAGCAGTATTTAATAAAAATTGTTTTAACTACTTGGTTGAAGAATAAGTGCCAAGTGGAAAGATCTCGTAGAACTTTAGTATATCTTGAAAAGGTTAATAGTCTAAGAAAACATTCTAATTACATTTGAAAATATTAGGGACACTCACCTATACTGCTTTGCTATATAAGGTCTGGAGTTTTTTCTAGCAAATAATGTGTCTGAGGGATAAATATTGAGAAGAGCTGAAAAGAGCTGCTTATATTTAAATGCATTGCAGGAGGGGGCATTTTCAATAATCAACCTTTCTTACTCAACATTAGTTAACATTATTTTTGCCTTGCTTTCATGAAACCATCCCTCACATGGATATTTGACAAATCCAGGGCACAGAAGAAGAGAATCATTAGTCCAAAATTGCCTAACTCCCGTCTCTGCAATCTACCAGAAAATCCCAATGTGTGCTAAAATATTACATTTCTAGCATGACGCTTGAATAGCAATATTTATAAGTCAAGGAAATAGGAGAATCTCGGGTTCACAGTATCTATGAATTTAAGACTATCAAACCTTTGAAATACCCCTGGGGTATAAGTTCTCCATGTCAAAGGCCACTGTTCTAAGTTAGCAAATCAAATCAACCAGAATCCTGTCTGCATCAGAACATTACACCTTCTGGGCAAAATTGAGTAGAATACCTCAGATCAGAGGGTTGGGCTCCCAGACTCCTGATCCAAGACAGAGGTTGTGCCCCGTTCCCTCTGTCTGCCTCCACCCAGGGTACAGAGTGTCAGGGAGAGGACCCTGAGAGCCAATTCATACTTCTTCTGGCCTTGGGCCCAGATCACAGCAGAGGGAAATTTCTGAGTGCAGTATGGGTGCTGTCCCTGTGGTTCTCTGTGACCGTGTCCAAACGGAACTCTTTATAACACTCTTAACCAAAGGAACCCCACAACTGACCAACCCTATTCACCTTATGCAGTCTAAGGCACACTGCAATCTCCAGGAAGAAAGTTCTTTAATTTTCCAGTCCCTGGCAATAATAGAAGAAGTAGTAAAGAGGAATATGAGCCATTAGGATCAAGTTTGGGGCTTAAATTTTCTGTAAATAACATGGTTGGAATTCTGCTCCACTAATTATTTAATGTCATCAAATTCTTGGTATCTGCATGACTCATGTGGAAGTGGAGAAAGAGCTTATTTTTACCATTTGTGCCCTGGACATAGTATGCTGGTAGGGAGAGATGTCCCTGGTGGATGGAAAGAGATGTTTTTCCATGTTTTGATGTTATTATCCATGAGTCAGATATAATTATACAACCAATATCAGAGTTTGTTTTGCTTGTGTATTAAAGGCCTTAGAAATGTTTGTCAAATTGTCTGTAATTTCGTGCTTTAAATTGGGCTTGATGCATCTCAGTAGCATATGTGTGTAGAGTCTCTATCGCTGTTCTTATTTTAGTTACAATGTCCTAAATGTTTCTAATGCTTACTTCATAGGTACATTCTTAACTCTCAATGGCCCCCAGATACCCAGAGTTTCTGCAACCATCCCCACCCCTCCAGAATTAGGACAGCTCTCGAAGGACACAGGGAAAGGTAGGTGTCCAACTGGGCCTGAGGGCATGTGACCTGATTGAGTGTATGATCCTGATTGTATTTCAACCACAAGAACTTTATGAGCTGTTCATTTATTTGTTGTTATTATGTATGCCTCTTCTGGCCTTTCTTACTGTAAAAGCAGCCAAATTTTTAATGAAGAAACTGTGGACTCATACATTATTGAAACTCAGTCACTACAGGTGACTTATACAAACCTCATTCCAAATGTAATGCCACGGGTTTCAGTACACAGATCTTCTCATAAAGGTTCTGCATTTTCCTGGGAACATGATCAGGATACTGTCTTAGCAGTTTTCCTAGGCCATCTTTACATTTAGTCTTAGCACTCCTGAGAAAATTTAACCTCGGATCTTCTAACTTACCTAAATGTGTGTAAAAAGGGATCTATTACACTCCCTTATCCATCTCAGGTTAAAATCAAGGTCTCACTGCAGGTCAGAGAGATTTTCTTGCATTACTGAAAAAGCATGAATAAAAAAGGCATGGACACCTTGCCTGCTGAAAGGGCCGTCTACACAAACATCAGGCTGTGCCTTCACTTTGTGTTCCGTTTAAAAGCAGGAACTAGATATCTGGTGTAAGATGGTATGATACCTGGCCAGCAGGCATTGATGCAGTCCCTTCCAGTATCCCGTTAAAAACCGTGATGGAAAAGAAAAGCACACAGGCAACAGAATCACAAGAACCTGCCACCTCCCCCCCCCCCGCCACTGCTGGGCCACATGGGTGCTGCCCTTCAAAGCACCTGGGCCACTTTGTAGGGAACATTCTGAGATGCAAACTCCTGGGGGGAAAAAAGGCTAAAGAAGCAGCTTGTGTGAGTGGCAGTAGGGAGGGAGAGATGGGCAGTGGTGCATTAGATCTCAGAAAGGGGAATTCTCTCCCGTACAGCCGTGGGTCAGCACACGGGACACTCAGCACAGGTGGAAGAGTGTGCCCTGTCAGAAGAGCGTGGTTGCCTACAGAGCAGGTAGTGGCAGCGGTAACAGCAACAGTATGGCAGGAGTAACAATGATAATGCTAGTTATATTTGTTGTTTATGATGGGCAGTCCATAGTGCCAAGAGCTTTGGAAGTATTTCATTTAATTCTCCTAAGAACTCTGTGAAGTTGGTATATTTATCAACTTCCTTTCACAGGGGAGAAAACTAAGGCACAGAGAGGTTAAGCAGCTCACCCAAAGTCACACAGCTTATAAGTGGCAAAGTCTGGATCGGCAAATAGACAATGTAAACTGGGAATTGGACTGGAGACCAAGCACATTGTCTTGCCTCCATTTGTGTCTCTGAAAAGGGATGGGACCCTCACTTCAGAGCAAACTTGAGTGACGTCTCTATACTCTGTTGACATAACAGTCTAGCCTCATTTGAGGGTGAACATTCAAGAAGCAAGAGAGAGAGAGAGAAGAGAGAGAGAGAAAAAAAAGAAAAGAGAGAAGGTGCTTAGAAACTATGGGAAAAAATTATAAAACAAGGGAAAACCATATAGGAAAAAAAGAAGACAAAACAGATCTATGAAAAAGATCTATTGCAGAATCTTATAAGGACCCTTTAGGAAGCTATTTAGCATCCTGTGGAAACAGAATATTATAGGTCTCACATTCCTTTTTTAAAATGTGTCATTGTCTATATTAGGTCTTTAGGTCCTGTGCTTTCTGATTTATTTCTAGAATATGATGTCCTAGCTATAGCCTTAAAAAAAGCAG
Source organism: Panthera uncia (assembly GCF_023721935.1). NCBI lineage: Eukaryota > Metazoa > Chordata > Mammalia > Carnivora > Felidae > Panthera > Panthera uncia. The sequence continues at coordinate 105,425,809 of NC_064810.1, read as the reverse complement.
GTCCTTCTAAATACAGACAAAGGAGAAAAAGAGTGTTAAAACTGGTACAAAAGGAGAGAGATATAACAAATTATATAGCTGTTCACAAGAAAAACTCTCCAGATAAAGTCAAAGGCCAAAATTTATAAGAATAAAAACATGTTCTAAAATTAGTAATCAGAAGAGTGCTCATAAAAATTGTCTATGAAAGTCCATTTTTGTGGCACAGGTCTTCAGAAGTTAAAGTTTCTTTTGTAGAATAAAGCCTTTTATTCTCAAAGGTCATTTATGCTCATTTTTCATTGTTAATCACAGTATGAAATTAACACCCATCATTGTGGAGTGTGTATAAACTTCCACTGTTTTGATTTGGGGCAAAGGATCTTGAGACTGTCTTTGCTCTTCTTCCTTTGATTTATTTCTATCATCTTATCATGTGCCATCCATTTCTCTCTCTTTTTTTCCTTTCTTGCCATCTTCTGAATAGGTTTTCTTTTTTCTTTTCATCTTTTGCTATTACCACCCCACCCCCTACCTCTCTTTTGGAATTAATTATCTCTGTATCTATTTTTAGGAGTTACCCTAGACATTTTAACACACTTACTTCATTTCTGGATGCTCTGCCCAAACAATGCAAGAACCTTAGATTATTTAAACTATAGTTTTCCACCCCATTCCAATCTATATTATACTTTGACCAGTATTTGAATTCTATCTTGTTGGTTTAACCTCACAAATTAGACATTATTATTATTATTATTATTATTGTTATTATGTAGTCAGTGTTTATTTCAATATACCCAACATATTTATCACTTTCTTTGCTCACTGTTTCTTCTTGCAGACCTTCCTCCATTTGGTCTCATAATCTTTCTGCATAAAGCAGTTTTTCATTTTGGAAAATTTTATTCAATTCTTCATCAGTCTGTTTGATTATGTTTTTAAAAAGCTGTCTCCTCAGTCAGTTAAGCATCAGACTTGATTTCAGCTCAGGTCATGATCTCATGGTTCATCAGTTTGAGCCCCAAGTCAGGCTCTGTACTGACACCACAGAGCCCACTTAGGATTCTCTCTCACCCTCTCTCTCTGCCCCTCCCCAACTTGCGTACAGACACACACACACACACACACACACACACACACACAGACACTCTTTGTGTGTGTCTCTCTCTCAAAATAAATTAAGTAACCTTTAAAAAAAATAAAAAGCCATCTCTTATTCCTTTCTCGCAAAATATTTATTTCTTCACCATACCAAACATGGTTATTTTATATTATGTGTCTTATCATCTTTACAGATCTGATTTTGCTGCCTGTGTCTGCTCGTTCTCATTCACGGTGCTTTATTCTCCTGCAGGGGAAGAGAGAAGGCAGAGTATACCTATGCGTGGTTTTATGTGAGCTTATGTTCTTTGGAACTCTATCCATAGGAATTCTTCGAGGCCTCAGTTGAGATTGCATTCTTCCAGAAAATATTTACATTTGCTCCTCCCAGTTGATTATACAAACATTCTGAGAATGCTTTAATTAAAATTCTTCTCTTTCAGTTTTTCAGATACAGGTGGTATAACATAAATTCATGCAAAAAGCCACGTGAGGGCCAAGCTGTAGTTCTAAATTCCCAAGTGAGATTTCCTACCACTCTCCCCCAGCATAAAAATAGAATCAGATGTGGTTTGTCCCCTTCTGTGTAGCAGTCGTTTTTTACTCACCCTTAATTGAAGGTAAAGCCCTTTGAGATTCCTGCTTCATGTAGGGGTCTTCTATAAGATTTCAAATGTTGTGGCAGGGGTGGTGGTGGTGAAATAGATAAAGAGGATTAAGGGCACTGAGTATGTATAGAATTGTTAAATCATATTGTAGCAAAAAAAAAAAAAAAAAAAAAAAAAAAAGATTTCCAATTTTGTGTGGGCCTAACACAAAGAGAGCTGGCTTTGGTTCTCCTCTCCCAAAGTTGTTACTTTTATCTTGTTTTTGATCTCTGCTGATGCTTTACTTTTGTGCCATCTCAGTGATGTCTTTTTTTTATGTTTATTTATTTTTGAGAGAGAGAGAGAACGAGGGAGGGACAGAGAGAGACAGGGACAGAAGATCCAAAGCAGGCTCTGCACTGACAGCAGAGAACCCCATGCAGGGCTTGAACTAACGATCCATGAGATCGTGACCTGAGTCGAAGTCAGACACTTAACCGACAAAGCCACCAAGGTGCCCCTCAGTGATCTCTTTTAAAAGTGTTTTCTTGGTTATTTTATCTGACATTTTGGTTATTTTTATTGGGTAAACCTTTTAGCATATCTAGTTCAACCAAATCCTCCAGAGTGCAGTGTATATGCTGAATTGATGACCTATGGAAAGCACTGTGTTGGAAGCAAACAGATGTCTGGGAACCAAAAGGTGGACACAGAAGTGGCCCCACTTACCGTCATTCCAGTGGCCCACTGACATAAGTTTTCCATCTCGTTTCTACAACTGTGGGCCCTGCAGAGTCAGCAGTCCCAGTCTCCAGAGGGGGTGCACTCTCACCCCAAGACACATGGAGAGTCCCACCGAATTACAAGCTACAGCTGTCACCAGGCTCTTTGGGATCCTTTGTGCTCCCTGCACCCAGGTAGCAGGAGGTGAGAAAAGGTGTCACCATGCTGGCAACCACAAAGACTAGCAGAGGTGATAGCAGGTGACTGGGGAAATTTGGAATGGACAGTGGAGGAGAGTGATGATGAGTACCAGTTGTGACCCTAAAACTAACTGCTGTGGCAGGGGCTTTAGTTTGTCCCACTTACTTCCCTTTTCTGAGTTTGTCCTCAGGAAGAGAAGTTCATGGGAACTGCAGTAGCCTGCTCCCAAGACAGCCCCCAACGATCCCTGCCTCTTGATATTCATACCCTTGTGTGGTCCCTCCCACACTGGATCAAGGTTGGTCTGTGCAGCCAATAGAATATGATGGAAGGGATGGTATGTAACTTCCAAAATTAGGTTATAAAAGACTACACCTTCTGTTTTAGTCTCTCTCTCGCATCACTTGCCAACTTGCTACCTACAATTGGTCATGAGACACACAGGCAGCTTTCAGAGAGGCCCACGTGAAGAAGAATGGAGACCTCAGGCCAATAGCCAGCAAGAAACTGAGGCCAGCCGGCAATCACATGAGTTCAGAACCAGATTCTTTAGCCCCAGTCAAGTTTTGTGATGACTCCAGTTCTGGCCAACATCTTGACTACAACTTCATGGGAGACCTTGAACAAGAACCATGCAGCTAAGCTACTCCCAGATTCCTGGCTCTTTGAAACTGAATGAGATAATTGTGTTCTTTAAGTTGCTAAGTTTGGGGATAACTTGTTACACAGCAGTAGATGACAAATACAGGAACCCTGGCAGATCTGTGCCCCAAATGTATAAAGCAAGTAAACCCATGTGGCACAAGGAGCAAACTGTGGCAGCCACATTAGAATGTTATTCACATCTCCAATTAAGTACCTGCTCCAATGGGTAAGAGTTCACTAACAGCCTTCAGCTATTGGAGCCTTCAAGATCTGCCTTGGTTTCCAAGCTGAAGCCATATGCTTCCAGGAAGACCCTGGGCAATAACTGAGAATTGTTGTAATTTCTGGCCAGTGCAGGACTGCTCAGTGGGGACTCCCAGTTGACTGCTTGAGACTTACTCAGCTCTGTACCACCAAAGCTCCTTACTGTCTTCTCTTGCTCACAGATGCCTCACCTGCGCTGTAGTCTGAAGGTTTTCCCTCTTTCTCTCTTTTAAGGAGTTTGCCCCAATAAACTACACATACTTCTAGTTCTGTCTTGTGTCTAGTTCCCAGGAGACCTGAGTTTTAACTTTATTATTACCTTTCTTTTATTTATTTTGTTTTTAAATTTTCTTCCCATTGCTGCTTGTGAAGGTACAAGTTTAGCATAATTATTTTAAATATATTTTTTTCTAATATAAGAATTCAAAGCTAGAGAATTCCTTTAGTCATCTGTTTCTGGGAGAAGCAAATTTATAGAGTGTTTAATGAAAAAAATATTTTTCTGTTTGGAAGAAACCCAGGATATATGTCTTATTTATTTTGATTCTTTGGTTAATTTTAGTCCATAGTAAATTATAACAAACATTGCTATCTAAAATTAATCCTGAAGAATAATGCTGACTTTTAAACAAAATGGTTGTCGGTAATTTTTAATTTTGTATCAGTGTCTGTTCATTTATTTATTCCTTGAACAAACATTTATGAAGCTCTTTGTTCCAGTCATTATGCTCAGGTAGTGAATTAAGAAACATCTTTACCAGATGGTTAATTTTCTTTTACTAAATACTGTAAAAAAAAAAAAATTAGGGAGATAAAAACCCTGTTTTTCTACAGATCACAATTCAGTATTTGACCATAAAATGTTTCCTGGCCTGGTTTCAGATTGTTCCTAAATAATTCTCCAGTTGAATAAATCCCAGATGCTCCATCGACCTTGTCATTAATAAACTGTTGACCTCATAATTATTTTGTAAAGAAATAGATGAAATAAGAAATTTCTTCAAGAGATGAAGAACATATTGCCTGTTCAACCAATAATTCACTAATTCATTCAGTGTTGATTCATGGCTTCAGGAAAAGGAAAGGAATATAAAAAAATGACATTAATCAAAAAAGCCTAAGTAAACAGGACAAAAAGTTTTATCCGTATCTGAGCTCTTTGCATTTTACTTACTGTCATCATTGGCCAAGGGCACATACCACACGGCCTCTGCTCTGTTTGCTTTTCCCCACTATGCACATGGCAGAGGCCTGGAAATGTTACCTGTGCTTTGGGCAGGGTGCAAGGCTTGGGAGAGCTCTCCCTGCAGTAGCCCAGGTGATAAGGAACTGTGCAGCATGCATTTCTTGTTGAAAGTAAATTTCAAGTTAGTCTTGTACGGAGACACCCTTTGATGTTGCTGGGGAAGCATGACAAAGTGGAGAGAGTCAACCCTCTGTCTTTTGTTTGGCATCAGGATCAAGCAGTCCATCTATCATCTGCACAACAATAATATTTTGACCTTTATCTCTTTATACAACATTTAGTCAAGAAATGGACTGTAAAGATTTTTTATCACACCCTACCCCTCCCTGAGCTAGATAATTTTTATGCCATGATATCCGTTTTACTTACTTACAATTATTCTTTAATTTTTATGCCCATAATATACTCAAATGTGTGGAGTCTCCTTCCACAGTTGGCACTGACTGAATTCCATACCTAATGCATAAGTAACTACCTGGGGTGTGTTTTTAGGAAACAGCTCTGAACTGCCTGTATCTGCCACTTTGCCATGCCTGGGAGAAACAGACTCTCCCTTATTAATCTATGAACAATTTAGAAGGAATGAAAATCAGAGTTTATCAAGTTCATGTTACTATCTTTATGTATTGCCATTTGGAAATGTCTCTAGTCATTGTTTTTCATTATCACACTCTGGCTTTTAAAGCCTCCAAAATAGTCATTTTGGCAAAGGAGCAAATACCAGCAACTGCGCAAAAACAATGGGCCTCCCTTTGTAATGTGATGTGGGGAAAATATTTTTTTAAATTTTCTAACAGGTGCTGGGCTATGAGTCTGACTCATAAAGAGAGTAATTATACCTCTTTTCTGAAGTGAACCAGTAGAGAGAGAGCATACTGAAATTAATAAGGAAAGCATGACTTGGCTTCACTCTCTCTATCTGGAGAATTCCTGATCCTGAGAGGTTTTTTTGTTTTTTTGTTTTAAATGAATCATTGCTTCGTGAAGTAGCACAGGAGTGCATATTTGTCTTTGTGTCAAAAACAAGGACTCTTAACAAATTGAATCTCATCCTACCTGTAGGCAATTCAAGAAAGATAAAATCTTGAGAGCTTGATAGTGTAGAGCAAGGATAAAGCCTTCTTACAGATTGAACAAAATTCTTACCAGCTTCAACGGGCAGATAAAATGCATTTCAGAACCAACGGTCACATAAAGAACTTTTTAGTATTCCAGCCCTCCATACAGGCAGGGTGGTAACTGTGTAAACATGCCGCATTGTGTGAAAATGAGAGCCCATTGATTCTTGTGGAGCTTTAGTGATAGTATGAATCAGAACAAAAACCGCCTTCTCATTCCTTAAGTGGTGAAAGGAAGGTGGGCCAGGCCTGAGGAATGACAATGAGGTACTGTGACAAAGACCAGCTGAAAACAAGGGTGAAAATGGCCAGATAGGTGCACTTTAATTTGAATTGCAAAGGGTAAATGTGTGATGTTGAATATTCAGCACCTGTAGTTCACAGAGGGATATAAAATTGTCCCAAATCCAGTTCAACTCAGGGAAGATTGTGTTCTCACTCTCTTCTCTCTCTCTCACTCACTTTTGGAATATGATATAAAACAATTAAAAAAAAAAAAAAAACACAAAAAACAGGGGCTGACCAAAAAGGAAGTTGCATGGAATTAATTTAAGAAGAAAAATTCCAAAAAGTAGTTGCTAGTCACTATAGCTCCTGGCGTTCCTGCATTTCCTTAAATCATTCTCGGATCACTCTCAGCAGTTTCTTTCCCCAGCCTCTTCACTGATGCACTTTATTCAGCTTCAGTGAACTGACAGGGTTGCAACGGAAGGACACCCACTTACACACAGCAGAGTGTGGGGGATGCCTTCGCAATCTGCGCTGTTTTGCGGCTGACAGTGATACTGAAGATTTGTTGGAGGTTCCCTTGGGCATCAAACAAAATTACAAGCAAATAAATAAAACCTCCATGAAATCAAATCTTGTCACTGGACGTGGAGAAGGACAAGTTAGCATAGACAGCTATCACCTCACCAGGTCATTATTTGAAAGGGTATGAGAGTAAGCATGGTATAAGCCTGGAACTTAAAACGAGGAAAGTGTTTATGGAACGAGTTTGGATCCGTGAGTTCATTATTTCTTTTCAGTGACACCTACAACTACAGGGAGTGCAAATAATAACTAAGAATCCATTGTATCCTTTGGTGTTATGGCTGAATTGCATACCTCTCAAGTTCATATGTTGAAGCCCTACTTCCTCCTATGACTGTATTTGGAGATAGAACCTTCTAAGAGGTAAAGTTAAATGAGTTCCTAAGGATGAGACCCTAAATGCAATAGAATTGGTGTCCTTATAAGAAGAGGAAGAGACACCAGTGGTTTGTATGCATAGAGGAAAGACCATGTGAGGCCACAGAAGGCAGCAGTCTGCAAGCCAAGGAGAGAGACCTCAGAGAGACCAAGTCTGCCAACACCTTGATCTTGAACTTGCAGCCTTTAGAGCTGTGAAAAAATAAGTTCCTGTGGTTTAAGCCACCCAGTCTGTGGTATTTTGTTATGGCAGCCCAAATAAACTAAGACATTGGGACACTTTACAGATATAATGCCATCCCACTATGGTATTGAGTTGTAGCCCCGGATCAAGGAAAAGGCCAGAATTCCATGGAAGTCTGACATACACACCAAAATTGACCTCTCTGTCAATTTCCATCTCTCTTGTGCATTATACTAATAGCACAAGGCATAAAAGAACCATCCATTAGATTCAGGCTGTTAGGTGCTCTGAAAAGGCAAAAGTGACTCACAGAGCTTCTGCCCTTAATTCTCATCATCTGGAGAAAGACAAGATGAGTCAGTACTCTGATACAGGCTATAAGAAAGGGCTTTTGGAGACAAGAATGAATAGTTTAATTTGGGGGTCAGAATTGTGGGAAGGACAGAAAGGAGCAGGGAAGGTTTCAGAAAGAGGAAGAAGTTTGAGGAAAACTGTTTTGGTATCTATCGGTGTCTAACAAAGCACCCCAGACTACTGGCATGAAAAACCACCAATTTATGCCACTCAGAGAGTCTGTGGGTCAGGAATTTGGATAGAACACAATGTGGGCAGTCTCTTCTCCATACTGTCGGAACCCCAGTTGGCTGGGAGTGACTCAAACAACAGAGTGCTGGAAGCATCCACTTCTAGGATGGCTTCCTGTGCTGCATACCTGGAATGAAGGACAGGTTCAGCTAGAATGTCAACCATAGTACCCCCAGATGACCTCTCCAGTGCTGCAGCCTCAGGGTGGTTGACCTCTTACACTGAGGTCCAGGGCTTCCATATCTGGTGCTCCTAGCACACAAGGCAGAAACTGCGTGGCCTTTTATGGCCTTCCCTCAGAAATCACATAGGAACATTTCTGCTGTGCTCATTGGTGGAAGCAGTTTCATTTAAAAGGACAGGACACAGACTCCACCTCTCTGTGGGAGGAATAATCAAATATTGTTGCCGCATTTTAAAACTGTCACGACCTCGAAGCATGACCAGGATTTCAACAAACCTCATGTACCAAAATTTTATTGGCTAAAATTTTTTTCTGATTTCACATGGAATGCACTTTCATTATTTAAAAGAAAAGAGGGGCACAAATGTCCATCAACAGATAAATGGATAAAGAAGATGTGGCACACACACACACACACACACACACGCACAGGAATATTACTCTGCAGTCAAAAAGAATGAAATCTTGCCATTTGCAACAATGTGGATGGAACTAGAGGGTATTATGTTAAGCAAAATTAGAGAAAGACAAATATCATATGACTTAACTCATGTGGAATTTAAGACACAAAACAGATGAACATAAGGGAAGGGAAGCAAAAATAATATAAAAACAGGGGAGAGGACAAAACGTAAGAGACTCTTAAATATAGAGAACAAACTGAGGGTTGCTGGAGGGGTTTTGAGTAGGGGGATGGGCTAAATGGGCAAGGAGCATTAAGGATGACATTTGTTGGGATCAGCACTGGGTGTTCTATGTAGGGGATGAATCGCTGGATTCTACTCCTGAAATCAGATTGCACTACATGCTAACTACCTTGGATATAAATTTTTTAGAGAAGAAAAGAAAAGGAAGGAAGAAAAGAAAAGAAAAAAGAAAGAAAGAAAGAAAGAGAAAGAAAAGAAAGAAAAGAAAGAAAGAAAGAAAGAAAGAAAGAAAGAAAGAAAAAGAAAGAAAGAAAGAAAGAAAAGAGGGGCACCTGGGTGGCTCAGTTGGTTAAGCATCCAAATTCAGCACAGGTCATGATCTCATGGTTCATGAGTTCAAGCCCTGTGTTGGGCTCTGTGCTGATAGCTCAGAGCCTGGAGCCTGCTTCAGATTCTGTGTCTCCCTCTCTCTCTGCCCCTCCCCCACTGGTTCTCTGTCTCTGTCTCTCTCTCTGTCTCTCTCTCTCTCTTTCTCAAAAATAAATAAACATTAAGAAAAGAAAAGAAAACCATGGAAAAATATAAGGAAACTCATTTATTATTTCGATAGGCAAGCTATGTGCCTGAGGTCGGTAGAAATTAGAGCTATAATAAGAAGTAAGAAATAATCCCTACTCTCAAAGAGTTTACAGCCTACTAAGCCAAACATACTCACCCCATCAAGAGGTACCACAACTAATATGTTGGTGCAATCCTTCCCAATTTGAATAAAACAAATTGAGATTATCCTGCACATACATTTTTGTGTCCTGGTTTGTTTGTTTCCCCCTGATACACAAGATAGTATGGGAATTTTCCTCGTGGTATTAAATATCCTGCAAAACTGTGATTGATCCTGAATGAACGTAGCATATACCATATGAATAGACCATTGTTTATTTAACCATTTCTCTGCTGCTGGACATTCAGATTGTCTTCAAGTTTTTGCTACTACAAAATAATACCGTAATAAACATGCTTACTCATCTTTATGATCCTCTGATAACTTTCATAGGATAAATCTCAAAATTAGTTGAATTACTATTTCAGAAAGAAGGTTTTAGAAGCTCTTGACTATAGTTTTCCAATTGGGTTTGCAAAAATGCTGTCCTGGTTTACATTTCCCTAGCATAAGTTGGAGGAGCGTCAAGCAGAAGACCATGTGGAAAGCAAGCCTGTTCTCTAGGTATGGGGTAGAGAGATTTGGCCCAGTCTGAATTAAACTAAAAAATACTGAAGGAAACCAGAGGCGGGTTATAAACCACAGTCAACTAATAAGTAGCATGGGCTTGGCAGCTAAGAAGATAAATTCTGGGAAATGATTACTGCAGAGTCAGGGTAAATGTAAAGGCTTCATCGGCTTCTAGCACAGCTTTGGGGTGATGTTCTGAAACCAAGTGTGACTTCAGGGACACTCAGAAACCTAGGTTCATTGTGGGTGTGAGTTAGGTCTCCTTAGGAGGTAAGCGACAGAAGCCAACCCTGGCTAAGCTAAACCCAAAGGGAATTTACTGGAAAAACAGTTGATTTCTCAATGACTGGGAAATCAGGCTCAAAAACCAGAACATAATGGACAGGAACTGGGAAACTCAGTGGGCAGGAAGCAGCATAAAATCGAGGGTCTAAGACACATGACCTCTTAGCAGGGTCACCTGGGTACACTGCTGTGAATAATGAATAAGCTCCAATTGGTTTCCGTCTTTTGATGACTTGGCTCAAATTTCAGATTCCAGGGAAGGCAAATCCAACCAACCTCACCAGGTTCAAGCGCTTGCCCTGGGGCCAGGGACAGGAAGGCACCTTGACTAAACAGCTTCCCATGTGTGGGAGAGGTAATTACCAGAGGTAAATCAGGGCACAGCCAGCCCAAACCAAAAACTATCTACGATACCATGTCACCTGGTGGGGGGGAACACCAATACCTAACCCTGAACCCAAATACATTTCCCACCTCTGCCTTCCTACTCCACTCCCCCCCACCACACCCCACCACACCGAAGTAGGAATCTGTGGGAATGACAAGAGACCCAGGGACTATTAGACTTTGATTAAAGGTCAAACGGGAAGTTGTAAGTATGAGCCATAATGCATGGTGCTTGCAGGCAGGATGAATAAATAATTAAAACAAATAATCCTGTTCTACCTTGAGAGGCTACCAGAGTATTAGTCTATTCCCCTCCCCACTTCTTTTTTGTTTGTTAATCAGTCTTTGCCTGATTAAAGGCAACCAGGAAACAAGCAGACTGGCAGCAGTCTCAATAGAGGGCCAGAACCAGGCCCTGCACACTGCCTTCGTCTAGGCTAGAGATCCCCTTCTGCCTGGTAAGCCCTATGCAGAAGAGAGAAGCCAAAAGAGATTGTCACCTAGCTTTGTTTGAGGGGGATGCCAAACATGGATCAGGACATGGTGTCATGTTAGGAGGCTGGCTATCCCCAAGAGGACACCCCTTAGGGCAATATCTCCCAGTCTTGTTATTCCTGCTAGCTAACAGTGGATAAAAATGAGGCCATTGGCCCTGAAGTTACCTCTGGTATTTGGGAACAGGAAGAAGAGAACAGATTCCTTCCGCAGATACCGCCATCATCAAGCCAGGCAGTGACAGCATGACAAAGGGGACAGGTAAGTTTTAAGGACAGAAGCAAAGTAACACAAGTCTGATTGCACTTGGGGGATATGAAAAGTCAGGGTCAGGGAGGAGTTCCTAGGATTGGAGAGTGTCATAAAGGGGAAGAGGTACCCATGAAGAAAGGAGGATGGTCAGGAAATGGCAGAGTCCACTCTTTCTGGAAAGAGGCCAAGAGCCTTGCTTGGTCTCAGATCCCCATTGCTTCCCTTACTGGGGAAATCATCTTAGGGTGTGACAGATCAGATTTCTTAAAATATTCCCTTTGCATCATCAGGAAGGTAGATAATTAGCTGCTCCCTTGACATGGGTATTAGGGTACAAGGTGGGGAGAGTGGTCCTATACTGGTTGCCAGAGTCAACTTCTATGTTCAAAAGCATATTTAAAAAAACAAAAACAAAACTATAGGATCTTTACATCTGCAGGGCAGTGGCAAGATCTCAAGAGTTCCCGAGAAAACCTTTTCAGCCCCTTTGAGGAGAGTGGGGAGATGTCATTTGTGGGACAGCCTTGCTGATTTGGGGAGGGGTGGCCTAGTCAGTCAGTGGGACCAGGGTCACAGCAGGACCAGAGGGAGCCCTGGGGATAGGAGGGGTTATGGTGGCCCTGCCATATGGAGAATTTAGAAACTGCCACACCATAGGATAAGTGCAAAGACATTTAGGTTCTGATTTTTCTCATGAGGAACACTTCAGTATTTTTTTCTGAAATGCCAAATTATCTCTAATTTTTTTTCTCCATGTTCCAGTGTTTTATTTGCTTTGTGTGTTTGGGGTAACTAAGTGCTGGCCCCATGAGGCCTGACCAGTGGGATTTTGCTAACTGTGAGGAGGCAGCCTGGATATATCACAGCAAGAAGTAAGTCTAGACATGAAGCGTTTCCTGCCTGGCACCTGTGAGTCACCAGGATATCTCCCCAGGGAAGAAAATGTCCATCCTGGACAGGCTCTGTGTCCCCCATGGGGATTCTCCAGGGGAAGCCCTCAGCCCCTTCTGAGGAGGCAAAGGCTGAAGGACCAAGAACTGGCTAGATATCTGAAGAGGCATCTGGGATAGACTATCACCCAGAACCTCTGCTCTGAGACCCTTAGTCCCACTCAGGGGGCCCCACGGCCAGAGTGTTCTATACTCACCCTTCAAGCTCTGGGGCCTGGGCTCTCCTGGGGCCAGCCTTCCTCCACGGAGGCCCTTCTCTGCCTTTGCCTGAGCCCAACCCTGCCCTCCTTCCTGCCCAGACCATTCCCACTTCTGAATTTATGTGGCACTTAAGTTCTTCTGACCTCTCAGCTGCTTTGCTGGTAGTTACCTTTTCTTTTTGATTTTTCATGTTTTAGTCTTCTGTCTAAAATCTGTCATATATTCCATGAGGCCAGGAATCATGTTTTCTTACTTCTCTGTGTGTCCCCCACACATCCTGACACAGAGTAGGTGCTCCTCTGTGTCCCTTTCTCCTCCAAAACCTTTGCTGATAACAGTTATATATCACGTTCACGCATTATCCAGACCAATGGTTCTAATCTTTCCAGGGTAATCATATTTCTTGAGAATATTGTGAAAGCGGTGACCCTCTCCCCAGGAAGATGCACATAATCATGTAGAAGCAAAATGCTCGTGCTAGTAATTTCAGGGCTTTGCAGCCCCACTGAAACCTGGCCAGCAGTTGACTAAGCTAAGAGCTGCTGTTTGGGGGCACCTGGGTGGCTTGGTCAGTTAACCGTATGACTTTGGCTCAGGTCATGATCTCACGGTTCATGTGTTCAAGCCCCACATTGGGTTCTGTGCTAACAGCTCAGAGCCTGGAGCCTGCTTCAGATTCTGTGTGTCTCTCTCTCTGACCCTTCCCTGCTCATGCTCTGTCTCTCTCCTCTCCCAAAAGTAAATAAACATTAAAAAAACAAAACAAAACAAGAGCCTCTGTTTAAACTGGTTCTTTCAACCATGCTGCAAGGCAGCTGCCACGGGCATTATGACCTGTGCCTTGCAGGTGGGAAAAGTGAAGCTGGGAGAGAGACTCCTTCAGTCTCTCTGCTCTGAGTGCAGAGTGCGTGCCTCCTCGCCTGGGGTCCCCATCTCCTTTGATATCTGTTTGGCAGATTTGCCCTCAGAAGTGCAAAGCCAACATGAGAAATACCTCTTCAGTCAGTATCTGTGCGTCAGCGCAGAAACTTTCATTCCTGTCATTCTTGCTTTTGTTAGGATGTCTGGCTTCTAATGGAACAGTGCCTTGCAAAGGCCAGCTGCATCCCTTGCCAGTGAGTTTCTCTCCTGGTGTCAGAGAGGAGGGTGGGATATCAAGAAGCTGCTTGTTGCCTCGAATCTTTGACTTGCTTATCAGAGGTCCCCAGCCGGCTCCCCCAAGCCAAATGCAGGACGTCAAATGTGAGAGCAGCCAGGGGCTATTCCTGTGGCAGGCAGACCTTCTCATCTCTGGGCCTGAGAGGCCCTGCGCCAAACCCCAGGCCTTTGCTCAGCCGTCCACCCTCCACGGGCCCCAGGGCCCCAGCCGGTAAATGATGTGATGAGGAAGGAGTCGTGCCCGAAGGGGCCTTACATTACGTTCTACTGTCTGCGTGCAGTGCAGCGTGGGAAAGGAACATCCCTCTGCGGTCATTAATGCGCTGGGCCTCAGTCACCACATCCAAAATCAATCTTTACTGCCTCGATGAGGGAAAACAACAATCCCACAGCTCCTCCAGGCCCTGGACCGTGAGTGAATTCTGGCCACCTGGGCATCCCCCAGACTCAGCTCCTGACTTGACAGAGTGTAATAGCTTCAGAAAGTGGTGGCTTGTTCCAACACCGTTTGCCGTGTTTAAGCAAATGCACTTCTTCACAGCTCCACCTGTCTGCCGGCGGCTCTGTGACTGGTGGATGGCCCCAGCACCCAGAGGCCCGGTGGTCATACACGGGGGTTACCTCCCTGCACACCAAATTGTTCAACCACCTCTACCCACGGCTCCGGGGCTTGTCCCAGAATAGGTGTGCACCTCTCCTGAGTTTGGATGTGTTCGCTTATTAAGCAGTGAACACAACCCGCTAAGGAAAAATATGTCTTTTGTTTCATTTTGTGTTACCTTTCTCCTTTGTGCTCTTGCTGGTATGACCCCAGGCTCCTCCTAGTAGCTGTTGTGCTGTCTCCAAGGCTACAACCTCCCCCCAAAAGATACTCATATTTCTCAGAGGAAGAGCCTTACCCACTTATCTGTTTCCCCACCTCACTGAAGAAAATTCCAGTGTTTGGGGTGTCTGGGTGTCTCAGTTGGTTAAGCATCTGACTTCTTCGGCTCAGGTCATGATCTCCCAGTTCATGGGTTCCAGCCCTGTGTCGGGCTCTGCCCTGACAGCTTAGAGCCTGGGCCCTGCTTTGGATTCTGTGTCTCCTTCTCTCTCTGCCCCCCTCCCCCACTTGTTCTCTCTCTCTCTCTCTCTCTCTCTCTCTCTCTCTCTTTCAAAAATAAACATTAAAAAAAAAAGACTTAAAAAAAAAAAAGAGAAAATTCCAATGTTTGACTAGCTGTCAGGACAAAACATTTGGCCAGAACGTATAAGTAGCTGCCTGATGCTGAGGTATGAAAACAGTGATGACTTATAGGAACAAGGGGTAGGTCTGTGAGGGAGCCTCACCAGGGAGCGGCTCACCTCATACTTCCTCTCTGCCTCCTCAGAGACTCTCCTATCTCAGTGGTTCTCGACCAGAGACAGTTCTGCCCCCAGGGGACAGTGACGGTGGTGATATTCTTGGCCGTCACAACTTGGGAGGCAGGGGAGTGCTACCAGCATCCAGTGTGTAGAGGCCAGGGATTCTGCTAACCCCCCTACAGCACACAGGACAGCCCTCCACAGCAAAGAATGATCCAGCCCAAATGTCACTTGTGCTGACGTTGAGAAACCCTGACATCAAGTCAGCCACTCCTACTTTCATACAACATTCCAAGTAATCTGTGGCATATACACACACATCTGGAGATCCAGCCCTAACTTCCCTGAATCCACAGCTCCCTGGGGACCCTCCCACCCTGGTTCAGAATCTCTGCCTTGGTTACAGCTTAAGCCTAAATGACCTCAAGTTCCCCCGTCAAAGATGCACCCCTCTTCATTTCAACATCCCCAGTGCTGTATCATTTGCCCCACTTTAGGGCAGGCCTACCCAGGAAACAGCCTGGTTTTCTTCCTAAGGGCCTCCCTAGTTTATAATAGCAAATGGATTATTTCCTTAATGCAAGTCCACTCACTGTGTGACTCAGACGGTTGCTTTTGTCAGGTCATGAGATGGAGGAAACAAACAGTGGGGAAATCCCAAATCCTTAGCCACCCCATTTCCCAAAGTAAGCCCTACCCTTGGTCCTTAAAAGGCGTTTGCAGCCTTCTATCTGCAACAAATGAACTAAAAAGACAGATGTGTAAAAACCAGATCCTTTTTGTTGGACAACAGAAATACTTCACAAGATCCTTTTACAGCATCCAGTAATCATTTACTCATCTTTTGCTGGACCCGGGGATAGTCTCCTTCTCAGAAGAAAGACACCTTCCTATAAAACCGCCTTGGGCGGAACCCTTGGCAGGGAGAAGAAAGCAGTGAGATCTTTCCCGGGCATGGCTCCTAGGGATTGGTGATATCCTTAGAGATAGCCCCAATCTGGGTCACAGTGGTGCTGGACGGCTGCCTCCCTCCCACCCCTGAGAAACTCAGGCCTTCCTATAGGTTTTCAGGCTCCCGGTCGCTGGCTGTCTGCAGGAAGCTGGCTGTGTATTTGCACTGGAGGTGAGCACTCAGGCAGATGCACTGGGCTGTCGCTGGTTCATGTTTCTTTGGAGCAGACACAGGTACCCATCAAATCTGCTACGTGTGGCCTTGTCAAAACAAAGAGACATCTCTTGGCATATCACATTTACCCCAGCTTTCTAGCACTCCTGGTGACACAGGAGTGATTCACCAAAAATAAACAGTGTCCGTGTTATGCTGAGGATCTGTGTCCACCTTGGGTTTCCAGTCTTGTGGGGAGCAGCCTGCGTCCTTGTTTTCCTTTCTTCCTGAGCCTGATCCTTTGAAGGTGCTTGGCGGCTTACAGGGACCTCATGTTGGACTGTGAGTTTAAAAAAATTGTTTTAATGTTTATTTATTTTTGAGACAGAGAGAGACAGAGCATGAACAGGGGAGGGTTAGAGAGAGAGGGAGACACAGAATCTGAAGCAGGCTCCAGGCTCTGAGCACAGAGCCCGACGTGGGGCTCAAACTCACGGACCGTGAGATCATGACCTGAGCCGAAGTCAGACGCTTAACCGACTGAGCCACCCAGGCGCCCCTGGACTGTGAGTTTAAACTACAGATGTTTGTCAGAAGTGCCCCAAGCAGCCTGGGATGTCCTGCTCAGAGCTAGCATTTACCAAGTGTCGACTCTTGCAAGGTTTAATTATGTCACCTGATTGAGTCCTCACAAGGATCCTGTGCTCGTTTTGTAAGACAGAAACTCCACTTCACCACACCTGGGCCAGGTAGACCAGCTTAGGATAAGAGACCAAATACCCTCACTCCCCAACCCCGTTTGAGCATCCATCAAGCATTTGCTCTCTGACTGGTTTGATTTTTCAAGGATGTTGCTATTTGAAATGCTAGGCCTCCCAGTGGGAAGATGCCACCAGGGAAATGGAAACCTTGAGCGTGGCTGGCCTGGGGTGGTAAACAGCCAGCGGGTGGTGGGGAGCAGTGGGCTGCGGGAAATGCCAATCAGCTGTGCCAGTAATTCTGCTTCTATTTCCCCAAGAAAAGCTGAAATCTAGGATTTGGTTTAGTGGGTTTTTTTTTTTTTTTTATGGGAAATCCTCTAGTTTTACATGTTGACAGTTGATTTTAAAAACAAACAAAACAGGGGCGCCTAGGGGGCTCAGTAGGTTAGCATCTGACTCTTGATTTTGGCTCAGGTCATGATCCCTTGGTTCGTGAGTTCGATCCCTGTGTCAGGCTCTGCGCTGACAGTGAGAAGCCTGCTTGGGATTCTCTTCCTCTCTCTCTCTCTCTCTCTCTCTCTCCCTTTCTTTCTGCCCCTCCCCCACTCTCTCTCTCTCTCTCTCTCAAAAAAAAAAAATAAACTAAAAAAAAAAAGCAAAACACAAACAAAACAAAACTTGTTTAATACCCTGCAGGTGAAATAACACGTTTGTGAGCTGGTTTGCAATTTATAGGTTAGGCTTTCTGCTAGATACGAAAATTCAAACACAGACTAGAACGGGACCCCCTTTTTTTTGTTGTTGTTCATGAAATGCACTTTTTATTAGAATGCATTAAAATTTTCAAAAATTCAGAACAAAGTTCTAAAGATATAAATGCTTAGGTATTTTTGTCACTACATTAATTTATCATATTAACATCGCCTTCTATTCCTAGGACGGTTTCCACAGGGCACGAAGCTGGAGGGTGTTATCTCTGTCACTGTTCACGAGGCAGCGGTGAGGTAGGCACCATTACTTCCACGGGTGCTCACAAGGACACTGAGGCTGGGAGAAGCCCAGTGACTAACTCAAACCCCATGACCATGCACTGGCAGCCTAAAACCCAGCAGGGCTTTCCGACTCTGACTGTGCTTTGCATTCAGTAAGCCCTGATTTTTAGTTTCCCCCACCAGTACGACTATACCGGTAAGTATTCTTCACTCCAGCCACATAATTTTTTCCCAAGTGAGCTCTGGTCATTAAGCAGAAAAGAAGTCATGAACACTCCTTGAAGCTAGCTTTCTTTTTAAGGGCCGATAAGGTAGAAAGTGATGTCTCTTCCCCTGGGGTGGGAGGACCTAAGAGTGAGTGGAAGGGGAAAACTGAATGTCCCACAAATGTTTGCAGCACTGGGGCATGCTCTGGGAAGGGGCCCTGTAGCTTTTCCAGATGGTGTCCAACTTCCTTGGAGCGAGCAAGGCCCATGCAGGTTTGACTCCAGACCTTGATCTTTATCCATACTGAATCATAACTTAGGCAACCTTCCTAGATCCGCAAAGCGATTTGTCCCCAATGCCTTTGTTCCATCAGGACAATGTAACTCAGGCCGTTTTGCATCAGGAACTAGTCACCACCAACTAATTTGCTCTAATCCCTTGCTTATCAATCCTTATTAAAAGGGACCATTGGAGTTCCTGCAGGACAGGCCTCCACAGTTGTTACAACTTGGATCAGCCCTCGGATCCTAATTGGTTTCTTCTTAAAAGGCTCAAGCCCTTTTATCCTGTAATGAATGTTGCAAAACACTGTTGAACAAAATATAATCTTTTCATGAGGTAGTCATTACCTCATGCTAACCATTACATGTTAATATGTAGAGAGAATAAAATAAAGCAGAGGCATTTCTCCTGTTAAGAAGGCTTTCTGGGTGGTGTGAGAACCTTCCCATATAAGGTACTTCTCACCAGATGGTATAAAGAGCATCCGGGCCTAGAAGCTGACCCATTTCATCACCTTTGCAACTGTTTGTGGGAGACAATGTGCAGAGAATGTTTATTATTGGAGGGAGACCTGAAAGACAACATCAAGGGGAACCACAGTGCACATACGGAGTCGAGTGGCCTGGAATTTGATGCCCAGCCTTGCACTAGCTCACGGTGTGGCTGGAGACAAGTCGAGCTCCTCATCTCTCAGACAAAATGACCCCTGGGGGCAGGAAGGGCAAAGTGGAAAGGGCAAACAAGAATAACATCTACTAAGAACCCAATGAGCTGCCCGGTCGCATCGCTGGTATTATTACATGAGGCCTCGCATGTAATGCTCACAATAGGACATCGGGATCCATGCCCCAGGCCACGTGACTTGTGGGTGGTGTGGCCAGAGTCCAAAGCTGGATCTAGCAGACCCTAACATTGAGCTCTTTCCACAACTCAGTTCAGCACTTCTCAGACTCTGCCAATGAAGCATCTTCAGCAAGAGGAAAGACTAAAATACCTTGGATTTGTTTGTCCGGAGCTCCCACAACAAAGTACTACAAACTGAGTGGCTTCGACCATGGAAATGGATTGTCTCACAGTTCCGGAGGCCAGAAGTCTGAAATCAATGTGTTGACTCCGTTGGTTCCTTATGAGCCTATGAGAAAGAATATATTCCAGGCCCCTTCCCCAGCTTCTGGGGGTTTGCTGGCAATCTTTGGCACTCTTTGGCTTGTAAACACATCATCCGCATCTCTGCCTCCATCTTCACATGGCATTCTCCCTGTGTGCGTGTCTATGTCCAAATTTCCCCCTTTTTGTAAGGACCTACGCTACTCCAGTATGACCCCCCTAAACTAATTACACCTGCCATGACCCTCTTGCCCAAATTGGTTCACGTTCTGAGGTAGTAGGGTTTAGGACTTCAACAGATTTGGTGGGGTTCAATTCAACCCATAACACTACCCACTGCAGGACCCTGATGGGGTACCTAATGGCATCAGCCATAGCATAACGTGTCTTTGAAGCGTTGTGCATTACCTTTAAATTCATGAAACGGAGTGCTCTACTCCATTGTTACATCACTATTTAATACAAAAACATTTCCCAAAAGTCTGTGAGTAAAATTAGTGATCCACAAAGCTGCTCCATGTTGATCCCAGGGATCCAAGACCCCACTGCCGGGCCCCTATCCCACATTTTTTCGTGTCCTTAGAGGATATTCATACCAAATATGGAAGGCCCCCAAAGCAGAGACACTTGTAAGGAGGCAAAGGCACATTTAACCTAAACAGACATGAAGACTGTTGACTTAGGGCTGAACAATTCACATGAAACCATGTGAATTAAATACACAGAGAAAATATGGAGCATCCCTGACCAAAACCAACCAGGAAGCAGACCAGTGTGGAAATGCTCGCAGAGAGCCCTGTTGGAACTGCACGGCTGTTTTTCATTCTCTTCTCTTTCCTTTTTAAAGGAAATCAGCGTCATATAAGCACTGTTCATCCTGTTTCCCCAGCACAATGGCTTTTGAAGAACATGCTTTTGAAGTGCAGGTACCGTGGTGTTCGGGGACAAAGATGACGGTTGTGGCAGTAATAGGCTTCGTAACACACTGATCAGATTCATATTTTTCTATTACAGTAAATGTGCCTCTAGTAATAGAACTTACCAGCAACACTAACCATGGCCACGCTGTTCTTTTATTTCCAAAGAAATAACAGTTTCAAAAGTGACAAAGGACTCTGACAAAGGCCTAGCAATGGGAGCCAGAATGACTCAGTGGCAAGAAGGCCTTCTCGGTGTGGCTAGTTTATGGCCCCGCTTGGTTCATGACAGGAAAGCTGGTTGAGCCGATGCTTTTCCACACCCTGAGGGCCGGCCATCAGGCCTACGGGGGCTGCACTCTTACCCGAACTCGAGCCAGAGACAGCCTCTGATGGACAGAACTCAAAAGGCAGCACCAGGAACCTTGACAGCATGGAAGAAGAGACGGTGTTCTGCTTTCATCGCTTGAAAACATGGAGGCCACAACGTTCCTTACTTTTTCCTCTCTGTTAGGGGAAATGACAAACTTTACAAAGGCATTCGCCGTCCACTTAGAAGAAATATCTATCAAAGTTTGACACCAATCAAGGAGAAGACCTCTCCAAAGAAGGGGTATCCCGCAGGGTACGGCCAGCCGACAAGCCTGGAGAACAAACCCAATCTGGGTTATTGCTCAGGGAAGCCATGAGCCTGGAGCTGCGTGGCTAGAAGTCCCTACCGATCACTGAGTTCTAGAAGCTATGCTAAGCGAGCACAGAATGCCAAGAGGCACTCCGGGGAGACTCAGTGTTAGCAAATGTGGGTGACAAGACCCCCGAGTAAATTGTGTGAGGATGGAAGAGGGGGATCCGAAAGGGAAGGAGGGCAGGGGAGTCTGAGGAACTAGAGCCTGCCGGGGCACTCAGCCCCCTTCGGCAAGAAAGCAGCTCTCTCAGGGCAGCAAGGGGCAATTCCCATCTCTGGGGAGATGAGCTTTTCTCAGAAGCCAGGCGATTTCATCAGGTTTTTCCACAGCCCAGAGAGAATATCTCAGGAGATTGCCCCACTCCACTCCCTCTGTGCTAATGTCACATTTGCCAGACCTATTGCAGTTTCCTAGTCATCCTGGTAACTGGAGGCAATGCTGGGAAGGTGTCCACTCAGGACAGGCAACAGGCACTGGGCCTCAGGACACTGACATTTAAATGGAGCAGAAACTGTAAATGATTTCTAAAGATCATGCTGTCTCTCCATTCTCTCTCCTCTCAGATCCCCGCCTGCCAGCTCTCTCTCCAGCCAGCCCACAGGGGTCATCTCCTTGGCAGCTGAGGCAGACAGAAGGGGCCAGACACTCAGCCAGGGCCTGGAGCCCACTGGCCCCGGGGCCCCACGTGCACTCTGGACCACATCTCATGCTGCCCGCCCCGCATTCCAAACCCCAGTCACAGCTCCAGAAAGATGCACATTTTAAAGCAGTACTATTGTCTGGCTCGTAAGCCTAGTTTCTGGTAAGTTCAGTTTGTGTGAATTATTGCCCCAACAGCTTATTAATGCCAGGGAAGAGACAGAAATCTAGTTCATGGATGGGGGAAGTGGAGGAGCAGACCCCCAGGCACAGTGCCCCCCAGGCTCTGGGACAGCAGGTGGCCCTGCCACCTCCGACTAGCTGTCCCTCCTAACAGTTTCTCATGTGCCCCTCAAAGTTTTCTGAAAGCCACTGGAATTCCCCAAACAAGATGGGACTGAGCCACAGAAAGCAGGACTCAGCCCAGTGGTAATAGTGGGGGGGGGGGGGGGGGAAAAAAAAAAAAAGGCCCTTAGGGGGAAAAAGGGGACAAAGTGGTGAAGTAGTGTAAAATTTAAATGCATTTGGGAGACTCGCCC
Source organism: Panthera uncia (assembly GCF_023721935.1). Classification (NCBI taxonomy): domain Eukaryota; kingdom Metazoa; phylum Chordata; class Mammalia; order Carnivora; family Felidae; genus Panthera; species Panthera uncia. The sequence goes on along the minus strand of NC_064810.1, from coordinate 105,403,673 downwards.
CAAAATGACTAGGGCAGAACATCACGCTGGTTACATTAAAAAACAGAAGCAAAAACAAACCAATAAAAACTGGGAAGAGAGGAAGAACCCCTGGTTATGATGCTCATTCCCTTCCCTCCAGTCCTCATCCCACATAGTACTGGCTCCTAACCAGCGTGTTTGCTCCCCTCCCAAAGGGGACCTTTGACAAGCCTGGAGACACGTTCAGTGGCTGCACTGGGGGACGCTTGTGGGGCATCTTGAGGGTGGAGACGAGGCCTGCTGCTAACCAGCTTCCAGAACACATGCACCGCAGCCACCACGACTAAGTCGTCAGGCTCAAAGCATTCCAAGTGCCCCTGTTGAGAAACCTCGCCTGCAGAGAATGATTCTCTGGTCTCTCGGCAACCCACTTGCAGCCACACCATTCAAAATGTACATGGGCGATTCATAACGAGGGAGGGTGCAGTAGTCTGGGAACAAACACAAATTCCCAGACCGGTAACCGTGAGTTCTAAGAGGATCAACGATCAGCTGTAGTGAGTGATTCACTTTTCTGACCACCAGGAAAGAAGACCACCATCTTCAGAAGTCCCTCAAGAGTCCAGCCACTGGTGGTTTTATTGTCCAGTGATATAGGTCAAGGGAGTTCCATGGAACCTCGGTCCCCTAAGAGTTTACAGAATGAGACAGATAGCAAAGACAGGGCAGCTAGCTAGCTAGCTAGATCCTTTTTTTTTTTTTTTTTTTAATTTTAGGGAGGGGGAGAGAGAGAAGAGAGAGAATGAATCTCAAGCAGGCACCACGCCGAATGTGACCTTGGGATCATGACCTGAGCGGAAATCAAGAGTCAGCTGTTCAACCGACTGAGCCACCCAGGCGCCCTGACCCAGCAGCCATTTAAAGGTTAGATGCACAAAAAGCAAAACTGAAATACAGGCCACACCAATGGTACATTATGGAACAGGCGGAAGCTGAGCATAATGCTGAGAAATGCTGGGGGAGGGGGGGAGTTGGGGAGGGGGAGATACAGTTATCATAGGTAAGTAAGGTGGCATCCAAAGGATGTAAGAGAAGGCGAGGAAAGCATCCATCACGCCTCCCTTTCCTCGTACTTTCACTAAAACTCTCACCGTGTCCCGTGCTTCGGGGCATGCAGACACAGAAGGCACCATCCCCGTGCTTCAAACACCTGCAGTCACGTGAGAGTGCTAGGAATTGTGCACAAATAAGCAAATGACGAAAATGTCATTTTGAGAGGCACAGCAGGCACGTGCAACAATGTTCGGTGAAAGGGGTGATGCCTGCATGCGGCAGAACTCTCACGTGACCTGGGCCTTGGAGCATGCGCCCTGCGGGTGGGAGGTGAGTTTGCCCCGGGAGTCCAGAGTTACAGGGGGGTTAGGTGTCCTGCGGCCAAAATCTCTGTAAAGAGGGTTTGGGCTTAAAGCGTTAGTCCTGGCTTGTCTTCTGGTCACTGAACAAAACCCCCTGTGCTTCATTTTTCTCTCTTTCCTATTTCCAAGCAAAAAGACCATACCTACTCTTATGAGGAATCACGGGCTATGAGGAGCCCTGTGGAGCTTAATGGCGAAACTACCCACATTGGCGAGGTTCCAGGCAGATGCTAGTGGTTACAACCCACAGGCTATCAGGTGTTGTTTCCTCTCCGGTGCGTCTGCCTCACTCGGTAACAGCGACTCAGAAAACTACCCAGGCGAAAAGTCAGATGCTTTGAAGATGTACTAATATTTCAACAGCCCAAATGTTCTCCAGGACCAAATCTTTACCAGAGCTACTAACAAGTAGTCAGATGGACTGCCCTGTGCACTTTCTCCTCTGACAATGAACTCAGAGAGAGGTCAGCAGCCGGACACAGAAAGAGGAGAAGGGTCCTGAATACACACAGACAGTTTAATCACCCGTGAAGAAATCCAAGAGTTGACTGAAAGTGCTTTGTCAGGAAGAGTAGAGAGGCCCCTGCCCTCAGAGAAAGGCGAGGAAGGCTGGAGGTCGCCTGGGCAGCAGAGATGGTGGCAGACCAGAGAGGCCACCGTGGAGACACCAAGGGCCTGGTGGGAAGGTCAGTAGGAAGACTCAGAAACAAGAGGGCAGGGAGAGCCAGCACTCTCCAAAGGACCTGGCAAACAAAAGTTCCCTAGAAAGAAGATCAAAATTTAGCTCAGTAGGAAGGGAAGACATTATTTTTAAAACCACCATATTTACTTAAGAGTATTCCTTCAAGTGTATGTCATTCCTGATTCCAGACTCCTCAGAATATTTGAAAGACTGGTTTATTCAGGCTACATCAATGTCCCTTACTTACATTTAAAAAATCAAGGTCAAGCTATGTTGATATGTGAAAGGGAATTTGGATGAATGGGGGCCAACTCCCAGGCTCTGGCCTTGTAATTACTTTCTTTGTAAGCCTGAATACCCAATCAGATGGATGCCTTCTCCACTCTTTTTGTCATATTTATGGAATACCTTTAAACAATGGAATCTGGAAACTCCAGCAACATCTGTGTCCAAATATATCCAAGCCTGTTTATGTTTTTAATTGGAAATCCAACAATTTTAGATGAACTAATCCATGGTATCGTTGGAAGTGCATATTTTTTACGTAATTCTTGAGAGCAGTTTGCAAACCATTAAAGTAACTCGGCATCATGCTTTATCTTCAGAAGATATCTCTCAACTGTGATTACTATCGGAATGAAATCAGGGGTAGCATTCAAAAAAGACTGCAGCATGAAAGGTTTGCAGAAGAATTCTGACTCCACTGGAAAACCATTGCTTTTAGGCCAGTTCTTCCATTCGCCTTGGCTCATGGTTGGTTTGTTCTCATTCCAATTAAAGATGCGATTCACTGAAGAGTCTTTAACTTCGTTAAAGCAAAGCTTTCTATTAAGGTTATCCGGCACTGGTGGGCTTCTAATCAGACATTCTCTGCAGGCAGGAGAATGCTACTATGAAATCCTCCGGTTTTGTATGAAGCAACTCTCCTTTCTACACAGAGACTCTCATTTCTATGGTCTGGCCTGGTGAAATGTGTATTCCTTTATGCTCAGTTTGGTTATTGTAGGCCCGTATCTATGGACCCACTAATTTCTATGAGAGGATGATTTGTGTAGAAGGAAAGTTGTGTTTTTATTGAATCCTTGGTGATTAGAAAAAACTTAAACCAATTAAGGGTTCCCATCACCTGGAATTTCTTAGGAGGAAGTGACTTTCCAAGGCATGTGGGAATTATCAAGAAAATAATTTTCCCTTGAAATGGTGTGTTGGTATACAAGAGGAGGGCTGGGCAGGATATCAAGAGGAAGTGGTCGCTCGCACGTGAGGAAATGAGTTGCTATTTTCAAGGCTAGATGAACAGGAGACCAGGGCACATTTTCCTCATTTACCCTTTCATTTTAAAAAGTGGTGGAATTCAGGTACACCTTGATTGTTCTGGATAATAAAGGATACATGAGACATGAATAGAAAAACCACAAATGGTCAGTAAAAGAAGTAAACCGGGGATCACTTTTTCTCCTGTTTATTAACATTCACACCAAGGCTGTATATTTTGGTTACCATGGTCGCGTGGTATCTGATGTCACAAGCCACATCATATAAAATCACAGAGGCCACGACAGGCAGGAAGAGAGGCCTGGCCTTGTTGTCTGAGTAATACAAACAGCCCAGTGTGTTGGACGTGAGCCTGGGAGTACTGCTGCCTGATGAGCCCAGCCTGGGAGCCGACTGGCCACCATCTCACCTCTTCTTCTGCCTCTGCCTGCCCCCTAGTGGACAGACGAGGGAAAGCGTGGGAGTCCACCTGGGGGTCTTTGTGGAGACTGAAATATGGCTCCCTGAGAACCCGCCTCCCCCAGCCCTGTTCCCAGGCACTGTCTGTGGATTTCTTGGAGAATCAGAGCTCCGCCTGGATGCCCTGGAGTCTCCCTGGGATGAACACCTCCTCCATTTCTGTGCCATTTTCCAGGGGCCTTTGTCTACCTCTGCTCGCCCTGATCCTCAACTTGCAGTCACCTTCCCTTATGCAGTCCCCACAGGAAACATGCCTTTCCTAGAAAGGACAAATTGTTCATTCTTTGGGTCCTACACGCTGTAGGGAACCAACAGATTACTGTACTATGAAACATGTTCCCACTACAGGAGCCTCATGTGCATCCCATATGTCCATACAGCCATTCATTTATTCATCAGAAACTTACTAGACTCCCGGCCCTGTGCCGGGCTCTGGAGACATGGAAGAAACCAAGCCAAGATTCCTGCCTGGAGGAACCCCCAGCCCAGGGAAGGGACAGCTCATCCATCAATTGCCATGGGATGAGGTCCATTCCACTAAAAAGGTATCAGCGCTGTGCTGTGGGAGCAAAGGCAGTAGGAAAGAGACATTTGGATTTGTCGTGGGTTTTTGCCACAGCACAGTTAGTCCAGCAACTGCTTTGTTCAAATGACTGAGGCAAATAAATGAGGCTGGCACAGGCCATCCTGATACCACACCCCTCTGGAGTACTCTGGCAGTGCTGGGTGTTTTCATCCCTGCCCAAGGCACAGTGATCTGACTGTCCCAGCCTATGTGGATGCTGCTAAAAGAGGCAGACACCGCCAGGAGCTCCCTCACATGACGCACTGCCTGATTTTCCACTGTGGCAGCCCTCGGCTGCTGCCCACACTCTGCTCAGCTTTGCTCACTTCAAGCCTCCCTTAATTTTTCTGAAGCCCCCATTTCCCACATCGCTGATTCACAGATATGGAGGACCTAAGAAGAAAAAAAATAAAATAAAATAATTATCTCAAATGATTCAGGAGCCCTCCTGGACTCTGTGATCTCTGTGTTGACTTTCACTTTAAAAGCCTGAGAGTAATAATATTGTCATCTGTGTAGGCAAAGCTGGAAGGAAAACAGATTAATGTTCTTCTAAACTCCTGCCTCTTGGCAAAAATTAGTGTAGAGAAGACAAATTCTCAGCCCGGGCCTGACAGCCGAGGTGAAGGTAGCTGAAAAGAACCCAGAAGATGACAAGCTCCTGGGGTGAGGGCATCATCTTGTTCCTCTCTCTCTCTCCCTCTCTGTCTCTCTGTCTCTGTCTCTCTCTCTCTCTCTGGCAGTAAATATTTGTCGGAAGAATGGCTGCCGCCCTGAGTGAGTCCTGTCAAGCTGCCTGGGCTCTGGAAGAAACAGGAGTTGGGAAATGAAACCACTGGCAGGCCCTATGCTTGTCAGTTGAAGATTCAGGAATAAGGTGAAGGGACTTTACCTGCTACCAATGTGCTAGGAGAGATGCCACTCAAGAAAGGGTGCAAACACTGGAGCCCCTAAGAAAGGGGGCCTGACAGGTCTCTGCCCAAGTCAGCCCTTCCCCCTTGGCAAAGGAGAGCTGGCACGAATGCCACCCCCCCTCACCCCCACCCCCACCCCCAGAGGCAGAGCAGTGTGGCTGGAGCGCGCGAGGACTGACCTGAAATCTGTGGTTTTCCCTGAGGCTGTTTCGGCCTGGGGGGAAGGGGAGTTACACACAACTACAGATGTTGTGCACTCTGCAAATTTTATAATTAGTCTAAAGAAACTCCAACATCCTCTTTTAGGATGGTGTACATTCAAATTCTCTTCCTGTGCCCCAGCTTTAGGTTCCATTAAATGCCCATTTGCCCCGCATTTCCCCCATATCCCACCCTCAGTAGCACTCGTAATTCATTTCTTCACTCAACACATACTAACTGAATGCCTGCCCTTTGCCGGGTCAGGCCAGCTACCAAAAATACGGTGTCAGCAAAAACAGACATGGTCCCTGCCCTCATGGAACTTCCACAATAGAAAAGGAGAAACCTTGATCAAATACCTACACGAATTAATGTGACATTGCAATGTGAGACTGTAATAAGGGGTTTGGTTTCATAAGAGATGTCAGGGAAATCTCTGAGGACATGATGAGTGAAGTAAAATCTGAAGGAACAATAGGATTAACTAGGCCAGGTGGGTCCTGGGTCTCCCTGCGGTGGGATGGTGTCTGTGTCTTCAAAGCCATGAAAAGACTCAAGTGTGACCAGAGCACAGACAGCAAGGCGGGCAGGATACACCACAAGGCTGGGCTCAAGGCAGAGCTGGCCAGGGGAGGTGCCGAAGTGTTTAAGCGGATGGGCAATGTGATCAAATATGCATTTCAAAATGCTGCCCTGTAGAGAAAAACTTGGAAAGGGTCCTAAGTGGATGTCATAAGACCAGTTAGGAAGCCATTACAGGTGAGTTCAAGACTAGGAGGAGAGCAATGAAGGAGAGAAAGGGGCAAAATTCTATTTAGGACCAACAATTGTCACAACGTGGTGATGGAACAGATAGGCTTACAGTGTATTCCACACGTGTACGATCTTCCAACAACCTCCCCAGCAATAAGCCCTCTCTTCATGGGCTAGATTACTCTCTGAGATACAAACACAACGTTCTCTTTTTCAGGTTTGTCCCTATGGATGCCTTCATGATTTCTCTCTAGCTTTCTCTAAAAATGAAGTGGAGGAACGTCCGTGATGCCTGGAACATATCAATTCAAAGGTCATGAGTTGAAATGTGATTAACAACTCAGATTACAGGATTGTCAACTTCCAAGCTCCCATGACCTTAACTGAAGGGCTGAAGGGTTGGGACGAGACCAAGAGGGCTTAACAACACTGTGAGCTGCCATAGCATTGGATGTGCTGAGTGCTCAAAATTCAGGTATTGTCCGATTAATCCACATATTCTTTTACTACACACTTAGGGGACGCTATTATAAGATTCCCGCATCAGCTAGGAATTCAGTTAGCTACCAGATGCCCTCCTGCTGGGATCGTGGCTTCTACAAAACAGCCACTGGCCCATCTCAGGAGCGGTGTTTTATCACCATGCTATGCTAGGCACTAGGGACCGGAAGGTGAAGGAAAGTGTCCTTCCCCCCAGGAGTTGCAGCCTAGCAGGCCCATCAATCAGGATAGCACAGTGCGGTGTGCTACAGCACAGGCAGGGGCAAGGTGCCGTGTCCCCAAGGCAAGGGACAGGAGCTCTGCCTGACTGAATCAGGAAGGGTTTCCAGGAGGCACATCTAAGCCAGGTGTCAAGGGGTAAGCAAGAATTTATCCGGAGAAGAGGAGACTGGTTGTTTCGGGCAGAAAAAAGTAGCTTATACAGAGACACGAAGACACCTAAGAATAAGGTGTGACCAAAAAGTAATGGCCCACGGGTGATGGTGGGGCTATAGCAGGAGGTGAGACTGGAGACGCCACTGGTGGGTCACGTAGGCCCTTCACTACCTGCTTTGGGTACTGGTGTTAGTATTAGAGGTTCTCTTCCTGCATGACAAATCACCCCAAAACTTAGGTGCTTAAAACAACAAACATGTATTCTCTCACCATTCCTGCGGGTCAGGAATCCAGGCATGGTTTAGCAGTCCTCTGACTCAAGGTCTCACGGGCTGCAATCCAGGTATCAGCCAGGGCTGCAGTTACCTCAAGGTTCGACTGGGGGAGGATCACCTTCCAGGCTCACTTGCCTGGCCGTCGGCCAATCTCAGGTCCTCGCTGGCTGCTTGCTAGAGACATCAGTTCCTTGCCACATGGGCCTCTCCATAGGGCAGCTCACAACTTGGCAGCTGGCAGAGAGAGAGAGAAAGAGAGAGAGAGAAAGACAGATGACAGAGACAGAGAAACAGGGAGAGAGGTCGAGAGAAAGACACGGTCTTTTTGTAATCTAATCTCAGAAATGACATCCCATCACTTTTGTTCATTCTGTTGAAAGAGACTCACCAGGTCCAGCCCACATGCCCACAGGTGAGGGGGTTTACACAGGGTGTGAATACTCACAGGTGATGATCACTGGGGTCATTTTAGAGGCTGCCTACCACATACATGAGAGCTATTTAAGACACAATCCCAGCATCATCCCATTCTGCATAAATTATAGAGAGAGACATACAATTTCACTGCCTATGAGGTTGTTTTTGTTGATGGGTACACTCTGGTCCCGAAGAGCCCTGAAGAACAATGTGCTTCATTTCACATCTCTCCCTAAGGATTTTGTACAACCCACTTGGCACTCACGCCGTTATTATTACGTGGATTCAGCCCAAAGCTGCCTGTGTGGGTAGAGAGAGGTGGGAAGGTGGGGAGGCAGAGAGAGGAAGTGATCGGGACCCCAGAATGAACAAGAAAAAGGTCACACGCCAACTGAAAATTAGAAATGAATCTGAGTGGAACTAAGTATCGTGGTTGACAGCTCACACACGCGGAGCCAACTTGCCACAGCTTGGCCGCAGACCTTGGTTTTCCCACACGCAACTGAAAATAACTAACATTCATCCTGAGGGAGTGCCACTAAAATAAGTAACTACTGGGAGCTATACCTCACTGTTCATTCAAGCTGGAAGCAGTCTGCAATTACTTGGCTGAAATTAGACACAAATTAAATTGCCACTTCCGGAACCCTTTTCTCCGGTACTATATTGCAAAACAGAAACTGCTTTTTGAACTCTGACGGTTTAGATTGTGTTTCCTTTCTTACAAATAAATGCGATATCCGACAGACTCTCCACAAGGGCAGATTACTGACACTAACCTCTCGGGGGACCTAATCTTTTCAGAAGCCTGGTTTCCTGAGTTGCAGACCTGGGTTTAATTGTTATGGACAGAGTGACAGGCTGGTAAAAGGGACTAGAGAGGAGAGCAACTTGCCCACATTTGAAGTAGAGTGCATGGTGGAGGAGAGAGGGCTAGCAGAGAATTTTGCCCTGAGATATATGTGGATGGCTTTGCTCCCAGTTTTTTTGGTCATCTGAAAGCTCTCAGGCCTGCATCCATCTAATTTTTTTTTTTAATTTTTTCACTCTGTGTTTGAGAGAGAGACAGAATGTGAGCAGGGGAGGAGCAGAGAGAGAAGGAGACACAGAAACCGAAGCAAGCTCCAGGCTCTGAGCTGTCAACACAGAGCTGGACACAGGGCTCGGATTCATGAACCGCGAGATCATGACCTGAGCCGAAGTTGACTGCTCAACCAACTGAGTCACCCAAGGCACCCCATTCTGCATCCATTCAAATATGGAAGTTCTCCTATGATTTTCAAAAACAAAATTAACACACATACGTGAAAACAGTAATAATGATACCTCGAGGGTCTCCCCTCAAACTTGTCTAAGAAGGAACTGGCATGCAGATAATGTGGGTGTTTGGGGGTTTTCTGTTACAAAAGAGCCCTGAACTGTATTATCTCCTTAATAAAACACCATCTTCCTGTCAAGGAAGAACCTGCCATTGGAAGATGTGGACGGATATCAAAGAGCCCAGCTGTGCTGGAACCTAGGAGGCAGTGGAGGCTTTCAGGGGAGGTGGCTTCTCCATAACTTTGAATTCTAACTTCCCTTTGCAGAAGGGCAAAGAGTACTTTCTTCCCGTTGTTGGAGACATTAGTTAGTCACAGATGAAGCACATTTAAAACTAACCCCCACCCCCTTTCACCAGCTCCACACATTCTCACCCTATATACTTATTCTGATCTGGTGAATCTTAGAAGTGACAGATTAAACAAAGAGGTTTCCAGGTATCCTCTCCTCCTCCATGAAGGTTTTCTTTTTCTTTTTTTTTTTTTTTTTTTGTCTCCATAATTCTTTAACAGAAAACTAAGTCACCTAAGCAAACCTCTACAACCTTGCTTTAATTTTAGGGGTTATTTCATGCCCAGTTTAACTTTTAAAATTATTTTTAGTATCTCCTTTTCCAGACTTCCAGAAAATAGAATGAAGTTAAACGAAATCAAAGTAAACTGAGTAATCTGAAATGAATTGATGTCAGCAGCGATTCCGCAAGCAGCTCTCTCCCACATCACATCCCCCGGGAGTGGTGAGCTCAGCACTGCATTTATTCTGACAGAGCAGAGCGAACACACAGACTCTGGCTGGCTCAGACCAGCTGAAAATCCAAGGCAACCACCCTTTCTGGACAACTTTCTGCCTTTCCAGCACTTAGCATGGCCTGAAAATTCCTGTCTGGGGAGGCAGGACTTTTAAGTCCTAGCAGGACAAAGTCATTCACTTAACAGTGACAACTTGAAGAGCCAGTTGGTGGAAGGGCCCCACTTTCTTGCCCCCTCCAGCCCACTGATCCAAACCTCCTAGAGGCCATCCCACCTGCAACTGGCCTAGAGGCCAGATAACCTCCGACTTGGACATCAAAAGTTAGCAAAGTGCAGGAAGGACGGAGGGGATCAACAAGGGCAAAATCAAAATGCTGATATCTCATTTGTTTTCGCCGTGCAGGTAACTTTTGGATTCGCATCCTTTTTCCTTCTCTGATTTCAAAAAACAAAAAACAAAAAAAAAAACCCTAAAAATTCTTAAGTTCTGAGGAGGGACTCTGCAGCAGGAAGAGGAATAAGATCACAGGATGAGTAGGGAAAAGGCTGCACGTGTTCTCTCCCCCACGTCCTCTCCCCTGTCACCCCAACACGCGCGCGCTTCAACCAGTGTGTAAAAATAGCTGCCTGGGTTTTGTTATTCATCCGTAAGCAGGAATGATGGGCGGTCTTCTCCCTGCACTGCCTGCTGCCCTTGAGTAGCTTGTACTATCAGGTGACGCCTCACGACTCCCAGTCCCCACCCCTCGCCAGATAAAAGTCTTCCGTGACGTTAGAAATTTTCATTTTAATGGAGAAGAAAACCCGCCCCGCTTTCCGCGTCGGCGGGGTGGGAGCTCCCCTCCTCCACGCCCTAGGCCCCAGCGCCGCGAGAGCGGTTCCATCTGTGCTCGGACATAACGGCCTCTCTGTGCCTCCCGGCACGTCCAGCGCGAGGGCGTCCGGGCCGGAACACGCCCTCCCGCACGGGGCACAGCTTTCCCAGGGGCCTGGGGAGAGGCTCTGGCCTTTCCTAATGAGGGCCAGGCGCCTCCCCTGTGGGCTCGGTCCAGGCAGGCGCCCCCCCCCCCCGGGGGGTACCCTGTTTCCTGGGGGGGGGGGGGGGGAGTCGCGGACGATCCCTGCACAGCCTCCCCGGCGACCAGAGCTAGCGCATGCGTGGAGAGGCTCCGGGCGCTGGCGGCCTGTGGCGGCGCATGCGCCAGCCAGCCTTGGGGCCGGGGGCTGTCCGCGGAGATTGGAGCTCCTCTGGTTTAGGCCCTTGTCTGTTTCCTGGCAGCACCTCAGGGACACTGCAGCATTGGAAGAGAGCCACAGAATGCTTAGAGCTCCTTAGAGAGCATCTGTTTCATGCCTCCATTTTACAGATGAGGAAATAGAGCCAAAGAGGCGATGGGAAGTGACCAAAGCTGCATTTCTGAATTCTGGCACCTGCGACCAGATCCAGCTCTTATTGGCCTGCTTTAGGTACTTAAGCATTTATCAAGCTCCTGGATACTATATACTAAACGTATGCATTGTATGAAAGAGAGCCACGAATGCATCAGAAGCAGTGTAACCATGCCTGCTCCAGACTTGGGCATAGAATGAGACAGACCTGGCTTTGATTTGATGATTTGCAGGACTACACCACTAGCTGGATGGCCTTAGTGATACTTGGCTAAGGTCTCTAAGTTGTAGTTCCCCGGTCTGCAAAAAAGGAGATAAAACAGGACTTACTGCTAGGTTGCAGAGTTTAAATGAGATAAGGTGCACATTGCTTAGCATGGTCACTGCACGTGGAAGGCATTCAAATAAATGTTCGTGCAATATTTTGAGAGGTAAAAGTGCTAGGCACATAGGCGTTCATGAGACAAACATGATACTCATTTCCAGACGGAAGTCAGGCAGAACAAGAGGGAAGGTACTTTCCCCAGTGCGGTACTGGGCGAGACTTACACAGGGTTACGGGACCTGGCACTACAGAGACAAGAGAAATGGTCTATGTTTATCTTTCCACTAGCTGCTCCCACCCAGCCCTCTCCTCTTCCTCCTTTTCCAACTCTCACCGTGACTCATGGTGGCTGCAGAGATACATCAGAACCTCTTATCAGAGTGAAATGGGTTCTGTGAAGTAGTTTAATTTATGTTTGAAGTTCTACTTTTTTTTTTTTTTTTATCACAGGGCCTCTCTCCTCTTTTCCTGGGCGGGACAGGCTGGAGAAGGAACAATAGATTTATGTGAATAGGAAGGAATGGTGGTTAAGCCCCTAAGGTGTCAGACTGGAGTAGTCTGGAATCATAAATCATCAGAGTTGAAGATTGTCTGGGGCAACGCCCTTGTATTAATGAAAGAGCCTTGAAAAACTGTAAAAGCTTTAGGCTCAAGTTAGAAAGGCCTGATTTTCTGTGTTCACATAGTTCATTCATCCATTCATGCACATTGCTCTGGGGTATGTTACATACTGCCAGGTACAAGGTTGTCTCAATAAGCAGGGAAAGGGAAACAGAAAATAGGAATCCAGGAGGATTCCCAGGTTCTTCGTGCAGTTTCATGGATGGTGATACCATTTACTGCGATAGCGACTAGAGGAATGGAAACTATTCGGAGAGGAAGATGGCATGTTTTGAACATGTTTTTTATGTGCATGGGATTTCCGGGGATGATCTCCAGAAGGCATTTAGGAACATGGGTGCCAAGCCTATCAGAGAGAGGCCTAGAAATGCCCAATTGGAAGTGGTCAACATAGAGGTAGTCACTGAGCTAGGCTGAGATGGTCCAGAGAGAGCAGGCAGAATGAGATGATCATGGGATGGGTGAGAACTGAACCTGACAGATACCAGCTTCTAAGGGTGAAATAGGGGTTCTGAGGAGAGGGCAGAAAAGTGAAAAGAAAACTAGGGAGGAAAATGTCATCAAGCAGTCCAAATGAAAAGGGTCTCTAGGGTGAGGAAGTGATCAAGAGTGAAAAATGCCACAGAGGTGTCTAGCACGTGAACACTGGCATGCAACCATAGACAATGAGGAAGTCAAGTCATTGATGACTCGTGTGACCCCAGTTTCGGTGGGGTCATGAGAGCAGAAACCAGGTCACAAGGGGTTAGAAGCAAATGGAGTCAGGGAAGAGAGCAGCAGGGAGAGTGGGTACATAGCCCACTGTTTCAGAAGAGTTGGTTGGGCAGAGAAGGGGAAATTACAGTTGGGGAGGCCAGGTGAGTTTTTTGTCAATGTCTTTTTACTATGAGAAACTGAAACATGCTGATAGGGTAAAGAGAAGCAGGAAGGGCCAACAGGGAGGAATAGGATGGGGTCTCAGTACAGCCTCCACAGAGGTGAATAGGAGGAGAGGGTATTCTGCCCCCAGGTAACCCAAAAGAAGGACCCTCTTCTTTCATTTCCTTCTACCACATGAATGGGAGTGGTGCATTTAAAAGGCTTATGGATGGATTTGAGGAGCTCTTTAAAGCAAGCTTTGTGCCATGGATCTAGCCATGGCATCAATCTGACTGTCAAATGCATTTAATTAACCCATTTGCATGTGGAGCTGTGCTTAATGCCACATAAATGATGTGACATAGATTCTGTTATTACCAGGTCTGTCAGGACTGACAGACTGAAACCACCTCTAACCAGCCAAACCAAAAATGGAATCCATCACTTTGCTCAACTGGGTAGACTGGCTTGAGGGATGGTTAGATTTTAGGTGCTTAAAAGATGTTGTTAGGAATAACGAGGATTATGACATATGAATTCAGTCCACCCAAGGCATTCATCTGCCTGGTGGGGGTGGGGGGGGATGAAGATTCTTTCCTGAAGGTATGCAAAGAGAAAGGAAAGGTGACACTCAGCTTCACACATTCAAAGGTAGAGTTTGTAGCAGGACAATAGCCATGTAATTCAAGCTCTTACCTTGAGAAAATACCCTCTGCATTCCCTTACCTTCTCCTTTAGCAGATCAAGGACTGGGTTTGGTAGGCTAAAATTGGTGTTTTATGTATGAGAGGTCTAGACAGGAAGAGAAGGGGGGATTGTGGGGGGACAGAAGCAGCAGAACTAGCCAAGAAAGAGGACTAGGAGGAGCAATAGTATTGGAAAAGTAATGACTAATCCCACAGGCATGAGAGGACCTTCTCCCCTGCTACCTCCTCCCCACTAGAATTATGAGAGGGCCTGCCTGTGGAGCCTTGCACTGGTCAGACAGAGGGAGGCCCACCATGGACTTCCCAAGCTGTGCTAGTCCCCTTAGAGCCTAGACCCTACTCAGATGTAGCAGCCAGTCTGTGGCCAACTTGTCAGAGCTGATCACTGTAAGAAGGTGACTCAGTGATGTGGGTCAAGTAGACCCCTAGGATCAGGATGGTTAGGAAGTCATAGCCAGAAGTCAGAAGCACCTGAAAAGAACAGAGAAGAGGCTAAGCCAGCCCGGGAGCACCTTTGAGAGCACTGTCTCAGACTAGAAGATGGACCACCAACTCACCATGCACAGACTTCCACATCAGAGGCTGACAGCACACCCAGGACAGGCAAAAAATGGACACTGCCCTGAGCTGGCCGGACATCAGGCAGCTATACCCCAGGACCATACAAGGCCAAGAGTTCCCTTCCTCTCAATACTGTGAGGGTATAGAAGCCACACACCTCCCTACCTCTACCCTACAGACCCTACAGGGGTGATCAAAACATTTAAAAATCCTGACAGGCTCAGATACTGACCCATCTGAACAGAGGCGTTCCTCTGTGCCCAACATTAACCCTTTTGTCGACAGATTGTGAGGAGCTTGGAGAAAAGTCCCAGAGAAGGGGCACTGAGGGTTGCTCAGGGAACTCCGGGCAGCACCTGTTTACCAACCGCCCCAGGCATATTTCAGCATTTTATCAATCAGGTCAACCATGATGATGTGTACAGGTGAATATGAGCCAAACACCATCATCTTTATTGGCAAAGCAAAGAAGAGCAAGGCCATCTGAGAATTGAGCATGTTCTCAGAGGGGATATTGAAATCATTGGATTGGACTAGGACTTAAACCAGTTTCTCCCCCTACTATCTAGTGCCTCCAGATAGATTATGGGCAAATAAGAAAAAGTACATTTTATTGATACATCCACATTGCAGTGTATGCTGAATTTGCCATCTATTTGCTTTCTTTTAGTCTGGCTTCACTTTTAGGAGAACAGCTCCAAGCATTAGCAACCCCAAAGGGCAAAGCACATCTTTCTCAATAGGGCCAGCAACAGTCCCAGGTCACATTCTCCCTGGCCCAGCTTTACTCACCTACCCATCTCTGAACCAATCCCTGGTTGGCCAGGCCCAGGTCACATGACTATTTCTCAGCTCAGGGTCTGAGAGTGGGGAGAGCCATGACTCCCCTCAAGGAATCAGGATGCCGTTAGCAGAAAACGTACTGGTTTTTGAACCGGCAGGCACATCAAGGCACAACACTGTTGCCTTCTGGGGTATAACCTTCTAAGGTTCAGGGATGAGTGGAATGGCTCCACAGCATCAAATAAATTGTCCTTTGAGCATTTATCCAGAAGTTGATGTGTGTAGATAACTAATATTGAAAATCATAAAGCAGAATTTGTCTCCTATTATGATACTGATTAAATTAATTTTTAATGATTGAGCTAGAGGAATATAATCAACTAAGTGTTCACTAGGGTTTAAAGCATAGTGCATTTCGTAAATCCATTTAGAAAATACTCAGTCTCTCTTGTGAATGTGACGACAACTCTCTTTCTTTTCCTCTGTGTATTATTGTCTCTTTGTAAAGCAAACCAGACTTTCCTAAATCCAAAAGAAACTAGATAATTAGTTATTGCCTATAAAAAATTGTTTTTGTAATAAATAAAAACTTTAATTATCCAGGTAGAGAGAGTAAAGGCAGCATCGGGTTTTCTTCACAGATTTTTATTTTCAATATCATAAAACACTTCACTCCATATACTTTTTTTAAGTCAGCCCTAAGTAAAAGGAGATATTTAAGTTCTCAGGAAAGGAAAAATAATCATCAATTTTACTCTAAAATTTATGCTGTGTCTTTTTGGAAATAATATTATTCCATAAGGAATATCTTAAAATTTACAATTTATAAAATTTGCATCTCAGAGTTGAAAAACTGGTTTTCAACTCTGAACAAAACAAAAAATCATTAATCACAATAAGTAGAAATAAACTTGTCATGCCCTGATGGTTGAGTCACATATTTAATTCAGAAGGGGCTGGCTTTCTCTGCATGTGGAATCCAGGCATTCATTTATGCATCAAATATTTATCACACCCTTCGTAGCTTTCCTGCTCTATGCTGGGCACTGGGGATGCAAAGATGAGTGAGGGAAGGAAGGAGACAAGCGGATAACACAAAGCTCCGCAAAGGTGTGCGGGCATGCTGAGGGCTTGTAGGAAGGAACAGTTGATTTTTCAGCAGGGTGGATGGCTCAGAGGCTAGCTGGAGTAATAAGCGGCCTGAAGGCTTTGCGTTTCTCACAGTGACCAGAGCTGTGCTGGAGAAGTGTTTGTAGACATGTTATTGCCCTGGCTAAGATGGAGGACATTTGGAAATCCTCTTTGGCAGCCCTCCAGAGGCAGCTGGGCTCTGTGTCAGCTAAGAAACGAGAACTCCTGGTTTTCCCAACACCTCAGTATGTGTGTTCTGACCCTGCTTGCCTAGGCCGGGGGATTCCAGGCATCCATTCGACATACTCCAACTTTCAGTTGTTTTCGAGCGGCCACCGTGGGCTAGATCCTGTTCAAGCGAAGCAGCCACAATGTCAGGGAGCTTACCTCTAGAAGAGGGGAGGGGGACAAATAGTAGACCAAAATGGTGATGAGTAGTACAAAGGAAAACAAAGCAAGAATGGGAGGGCAGGGAATGTGCGGTGGGGGTATACAGTATCAAACAGGGTCTATAAGAGAGCCAGCCTAAATTTAGTTTCCCTGGTTACCTGAGCACCCAAGAACTGTGGCTGTCGGTGCATTAGGAACCCACCAAGAAAGTGGTGTGGTGCCTGACTCCAGAGCTGCCAAGGAATGACCAGCTCAGTCTGACAAAGGCTGGTGTGCATCCCCTGTCCCTCCCCCAGAGAGTGTTCTCATCTGGTGAGTGGAGCTAGTACAGTCAGAGTCTAGGATAGGAGCTCATGCCTGGAGGAAATGGGATATTTATGCTGGAGGCGAGTACCCTAATAGCATCTAGGGGAGAAGGGCATCCAGCTCCCCCCAAAGAGAGCTGTAGCAAAGCACAGATAAAAGCTCAAGGCCTGGGCCAAGAGTGCTGGGGCCTAGTCTGGGTGAAGGCCCCCAATGGAAAGGGAAGTATCAACCAGAAAGGGGCCAGACACCAGGTCATTGGAGTGGGCTAGAAGGGACGCCTGGGTTGGGGTGGGAACAAGGGGGCACAGACCCCCCCCTACTGGGTACCAGGATGGGGGGCAGAATGAAGAACTCAGGTTCAGGACCTTTAGGCTGGAGCACAGAGTGTAGGGTGGCCAGGTGTAGAGGCTTTGGGAACAAGTCAAGGGTTTTGTGTTAATCTCAGGTCTACTGACACTGACTAAGGCGTCTCTCAGCTATAGCCAAGGCTTGCTTGTTCTGTCATTTGTATAAGCACCACAGTGGTTTTAACCATGAGCCAAATAACACTGAAATAAATTATAGTTGTACTGGGAGGGCAGCTGAGGGAGGGGGACGGAATGGCAAGGAATCTCCAATAGTTTGTGCCTAAAGCCTAATTGCAATGGAAACCAAGTAGAAAGAGACCAAGGCCCCTAAGGAGGATAAAAGTATGTACAATAAACTGACCAGCACAGCATGCCCTCCTGTATGGATGCCAGGATCAGAACAACATGTCATGCTGCCACTTTGATCATGGGATTTGGATCAGAAAGAACATGGGATTTGGATTTCAGCCTGGGCTTGGCCCTGGTCTCTGCCACCTGTTGGCTGTATGACTTTGGGTAAGTTACTTGACCCTCTGAGGCTTTGTTTCTTCATCTGTGTAGTGGGAGGGTGCAAGCTGGAGCCTGTGCTGGGATTCAGTTGTGCCTGGAAAGCCAGTGGGAAACCCCACAGGGACCAAGGAATCTGCTTCTCTTGCAGAGCTGCAAGGAGCCAAGTACAGTGAGCTCACTAAGTGGCAAAGTGTCCGTGTCGGAGAAAGGAGTACTTTTGAGAATGCTATGATAATAATGGCTGAACGTATCCTTGGCCCTACCCGTGCTGGATCCATGTCTGATTCCTGAACAGAGCTGTCACTGAAAGCTCACAGGATTATTTACTAAATACTCTACTGAGGGACAGGATCACTGTGATGAGACCCCCATAAACGAGTGTAACGGGAGAGAAAGGCATCATCTCCACAGGGCAGCTTTGCCAGAGTGAGACGGCAGAGCAGGGAGAGGGGCAGTGTCTGGCAGGCGGGCATTGCCTTCTTGGCGAGTAAATACAAGACACCTCACCCAGGGACCCCCCAGATGCAGAGGGGGGGTCTAGGTGACAGATGGTGGTAAGACACTAACGTGGATTATTAGTCTCGTCATGGCTTCATTTGCCCCACATGAGGTGAGAGAATCTTGGTTGAAAATAAAGATGTTCAAGCATGAGAAGTACACGGCAAGTACACAGTAAATGTCAGATTCCCCTCAGAAACCACCTGAGGAACCTAATGAGCCCCCTGGAGGAAAGTTCGGGACATGCCCTGGTCTGTCTGGGGATTGAAACAGCATTCCCGTGGCAAAGATTTTTAATCAAAAAGGAAACTAACACATATCTTTGAGCACTTGCAATGTGCCAGTGAGGTATATGTGCTAAGAGGGGTTTGAATTATCTTTGTCTCAGCACTTGACAGTTTACAAAATACCCTGATAATGCATTTTATTCACATTAGTCTTCACAACGACCTAACAATGTAGGATCCCCATCTACAGATTTGAAGATGGAGTTCTGGAGAAGTTAAGTAATTTAACCACTAAGGGGTGCAACTGGGCTCTCTTTGGTGGGACGCTGAGCCCAAACAAATGAAAGAATGAGGCAAAAACTCAGCAAATACTAAAACCTGAAGTTCTGACCGAAAGAGCTAGAGAGAAAGACAGGTCTTAATGGCTGGACCTCCAGAAGGGGTCAGCTGGGACTGGAGCCGGATCTCACCGGAGGGTGGCTGGAGGGGGACAGGATGTAGACGAGGAGGCACCACACACGTGGCGGAGGGCATGCTCCCCCTCCTGCCCCTGGAGCCGTCCCAGCTTGTCACATTTCAGAGAATTTTTATGGCCTTTCAAAAGGAAATTGCTACTCTCATTCCCCGGAAGTAACAACGAGGCTTTGCTCTTACTGTGGTGTCTGGACCATCCAGATCACTTCTCATGACTTCAGCGACTGCCTGTCTCAGGGTCTGTATCCCCATCATTTCTAATTCTTCTTGGAGAAGTATTTATGACGTTCTAAAAGTATGTAAAGCCACACACTGAAATGTGCTAATATTAGAACATTAGTTAACCAGAAATTATGCTCATTTCAAATTGCAGACGAAAATGGAGGATACAGGAAAAGGAATGAGCATTTATGGGCCAGACTCTGTGCTGGTACCTTTCACATTCATGATCCCTTTTACTATTCATTTACTATTCATTACAGTGCAATGTGGAAGATGATATCAATTCCACGTTGGCAGTTGAAGAAATGGACGTTCAGAGAGGTAAAGTAACGTGGCCGAAGTCATACAGCTACTAAGTGGCAAACCTAGGATTTGAATCCAGGTCTGACTTCAGAAGACTCTGGTTTCCAATATAGCATAATTTATCACTTGTGAAATTCAGGTGGCACTGAGAGTGACCGTACAATTTTTTATCCTATTTTTCTTTTATTAATTCAAGTTTACAAGCCGTGTCATTTCCAGATTACCAGCTTCAGAAAGTTCTTAAGTCATTGAAGTCCCCAGGATTCAAAGACAGTGCCCTATCAAAAATGGGGCCCACCTTGCACTGGGTAGAGGAGGAGGAGGAGATTGGCAGGTGATCCTGCCTCATTTCCTCAAACTCTGTTTAATACAAATGCCAAAGTTTGACATTTCCTGACCGCTTTACTTCCTTTGGCAACTTCAACTCTGACGAGAGAGTAAGAAATATGTCTCCCCTTGACAGGAACAAGGTGTGCAGTGAAGGACCTCAGGTGCTGTGCTGCATTTTGACAGTTCCTTAGAAGAAAGCACTTCTGCCTGTTCTATTCAATCCCAGTCCAGGTGAGTCACCACATTTTCAGTCAGGCAAGTATTTTAAGGAACGAGAAGTCTAAGCTGGAAGCAGAGAAAGGCGAGGGATGAATTATCACCAGTAGCTTTGATGATGATGTGTTGTCATGGTGCCACGAGACTCATTTCCAGTTAGGGTCCCAGTCACCGCTGCTTTGCTGGAATTTTTGACACGGGAGACTGGTGGGCACCCCGACACAGGCGTGAGACACGGGCAGGTGCACATGTATTTACCTAGAGCAGACCCCCACTCTAGAGGGCTCGCGTTGGTTATTTGGGGCGTGGTTAAAAGGATGTGCTCACATGGATGGATCATCTTGCAGGGAGCCAGTATGACCACTGACCCCGCTCCTGTGACCTTGCCTGAAGTTTTGGGGCAGAATCAGGGACTTCCTGACCCACCTCAGCATCTGCTCTCTGGTTTTCAGCATTTGAGTCTGCACGATGCCACCACTCGGAGTCTCCTGTGCTGGCACCTACATTGCAAAGCTCTGTGGTATCTATACTGAAGTGGACCAGGAGGCTACCTATGAGCAGAAATGTAGGTTCTGTCGTAGCCCTCTTGGATGAACCATCAGGATGCACTGTGTTCCTCACTCAGACTTCCCACTGGGTTGCTTCCCTGTCTCCTGCTCCTCTTTCTTCTGCCCTGACCTGGGGGACTCCAGGAGGGTGGGGTGGGGATGGCGAGTAACCTTGCTATCTAGCTTTTCCTGAATCCCCTTAAACTTTCACATGAATGTGAAAAACAAGCAAGTTCATGGGGCGCCTGGGTGGCTCAGTCGGTTGAGTGTATGGCTCCTGATTTCGGCTCAGGCATGATCCCAGGCTCTTGAGATTGAGCCCCGCGTCGGCTCTGTGCTGAGTGTGGAGCCTGCTTGGGATTCTCTCTCTCTCTCTCTCTCTCTCTCTCTCTCTGTGTGTCCCTCCTCCATGTTCTCTTTTTCAAAATAAATAAATAAAAATTAAAAACAAAACAAAAACAAACAACAACAACAAAAAGAAACAAGCAAGCTCCATACCTGGGCCCTGCGGCCCCCTCCCCCAGATTCTGAGTCAGGGGCCTGGGGTAGACTTATTTTTATTAAGGGCCCAAGTGATTCAATTGCAGGTGATCCTGGGCCACGCTGAAAAACACTGGGGCAGGAATAAGCCAGCAAGTGTATGAGATACATCTGGTGTGAATGGTAATTCATCTGGTTTCTTAAAATTGTATTATGGGCTAAATTGTGACCCCCACCCCCGAATTTATACATTGAAGTCCTCACCCCCAGTACCTCAGAATGTGACCGGATTTGGAGATAGGGCCTTTAAGGAGGCATTTAAATGAAAATAAGTTCATTGGGGTGGACCCTGATCCAATATGACTGGTGACCTTATAGAGAGAGAAGATTAGGACATGCACACCAAGGAAAGAGAATGTGAAGACACAGTAAGTAGACAGCCATCTGCAAACCAAGGAGAGGAGACCTCAGGATTTAGGAATTTAAGAAAGATACTACAGTGCACATGTTATGGCTGCATAACATCCTGTAGCATCTACAACAGTATCCTGCAATCAAACGTGCTAATGTGTCTGTAGTGAGATGTATATGTTGCATAAATAAAGCCTATAAGTAGCCATGTATCATCTTAAGACAGATTTTTGTGCCAAATGAATTTGTTTCAGGTCAAGTTTTTCTGCCAAATGAGTTATAAATACAGTCTTTGGTATTCAGAGCTTTTAGGGCTTTGAAATGGTGGACCTTTAGTATCCCTGCCTTACAGATGAAGAAACTGAGACACAAGGAGATAAAACACCTTATCCGCTATTATTAACCCATGGGAGGTGGGACTAGACTACCGACCCAGGCAGCCTGGCTTCAGAGTCCGCACCCTTCACGTCCACCTGGCTGCACCCTTCGGTACCACCTGCCTGCCAGCGCCAGACCTGCCACAGAATTTCACACCAAGCTTGCGGCCTTGCTGTGAGGACCAGACACAGAGAGTGCAGGTAGAGTTATGTGATAGGTTGAATTGTCTTTCTCCCCCCAAATTCATATGTTGAAGTCCTAACCCTAGTACCTCAGAATTTAACCTTATATGGAGACAGGGTCATTGCAGATGTAATTAGTTAAATTAAAATGAGGCTATTAAGATGGGCCCTAATTCAATATGACTGGTGTCCTTTTTTAAAAAAGAAATTTGGGGGCACCTGGGTGGCTCAGTCCATTGAGCATCTGACTCTTGATTTTGGCTCGGGTTGTGATCCCAGGGCCATGAGATTGAGCCCTGTGTCTAGGCTCTGCACTGAGCATGGAGCCTGCTTGGGATTCTCCTCTCTCTCTCTCTCTCTCTCTCTCCTTCTGCCCCTCTCCCCAGCTCATGTGCTCTCTCTCTTTCTCTGAAAAAAAAAATTAAAAAAAGAATTTGGACATAGAGACAGAGGTGCACTCTGGCAGAATGCCATGTAAATATGAACGCAGAGATGAGGGTGATCTTTCCACAGGCCAAGGAATGCCCAAGATTGCCAGCAACACGCCAGAGGCTAGGAGCGTGGAACAGTCACGCTGAGCCTTTGGAAGGAAGCTACCCTGGCGATACCTTGATTTTAAACTTGTAGCCTCCAGAATGTGAGACAGATTTCTGTTCGAGCCCCCCAGTTTGTAGTACTTTGTTACAGCTGCCTTAGCAAACTAACATAATTTCTTCATGCAGGTCCCAGAGTTCAAGTGGGAGACTAATAAATGGTAGCTAACCAACTTTCTACCTTTGTCATGAAGGCTGCAGAAAATAAAGAAAGTGCATTAGATGATTTCTAAGGCCACTTACAAGTTGCAGGTCTAATTTTCTTTCTTTCTTTCTTTCTTTTTTTCTTATTTATATTTATGCTGGGGAGGGGCAGAGAGAGAGGGAGACACAGAATCCGAAGCAGGCTTCAGCCTCTGAGCACAGAGCCCGACGCGGAGCTTGAACTCACGAACCGTGAGATCATGACCTGAGCCAAAGTCAGACGCTTAACCAACTGAGCCACGCAGGCGCCCCTAATTTCCTGTTTCTAACATGAGGATAGCCCAGCTCCACTTGTCATAGCACCAATCAATCATCTGGCTCTTACAGCATTTCTTTGCTGGTTAAAAGATGGGCTAATGTAAAGGGGGTCTTAAAAAGCAAAACAAAACAAAGCAAAGAATGTTTTTTCCTCTGATGTGGGTTATGTCCATGTACATTAAAATTGAAACCGTGTGGGCCTTCATTTCCCTTCTGACGTTCCCGCTTATATCATGAACTCAGTCAGACGTGGGTTTTTCTGAATCCCTTTCACTTGTGTCTTCAGAACTGCCAAGTCTAACCCACAGTATGTGTCTGGGTACAAATTCTGCAGAGGAAAGCAGAAATCTAAGAGGTTGTTTTCTGTAAGTGAAGAGTGTATTGCTGGAGCCCTGTGTTGGCCTAGAGATTTGGGTTCTTCATATCAAAATTTGTCCCCTCATCACCATTTTACTAAGCAGATAAAAACCACCCTAAGAAACTCTAAAAGGCTGATGAATGCTTTTTCTGTTCATAGAACAAGGTATGGTTGGCCCGGTGTAGAGAAGGCGGTAAAAATGCTAAAATGTGTTCCTCAGGCTTTAGGGATAGGATCCCCCATTGTAGAGCTGGTTTGGATCTCTAGGCCTCTGCCTTTAAGATTCTACATGTCAGGGGGTGCCTGGGTGGCTCAGTCGGCTAAGCATCTGACTTCAGCACAGATCGTGCTCTCATGGTTCATGAGTTCGAGCCCCATGTTGGGTTCTATGCTGACAGCTCGGAGCCTGAAGCCTGCTTCAAATTCTGTGTGTGTGTGTGTGTGTGTGTGTGTGTCTGCCCCTCCCCTGCTCTCTCTCTGTCTCTGTCTCTCTCTCAAGAATAAATAAACATAAAAAAAAAAGATTCTATATGTTGGGGCACCTGGGTAGCTCAGTAGGTTGAGCATCCGACTTTTGATTTCATCTCAGGTCATGATCCCAGGGTAATGGGATCAAGCCCTGCAGCAGGCTCTATGCTGAGCATAGAGCCTGCCTTGAGATTCTCTTTCTCTCCCTCGGCCCCTCCCCTGCTTGTGCAGGTACTCACTTTCTCTTTTTCTAAAAAAAAAAAAAAAAGATTCTACATGTCAATTTCAGAAAAAATTCTTTGCTGTAGGCAGAGTGTGGCCCCCAACTCCCCATCCATGGAAACAGGACTTAATGGCTGTGAGTGTTCAAAGAATGAACTTCAGGTTTCTCTCCAACACCTGACATCCATTTGCAGCTGTTCTCTGACTCCCTGTCAGCCCTCAGCCTGTGTCCAGCAGGCCACTTCCAACGGCCTTCCTCACCAAGCCAAGGGCCCTCTCTCATCCCCCTGAAGCCCCTGCCTGTTCCAGGGCCGGAGCGGTGTTGGCATTTGCGTAAGGCTTTTCATCTTTGCCCCTTGTTCCTGGTTATCCTTCCACCAATTTTAAGAGAAGTATGTCTTTTCCTAGCGCGGGTGCAGCCCCGGTGGAATTCTGTTCGGAGGCAAAAATGGTTGCAGAGTGGGCGGTGTCACTTTGGGGATTTCATGGTTGGTGATTCTATCCAATGTCATTATGAGAAATTTAATTAAACCAGAGTAAATGCCTAATAGATGGAGCTGCTCAAGAGTAGAGACCACACCTTGTTCATTTTTGAATCTTCAGTGCCTTGCTCAGCGCTTGGCACATAGTAGGTGCTCAATCAATTATTTGTTGGAGGCGCCTGGGTGGTTCAGTTGGTTAAGCTCCTGAGTTCAGCTCAGGTCATGATCTCGTGGTCTGGGAGTTCGAGCCCTGCATCGGGCCCTGTTCTGACAGCTCAGAGCCTGGAGCCTGCTTCAGATCCTGTGTCTCCCTCTCTCTCTCTGCCCCTTCCCTGCTCACTCTCTCTCCCTCTCTATCAAAAATAAATAAATAATCATTTTTTAAAAGTATTTGTTGAATGAATGAGTCTTTATTTTCTTTTTTTTTCCTTTTTTTTAACGTTTATTTATTTTTGAGACAGAGAGAGACACAGCATGAACGGGGGAGGGGAAGAGAGAGAGGGAGACACAGAATCGGAAGCAAGCTCCAGGCTCTGAGCCATCAGCCCAGAGCCCGACGCGGGGCTCGAACTCGTGGACCGCGAGATCGTGACCTGAGCTGAAGTCGGACGCTCAACCGACTGAGCCACCCAGGCGCCCCTCTTTCTTTATGAGAAAGGTGTCTGACATGTATTAAGTCCAAGGATCACGGCCACAAACAAGGTTGGAGAATGTTTCTGCTTCATCATAGCTCTCATGGGTCCTGTCCAACAAAAGAGTGCTGAGGCCAAGAGGCAGAGATAGAGGTCCAGGTCTGGCCCTGCCATTGTCCAAGAGACCCTAGGATCTTCAGCCTCCCTGTGCCTCAGTATCCTCCACTGAAACACAGAGGTGGTAATATCTGCTCCGCCTACCTCACCGGATCCTTATGAGAACATGGCAAGAGAACGGATATGAAAGTTCTCTGAAAATTTCTAAGACCATGCCAAGGATATTATTTTTATTATCATTTCTATTATTAAGGTATTTGCAGAGTTGCGCTGCTCATAATTACTTTCGATTTCTTCAATTTCCTTTCTACATGCTCATGCTCAAGAATCAAAGTCGGGATTACCTCCCACCCCAGATAAAGAAATATCCGTCTTGGTAGTCCAGGTGCTGCCAAGGGCCAGCCTCCTCGGAGCTCAATCGTCTCATTGGTCAGCAAACGTTTCTGCATCACAGGTGGTGAGTGGCAAATTAAGTCACAGAAGACTAGCTGACATATAGTTGCCCCCTGATGCAATTCCTGTGCCTGAAGCCACCAGAAACAGAAATAGTAGGGCCTTCTCCCTGGAGGACTATGCTCCTTGACATTATCCCTAACCCATCCAGGGAGCCCTTGTTCCCATTCCATCTAGAATAGACCAGTAGGGAGGCGAGTGGTGGGAAGCAGGCAGCCAGTGGCGCCGAGCCCAGGCAGAAGCCCTAGCCTCTGGACTTGCAGGCCAGTGCTTCCTCCATTCCCTCTGTCTCTCGATGAATGGAGGTCCTGGTAGGTGGTGCTGTTCCTCCTCTTGTTTCCTGTTGCTAAGGTAACTGGGTGAATATAAAACGGGGACAGCCCACGTGGTCTTGCTGCCTCTACCTACCTTGCTATCTCAGCCAGAGAGCCACGGTCAGGCTGGTCGATTTGGGCCGAGAGTGTGTTTTAGGGGCAGGAACCCCCTGAGGAGAAACACCTGAACTGTGTGGCAGTGACTGTTCTCCGGACATTCATCGTAGGCAGACGAGGTGTTGAAGCCAGGGAGTGGCAGGGGATAGAGAGTGAGGAATTGAAATGACTGGAGTGTGCCGGTTGTCAGATGTGACAAGGCTGAACTCGTCTGAGGCCAGGCTTCTAGCTGCCTGTCCTTCATTACTGAAGGAGAGAGGGGACGGCCACTAACCCTCACCTCTGAAATTTGTACCTCTAACTTTCCTGCTTTCTCCCAAGAGGGGTCCTTCCAAGCTTTCAGACAAGGGTCTTTCTTTCTTTTTTAATTTTTTTTTTTAATGTTTATTTATTTTTGAGACAGAGAAAGACAGAGCGTGAACAGGGGAGGGTCAGAGAGAGGGAGACACAGCATCTGAAACAGGCTCCAGGCTCCGAGCCGTCAGCACAGAGCCCGACGCGGGGCTCGAACTCACAGAGTGTGAGATCATGACCTGAGCCAAAGTCAGATGCTCAACCAACTGAGCCACCCAGGTGCCCACAAGGGTCTTTCTTAAGGAGCAACATGGTAAAGTTGATAAGGGCAAGGCCATCTGAGAACCAGGCAGCTCTCAGCACTGGGCCACAGAACTGGGAGTCACACGAGAGGAGGTGCAAGGCAGATCATCCAACGGACGTCCCTCCAACTTCAAGGCTCAACTCAATGATGACCTTCTCCAAAAGTCTCTTCAAATCCACCTGGATGGGTAATAACACTGTCCTTCTCTCTATTCTCCTGGTATTTCCATCTGCACCTCCCTGTGCACTTAGCACCTGTTTACCATGTACTCACCCTTTGAATGACTTTTATTGTACACATAGCAATATATGTTTATTGAAGGAAAGATCAGAAATGCAGATACCCACAATGAAGAAATTAAAACCACTCTTAAATCTGCCACCTGGAGGTAATCACTGCCGATGTTTGCGGTGGTAGCACTAGTCAGGCTCATGGATGGTTTTCTGCCTGTGTTCAGCTATTCAAGGGCCAAGTCCACACCTCACGCCTTTTCTGTGTACCCTCATAGCCCCCATAGTGCTTCCCATTGGACAGTGGGTGAATAAACAAATAGATGAGTGGACAGAAAAGGAGGGAGAAAAGGTTCTCCTACTCAAAAGTTGCCCCATCAAAGGAACCAAAAA
The DNA here is from genome assembly GCF_023721935.1 of Panthera uncia. Classification (NCBI taxonomy): domain Eukaryota; kingdom Metazoa; phylum Chordata; class Mammalia; order Carnivora; family Felidae; genus Panthera; species Panthera uncia. Next base: position 105,376,175 of record NC_064810.1, on the reverse strand, counting down.
GGGAAGAGAAGGCCACATGCAGCCCACCTCCCTTCCCCTCCCCTCAGGTCCCATCAGAGCAGAATCAATGCCAGGAGACGAGCGGTGCACAGAGAATGGGCTGGACCTGAACAATCATCATTAGTGGAAAGATAGAGATCCCTGCCGTGTGACTTCGAATTGTCGGCCATGGCTTAAGGGGAAAGAGGATTCGTGGAAATAGCCAAGTCAAGGTCACCACATGTGTGCAGTATTATAGGCTCAGCAAGCAATCTGGCAAATTCAAAGCCTCTTGCAAATGACTTCCAAGAAATCTGCTTTTAGCAGTGTCATTGACATGGGAGTACATCCCCATGACTTGCCCCTCACTGGGTTGAAGATTATCATTGATTTATCTGGAGCAGAAACAGCAGGATTCCACATCACCTCTTGGAAGGCAGCCGGGGCAAGAGCAGGGAATTAACAAATCTTTATTATTAATTCCAATACCACAACACCCCATGGGTCCTGCAGCAAATCACAGGCTCTCTTAACAAGAGTTCCTCTGTGTTTAAGTGGAGCTGGGTTTTTTTTTTTAATGGGGCATGTCCTCATTCTTAACTATAAAGACAACCTCAAAATATTCATGAATCATGCACAAGTCCAGAACATGCCAGGTGCTGCAGGAGATGCAAAATAAGTAGAAAATCCCTATATTTCATTCATTCAAACATCAAACATTTATTGAGACCCTTTTATGTGCCAAACACTGTGCAAGACACTGGATTTTATAGCACATTACAGTTATTATCCTGTTTTAAAAGTGAAGAGATGAGCCTCAGGGAGGTTATACAACTTACCCAAATTGCCCACAGCCACACAGTCTGGAAGGGATTTGGGTCTAGGATAAAGGGAAAGAATCTGATGCTTTATTATTTTTATTATCAGTTAAGTGCCATTTATGTAGCCTTAGAAATGTTAAGCCAACATTTGTGTGAGCTTCCCTTTCACTAACCCAGGACCAGCCATAGTTGATGTGAGGGGAATAGGAAAGAGGGTTGGGCTCATTCATGCCCCCTACGAGTCAGCCTCTGGGGGAGGCTGATATGTGCAAAACCAAATGCCAACTGTTCCTTGCTCTGTATTTGCTCTCGGTAGTCTGTCGGTGCCTGCCCTCCACACGGTGCCCAGGGACGGTCCTGGTGCAGGGGTGATCACAAGCCCACAACCAACATGAGCAGGAGAGGAAGTTTTGGTCCCCAGCAGTGTTTTGCTTCTGACCTCACTGCTTTTTTCCTCAACCCGAAAGCAACACTTGGGTGCTGAGGGAAAGGAGGCTGAACTCGGAGTTTCAGACCCAAGGTTTCAAACCCCAGCCCGACCTCTTGCAAGTTGTGTGAGCTTAGGCAAGCCTCATGGAGGCTTTATCTTCTCCCCACCAAGCGGAGGCAGTACCTACCCTGCAGAGAGGTTCAACTAGGTAACACAAGTACAGTGTTGCTCAATCAGTAGTAATCATTTACTATTGTCCAAACTAAATTCCACCCAAAAAGCAGAGTCGTGATTTTTTTTTAAACCATGAACTAACAAGTATTTATTAAAGATCTATTTTAAGCAGGAAGATTTAGAGAAACCCTGCCCACCCTCTTCAGGAGTGAGGGACCTAGGCAGGGAGTAAATAAAACCCATGGTAGGGCGCCTGGGTGGCTCAGTCGATTAAGTGTCCACTCTTGATTTTGGCTCAGGTCACGATCTCACAGATCATGATATCGATCCTCACGTTGGGCTCTGCACAGAGCATGGAGTCTGTTTGGGATTTTCTCTATCCCTTTCTGTCTCTGCCCACCGCCCCTGCCCCCTACTCATGCTCGCTCTCTCTCTCTCTCACTCTCTAAAAAATAAACTTAAAATAAATACAATAAAACCATGGCAATGAGCAACTTCCAATGACTCAAGCATCCAAGATACTGGAGGTGAGACACAATTCTCCAGCTTTGAAGATATTCTGCAGTTTTGGAGATAAAGGCTGTGAGTGTGGGCAGATGAAGGCCGCTAGGAGACGCCCAGCTGAGACCCCCTAAGGCTATATCACAGGTCCTTTTTTGTAGGCTTTGTTTCCACCCCTGTTCCTTTCTCCCCCTGCCCTAGAGTTTGCTGTTTTGTTCATGCAGGTATTTTCCTTCCTGAGGCCACCAAGGATTCGGAGCATCCACAGGTTATCTGTCCCAGTTCCCGGCTGGCTCCTCACCAGGCTCTGACCTCACCTCGGCGTCAGTCTTATCAGGTGTGGACAGAACTGTCTCCCCGCTCCAGGAGTTCTGAGCCCTGGATCCCCTCCACACCCAGGCAGAGGAGGGCCTGGCACCTTGGAGACCAAACGCTGCTGTCACCTGCCAAATCCGGAGCAGCCACAGAGGTCTGCAAACGCAGCCACAAGGCGCAGAAGCAGGAAGGAAAGGGAAGGTTTACCAAGTATTGACAAGGAACAGAGCAGATGCTGAGTTCTGCCAAACAGGAGAGAAGGGAGGAGAGTGACAGGAAAAGCCAGCCACCCCCCCCCCCCACTTCAGTCCTCATGGGGATCCCGGCAAAGGACAGCAAGGTCACAGTGGGGCTCCAGTCTCCTCCAGAATGTGCTTCCTCCCAGGGAGCAGGGAGATCCAGCCCAGCCCCGTCTTCTGAGAAGCCGGCCTTGGGATGAGTGAAAGGAAAGGGAGGAAGACGGCTGGACACCAGGGAGCGGGCGTGTGCCCTTGGCTCCTGAGCCGCCAGGCACGGTACCAGCGGTTGGTGCCAACTCCTATTCCACAGTCACCAAGGACACTTCCTGGTGACTGCAACTCTGGTTTGTTTAGCTTCGTGAGGTTGAGTGCTCCTTGGTGTTAATGGCCTGGGGGTGAAGTGGGGAACGGGATATTTCATTGGAATTCGTTACACACAGGCTCCTTTGTCCTGCTGCTCCAGACGCTTGTTTGTTTGCACCGAGACTCTTGCCTTTGTTGGACTGGTTAGTGTCTGTCAGTAAATGATAACTTATCTGAACTGTCCACAGAATCATAGTTGTGCATAGTTCTCAGAAGCTCCACGCATCAGCGTTTTCACATTCTAGGGCCTGGAATGGAGCCGGGGCGGCGGGGGGAGGCGGTCAGAGCACCCCCAGTCCTCGCCTGGTCCCATCCTGGGGTGGGAGAGGTCCGGGTGAGCGGGAACTGGCCGCGTTGCCCTTGTCAGCAAGAGAAACAAGTAGGGACACCGGGAATCTGCAGCTGGACAACTGTGCCCGAGAGAAGAGGGGAGGCCCGAGGAACAGAAAGCATGTCCTTCCCCACAGGTTATACTCCACGAGCAGGCCCGTCGCAATCACACCCTGCAAGCCGCAGCCAGGAAGTCCTCCTGCAGAAATGCTCGCAGGCGTGCTGATGATGGACTGCAAGGTTGTTCGTTGTGAGCATTGCTGGAAACGGCAGAAGTCTGGAAACAATCTAAATGCTATCAATAAAGGCCTGATTAAATAATTTATGGTCTGTGCATCCGATGGCACACTCTGAAGAAAGCTTCTCGTACACTGGTAGGGAACGATCTCCCGAATACCTTGTTATGTCAAACAGCTACAACTAGGTTAGGAACTGCGTGTTATCGTTTGTTTATAAAGGGACAAGAGGGGAAGGGAGGAGAATATATATTTCCACAGAGACTGTCTTTGGAAAGATTCACAAGCCGGTGATATTGTTTTCCCCTGGGCAGGAGCGCACTGGGTGGGTGTGGGAGCTGGGAAGGTATCAGTTGACCTGTGCTGTATACCGGCCCAGCCCAAACTTAGTAGCTTAAAACAACCATTTTATTCCAGGTTGCATTCCTGTGGTTTGACTGGTAGTGGCTGGGGAGGCTTCACATGGCAATGCCTGAACCCCCAGAAGAAAGAGAGCAACCCATTGCAAACACTTTCCAGCCTTTACTTGCGTGATGTTTGCTGAAGTCCCTTTGGCCAAAGCACCTCACACAACCAAGCCCAAATTCAAGGGGGAGAAACAAACTCCATGTCTTCAAGTACAGTGGACATCAGTTTTAATCTACCACATGGTGGAGCAGAGGTGAGGAGGGAGGGAGGGACGTTTCTCTTTTAACCCTGTATACTTTTGGAATTTGAGTCGTGTCAATATTACCTCTTCAAAAAGAAATAAAATTTTATCGATTTATTTGGTTTTTATGAGAGACAGAGAGAACGTGTGTGCACAGCAGGGGAGAGGGGCAGAGGGAGAGGCAGACAGACAGACAGACAGAGAGGGAGAATCTTAAGCAGGCTCCATGCTCAGCACAGAGCCCGACACGGGGCTCGATCCCAGAACCCTGGGATCATGACCTGAGCCGAAATCGAGAGTCGGACACTCTCAACCAACTGAGCCACCCAGGTTCCCCAAGAAATATGATGATTTTTGAAAATTAAAATAGATTCCCTGAATTTAACTTTGGAATAATCCAGTTGCTGAAGGAAACACGGAGAGGGACATGTGAGGTGGAGATATAGGTGAAACAAGATGGCTGGATCATGAATGTGTGAGACTCACAATACTACCGTATGAATGTTAAAATTGCCTACAACAGTTCATGCTCTCACAGCTTGTGGGTTCGAGCCCCGCGTCGGGCTCTGTGCTGACAGCACGGAGCCTGGAGCCTGCTTCAGATTCTGTGTCTCCCTCTCTCTCTCTCTCTGCCCCTGCCCCGCTCTCTGTCTGCCTCTCTCTCAAAAATAAATTAACATTAAAAAATTTTTAAAGGATTTCTTACAGCAGAAATTTGGAAAAGTCAAAACGACTAACCAGAAGCTCAACCTTGTTGAGGGTCACTGACGTGGCAGGTGCATTGCCCACATCATCCCCTTTTGCTTTCCCAGCCACCCTGGAGGTGGGCACGGTTGGGCCCTGGAAGTAGCCTTCTTGAGGTTGCTGATACCAGAGGGTCAGCTGCAGAGTGGGGCCGCAGGCAGCTCCGAGCAGGGATGCTGGACCTGGAGGAATTGCCGGAGAGCCGGGAAGAAAGGACACCTAAGGAGCTGCCTCCACAGCGTGGGTGCGACTAGCAGGCGAAAAACCCAAGGACGGTGTGGTATTGGTGGTGACAGGGGAGGTGCAAAACACTTGACGGTTTCAAACACACACACAGAGATTGTGAGGGTGGGGAATAAGAAGGGAGCCTTTCCAAAGATTCCAGACAAAAGCTCTAGCGCTTATGGGCACGTCTGAAGGAAAAGAACTCAGTGAGAAAGAGTTTCTCACCTCTTCTTTATTACTCGAGATGGCCACATGTGTACCCAGGCCTTGTGCCAGGGTGCACCTCAAGCCACCCACCTGGCCTGTGCCTGGCTCTGAGGGGGGTCCCATCTCAGAGTAGCTCTGAGAGTGCTAAGCACTCTGGGTGAGCCCTTCTGTGGGCAAACAGGGAAAATCCTTCATCATCTCTACCCTGTCATTTGGGGTCCCTAGCTAACCCTGAGAACTTTCTCCTCTGTTCCAAGTGTCTACTGAGAGCTTTGCCAGAGGCTGTGTTCCCTGAGGCCTTGCTCACTCCCTTCATACACATGCCTGGGAATGCATATGTGTGCATGTATGGACATTCATGTAGCCGCTACAAGGCAAGGAACTGAGAGAAGTGACCGTAGCACTTTCTAGGCATCCAACTTTGTCCCCTGCTCCCACTCCAGGCCAAGTTAAGTGACCCTCCCTCTCATCATGCCCTCTGCCTATTTTATTGCTGAATTTCCATACTGTTTCAAATTGTTCAGGGGTGCCTGGGTGGCTTAGTTGGTTAAGTGTCCAACTTCAGCTCAGGTCATGATCTCACAGATTGTGAGTTCGAGCCCCACGTTGGGCTCTGTGCTAACAGCTCAGAGCCTGGAGCCTGCTTTGGACTCTGTGTCTCCCTCTCTCTCTCTCTGCTCTTCCCCCACTCGTTCTCTATCTCTCTCTCCTTCAAAATTAAATAAACATTAAAAAACTTAAAAAAAATAAAATACGATTGTTCAGCACTGGTTAAAGACTAGTGCTAAAGAATTACTGTCACATTTTTAGGAGTGGTAGTAGTATTGTGGTTATGTTTTGTTTTATCTTTTTTCTTTAATAAGTTTTTTTTATGTTTATTTCTGAGACAGAGAGAGACAGAGCATGGGTGGGGGAGGGGCAGAGAGAGAGGGAGACACAGAATCCGAAACAGGCTCCAGGCTCTGAGCTGTCAGCACAGAGCCCGACGCGGGGCTTGAACTCACAAACTGTGAGATCATGACCTGAGCCGAAGTCGGTCGCTCCACCGACTGAGCCACCCAGGCGCCCCTGTTTTATCTTTTTATTGAAGTATAATCTACACACTGAAAAAATCATATGTTCACAATTGATGAATTTTTAAAAAGGGGAAACATCTATCTGTATTTCCAGCCTGCAGATCAAGAAACAGACCACTGTAAGCATTCTGGTATGTTCCTTAAAAAAAAAAAAAAACAACACATTGTTTTTCGTAATATCTTCTTAAACACGTACAGATGAAAGATAGGCTGTTTTGGATTTGCTTCAACATAATCTGGAGTTAAGAGAAGCTAGCGATTAAACAAGGTTGGTCACAAATTCATAATTACTGAAGCTGAGTAATAATTACATAAGGGTTCTTTGTATTCTCTCTCTCTTCATATTTAAAATTTCATGATAAAGATTTTAAAACAATCAATCAGGTGTCCTGGTTTCACCTCAACCTGGTGCCTCTGAGACATGCGGTAAAAGCCGAGCGACGCGGTGAAAGCTGTCGCTTTGGTATGTGACTTGGTAATTAAGAATCCGAGAGTCTACTGGACTAAATGTATAAATAACTAACTTTTCAAAAATGAGTTTTCACGTGCTATCTGCTCCGTGTAAGGGAAAGCTCCCTGTAGGCACTGGGTTTTATTCATATCTGTATCCTGGCCCCTCAGCACAGTCACACGGTAGCTGCTCAGAAGTGTTTGTTGAGGGAATGAATGTTCGAATGCTGTATCCTGTCCTACACAAGACCTAATATGGCACCAAGATGGCACAGGTGCCCCAACTTGAATCGCAACTGATACTACCAGGTTCTTTTCTCTTTTGTAGTGGCTTCCAAACAATAAATTGCTCAAATCCTAAAATATCCTAATTGAGAGGGATTCAGAGGTCATTTTGAACACAATTCTTGTGCTATAGATGAGAACACTGAGCTCCTGAGAAGTGACTTTATTGAGGTCACAGAGCTGGCAGCGGACAGAGCCTGAGCTCAGGCTCCTGGAACCCAATCTGGCCCCTTTTCGTCATAGCATCTAGGTGTATAGCTGGGAATTCGACACATATGGGCAATCCTATCTTCTCAGGTAGAGAAAGTGGACTTCAAAGAAGTGAATAGAATTTTCCCATGGTCTCGGGTCATTTCGACTCCATAGCTGTCTCGAGAACAGTGTTTTCCACACTGGGTTATGTCCCTTACTTCAAGAACCTTAAAATTCAAAGACATTAATTTTCAAAAACAACCAGAGGGGTGATTATTTCTCGTTAGAAAGGGCTTTGGTGCGTATGTTTTTTAAAGTGAAGTCTCTCAAGTGTCTTTGAAATATGAGTTAGGTTTTAACAATTCCATCTGCATCCAGCTTGTTAGGAACAAAGTGACAGAATAAAATCAGCACAGTTCAAGCCATGGCCCCACAGTCCCCGTCATGTCAAGTGTCACAAGGGCGCTTTCAGCATTCCCAAGCCAAAAAATAAACAAATCAATCAAAGATAACACACCGAGAGCAGAAATAAATGCAAAAAAGAAAAAGAAAGAAAGTCGAACATTTTGTAAAATTACATCCTTTTAAAAACATGTTGATTTTTTTAAGTTTTTAAATTAAAATGTTAGCACAACTGTACCTTAGAGTTTACTTTCGTTGGCACTCAAATCAATATAACTCTAATGGTCTTTTGTGTCGGTCCTGTTCTGGGCTTTTCCATGCAAAGTATTTTTGCAGCTTTGTCCGGTGCTTCTTTCAAGAACCTTGTGACACTTCCAACCCCCTACCTAACAGGGGTGACCGGATTTCTTTGCTGTTAAGAGGATTACTGAGACGTTCTCTTTTATATATAACCCAGAAGACTCCGTGAATAACAGGAAAGAGCAAACAAGAGATGTCAAGGGGAGAGGTTACGAGCAAGGGCTGCAGTTCAGGGAAACTCTTTAAGCAAGGAGAGGTCAAAGAATGTTCCTAAGGGACAATGATAAGCTGGGGCTCAGGAAGCAGTGTGCTGGGCGCCATTTTCATAGGCAAGCAGTGGAGTTAGCTTACATCCATCCATCAAGGGTTAAGCTTTAATCCCAAGAACTTTGGGTGAGTCAGGGCCAGAGCGCTGCGAAGAAAGGAGACACCTTATCTCTAATCAGCCCTGCCTCAAAATAGCTCTCTCTTCCCTCAGGCAGAGACTCGTCATCCTTTCCCTGCACAGCACAGCACAGCAGCATGGAGGTGCCTGAGTCCCACTTAGTCAGAAAGTCAATGAATATGCTTTATTCATCTCTTGCACAGTTAGATCTCTCTAAGCAATGCATAATTTAGCAACCCTCAAGATGGCTTGCATAGAATCAGGATGTTCCAGTCAAAAAGAAACTCACAATTTACTTAGATCCGCCTGTCATTTTATGGATGGATAAACTGAGACCCAGGGAGATGAAATGATTTGTGGAAGAACACACAGGCGGTCCATGGCTGTGCTGAGGGCTGAAACTCTGGCTGGAGCAGACAGACATTCTGCCTCTCTTGGCAATGCTGCTGTTCTCATCTGAAAAATGAATGAAACACTCATGCCCCTGGTCAGTTTTCCTTCCGTTGTTAAGGAAATCATTTCCAATGCTCCAAGAGTTTGCGAATCCACACTTTCACAGGCAGCTCTTGTTAAACCCTTTCATTGTGAGTCTCTCAAACTTCCTCTTCTATCTTCATAATCCAGACAGCTTTACTTTTGAGGTTTAATACATGGGCTGCCACTGCCGTTGTTGTTTTTTTTTCCCAGATGCTGGAAGAAAATGTTACAAATGGGTAATTGAAGTCCTCAGAAAGTAGCTTAGAATGGGGTCAGACAAAAATGCCCACCAGTCTCATCAGCTGCTCACCCATGCCGAGGGTTGTGACTCACACAGAGGACTTGCCCTCCCAGTGGCCATCTATGCATCTGTGCGATGGCAAGCTCAAACATTCCTGCTGCCACACTTCCTACACCACTATTTGCAGACTGAGTCCCCTTTGTGCATCCTTTACACAGTATGGGCTCTGTCGAAAGCTGTATGAGGCACACAAGGTCTAAACAAGGGTGGGGACAACCCTGGGGCTTGCAAAGTCTGCAGAAAACCAGGCAAAGTAAGGGAGGTGAAGAACATAGACAAAAGGCTGGAATGTGTCATTAGGAAAAGGCCCGGTTCCATCAACTTAAAACAGTTTTGTTTCAGGTTATTATTCAGTGCAAGACACTGAAGAGAAAGAGCTAAGAGGCAGAAATTGAATTTCAACTCCCTTTCATTTCTCCGTGATTGTCATCTCTTAAACGTTCCCATTTATTTCTTGCATGAGTCTCTTGTGCTGGACTTATCACAGCTCTCAAGTAGGAATTGGTCCTTAGCTGTTCATCGTATGTGGGGTTTTTCTCTTCTAGTTAGACTCCAAGCTATTCTCCATAAGGCCAACAGCTTTGTGATTCCCATAGGTCTCCCGCCATAGAGTAGGGCACCCAGCATGTGCTTAATAAATATTTAATAAGCATGTCCTACTGGGTCAGCATCACAGTCTCACTTTGTGCTAAAGCCAGATCATGCCATGATGGCCCTCATTTTATTCATGAGAAGGCAAAAGAGACAAAGAAAAATGATCATCTAAGGTTTACACACAGTGAATGACAGAACTGGACCTCAATCCTAGGTCTTTTGAGACTAAATTCAGCCTTATCTGGCTATCTGTTATAGAAAATATAGAAAATATTATGCTAAAGGCCTTCAGGCTAAAGTCGGTGAAAGGCGAAGCGGTATGAGTTCTTTGCTTGAGGGGTCTTACACTTTTCATGTCAATTTTTTTAGGAGGACATTTTAATTGATATATACTTAGCTTAAACCATGAGTTTCATAAACATCCTCATACATTTATGTAATGATGAAACTATGATTTCTTTTCTAGCAGCTCAATCATAATCACTTGATCAGAATAAAAACAGATTCCTTTTTTGCTGAACAACTAAAAGTAAAATGTAAATTAATGCCTGGTGAATGAGATCTCTCTATGAGGTAAGATCTTGTTCTGACTAATATCAGCTCAACATGGAGTTTGAAAGTCTCAGAAACGTGCATCTTGATGCTCAAAGGTTATCCCATCAGAGGAACATCATTCAAGCATTCATTAAGTGCCTACTGGGTGCATAGCATGGTTCTAACTGGCTTCTAATTTTGCCATTAACTAGTTGTAGGATCTCAGGTACGTATGAAAGGACTCGACATTTTTTGAATGTCACTCATGTGTCAGGAACCTTGAAATACATATTACATATGTTATTTCATGTAGTCCTCGTGCACTCTTATGATTTACAAATGGGGACTCTGAGGAGGAGAGAAATCATGGATCTTCAAAATCACACAGCTAGTAAATGGCAAAACTGGGATTTGACCCAGATGCTAGTGACTCTAAAGGCCATTCCTTTCCTGTTCTACCTGAGCTGTTCAATCCTAGGTCACATGAATATTACCTAAGGAGTTTTTATGTAATACGAATGCCCACTTCAGACAATGACATCAGAATATCTGGGGGTGGTACTTGGAGTTTTAAAAGCCTCCTTAGATGATTATAATATGAAACCAGGGTTAAGAATTACTGTGCCAGGTGTTCTGTGCTTCAGTTTCTTCAACTGTAAAATGAGGAGTTTAGACAGACATCTCTAAGATCCTTTCTACTTCTGTAGCCACCAGAACTGGGATGACAATGATATGGGGACAGTTGCCACTTGAGAAGCCCCAATTTGTACTTGGAGTAAGCAGTTATCACCCATACTGGATAGTCTCCTGACTCTCTAGTTAAGTGTAGGCTCTGACTGAAGCTGGCTGAACATCCACAGATAAGACTCCCTAAAGCATACAATTATTTCATATATTTATGAACAAGGCCCTAAAGCTCAAGAAACATTCCCCATGCCATCCTTCTCTCTCTCTGTCTTCTTTTCAAGTATCAATCATAGTTATTTGGTGAAATTCCTATTGCTCAAAGCTGCTGTAGTGCTACCACTAAATATCACATCAAAAAGTCTTTTGAAAATGTTCATAGCCTTAAACCCAAAATTCCTCTTATAGAAATCGACACTAAGGAGGTAAACAGAAAGCAGAAAAACCTTTATGAAGAAAGCTGTTCAGGACACCTGGCTGGCTTAGTTGGTTACGCCTCTGACTCTTGACTTCTGCTCAGGTCATGATCGCATGGTTAGTGGGCTCCAGCCCAGAGTCGAACTCTGAGCTGAGGGCATGGAGCCTGCTTGGGATTCTCTCTTTCCCTCTCTCTCTCTGCCCCTTCCCCATTCGTGTGTGTGTGTGTGTGTGTGTGTGCATGCGCTCTCTCAAAAATAAACATTTTTAAAAAGTGAAAGATGTTCATTGCAGTATTGTTTATTACAGTGGAAAACTGGAAACCACTATCTAACAATAGGGGAAATGATTTAGTAAAATATGATATAGCCTACTAAGGGAAGAAATGGCCACTACAAATAACATTTACATATAGACTTTTAAGTGATGTGGGAAAATATTAACGCTTATGTTATAATGCTGGATGAAAAATATAGGGTTTAAATTACATAAAGTTAATCTATTAGTAAAATTGCATAGAGTTAATGTCCAGTATGCAGTTACTTTTGTACATTGAAAAAAGACGAAAAATACTATACAATGCAAAGGTTAAAATATCTGAAACTGTTTTCACCATTAACCCAATTCTAAATGTTTGATGAATGGAACAGTGGTTCTGCGGTAGGCCCTGTCCAGAAAAACTTTAAATCTGGCCCTCGGCCTCCCAGACTGTGTAGAGCAAGGACTTATATAAACAGCAGAGCAGGAACATGAAACCACAGGTCAAGTGATTCCTTTAAGCGTGGGAAGCAAAGGTACATTTATAGAGTCAGTATAAGGAAAAAGAAACTAAGAACACCAAAAGGCCAAAATCAACTCTCCTTTAGTTTAGAAAACCATCAAGAAGGAAATGTGATTCACGAGAGAGTTAAGTCAGTGAGGGAGTGGCCAACGTGGCCATTTTCGAAGTATTTTCGGACTCCCTGTTTCGCAGGCCCCGAGCACGTGCTCAAGGCGAGCACGTGCTCAAGGCGAGCACGTGCTC
>NC_064810.1:105298742-105363831 GCF_023721935.1 Panthera uncia | reverse complement strand
CGTGCTCAAGGCGAGCACGTGCTCAAGGCGAGCACGTGCTCAAGGCGGAGCACGCGCATCACGCGGAGGCGGGGAACAAGCCTGAGACGGGCGGCGTGCCCTGCGTGGTGTCATGGCGGCGGCAGTGCGGCCCGGAGCCTCTCTGCCTCTTGCTGCTGCGGAGCCAGGGCCATCGCAGGAGAGCGGGAGGCCCACGGCCATCGCTCAGGACGAGGCCGTCCAGCGTCGGCCGGCTGCCTGCGGTTCGGGGTCACCAGACTGCCAAGGTAGGGACCCACGGCGCTTCCAGGAACGGGAGACCCAAAACCGAGCTGGGGCGGAGGGCGGGGCTCGGCAGCTTCAGGCCGCAGCCTTGTGCTGCCTTCTCTTCGTCCCGGAAGCCACAGGTCGGAGCACAGCACAGGGGATCACAGGGGTCTGGGTCCTCCCCCAGGGCCGAGGACACCCGGGCCACGTGGTTCGCCATGGCAGCCTTCCGCGTTCCGGCCGCGGCAGGACGAGCTTTCCCGTCCCTGAAAGGTGCAGGCGGTGTAGCTGAGGCTGGTGGGCCCGTGTGTCTGTGCTCCTGTGCCTCGATGTTTGGTTTGTCCTGTCTTAGAAAACTGAACCTTGTGTTTTCGCAAACAGCGGGTGTTTGCTCAGCAACCCGAGCAACATCTGAGGATTGCAGGTCGGGCTCCAGGCTTGTGGTCGGTGCGGTGTGGAAGGCCTCACATTCCAGAGGAGAGCTGGCCCCGGAGGCACCAGGGGATGCCGGCCACTTGGGCTGAACCTCAGGGCCCTGTCCTCAACTCTGAGGGTTCCTTAAGCTTCCTTAGGCTAAAGTTTATAATGAAGGGTGTCCTAGGCCACAATTCACTGACTAGTAAATTTTGACCATCCTAAACCCCTCTTTACCCTTAAAAAGCTAATGTTTTTATAGATAATGATAATAAATTTAAGAAGATTGGTAAATCTGTTGTTTTTACATTTGTGTCATCCTGATTCTTTTAAGTCCAGAACAGGTCCCCCTTTTGCTATTAAGAATTGAAAGCAAGCCATTTCAGCTTTTCTTTGAAATACAACTTAGTCCATAACTGAGGTTTTGTTTTTCTAGATTCGAAAATCTATTTGGAATTTGCACAAATGCCTTTCCCCTCAACACCTTTTGTCCAAAGAGAAGCACAAAATTGTACTGCTTCTCTTTGCTTCCACAGACCTCATTTCACATTATCTTACATACACACCAAATTGTTCACTGTTAAACATGCTCTTATTAAGGAGCTACTCAGCCGTGCTCTCAAATGATGTTTATCTTTGCATTTAAAAGGGGGTTGGATGTTACCAAAATGATCAGCAATTGTAATATGTAAAGTACTTTGCAATTCTCTAAACTTTCCCTCCTCTAGACTCACACTGTTCTCTTCCTGGAGTAGATTCCTCTGGTACCCAGAGATGCTTTCTCAGACAATTTAACATTGTGTCCCTAAACTTTTATCCAGTGCTGTTTTAAGAAATGATCAGGTGAAGCACAACTTTAAAATCTCTGTAAAATTGCCATAGACGTTCATTATGTTGCCTAATGTAAGAAACCCTTGCCGATAATTTTCACCTGGACTTTAGTACTAGGATAAAGTTTTGCTAAGCTTTCTTTTATGAATTAATGAAAGCCACGAATGCACTGTACAGTACTTTTTGCTTTCACTACCAGGAGTCTCAGAACTTCATTTTCTGCTCGGTTTCAAGAATCTCTTCTAGCTTAGGCTTTCTGGATTAGTTCCCATTCTGTATCCCCTTTTTCCCCAACCACTACCAGATTTTTCTTTCTCTGATTTACTTATCCCATCTTTGTTTGAGGTACCTGTAACTTCTTTAATGATTCCCCTCAAAACTTCTCAGAAGTCAGAGGATATAAAAATTATTGTAGATTGCCTCAGAATGTTCTTTCGATCTGCCTTAAGCAGCATATGCAGTCATTTTTAGTTTTGGCATCTGTTTGGGTGACACTCACTTGCAAAGCTCCCAAAGGCCCACCCAGAATTGTGTACAGTCCCAGCGAGCTAGGCTCTGTCCCTTCCCTCCCCTTGAGAAAGCTTATCTAGTTGAATGTATTACTGCTTAGTGAGTCACAAGCTTCAATACTTTTTTTATTAGTAACAACTGACTGGAAGCACACCTTGCAGCTGTGGGTGCCCCACCCAGCACCCCGACCCTTGGTGCAATGCAGCTGCTCTGGGATATGCTGGGACGCCACAGCTCATAAATCATTACTTATTTCCCCTCAAGTAGTAGCACAGATTTCCTCAATTTCCAGTGTCATGAGTGTGCAACTCATTGTTCGGCAAAGCCTAACATCTGTGCTTCCTTCCATACAGCAGGAAAACTTCTCATCCCCCCCCCCCCCATATTTATTTGTTTAGTCAATTGTGAGGAAAGTCGTACTTGTAAAGTCACTCAAGGAACAATTGGGAAAAACTCTTTTGGGTTCTTAGGACCCTTAGAGGAAAGGCTGATGGAGAATGGTAAGGGAAGAACATTTCTTGAACCTCAGCTAAGTGCCAGGCACTGTATGGAGTATTTGGCAAAAATTTTTTAGCCTTCCCAGCAGGCCTGCGAAGTAGGCACATTTATACTGACTTTCTAGATAGATGAGAAACAGGCTCAGAGGGGCTAAAGGACTTGCTCAAGTTATATCACTATTAAGTGGTGAATCCTAACTAGTGTTCTAACCCAATTTGAAAAATTATGGGACATGATCATTCCATTTTCACTATAAATATTGCTCACAGAGGGCAAAGCTTTTAATACCCTCCCATGGACTGAGCACACAGGACTCTGTAGTGCAGGCCTCATGCAGAGACTCTGAGACCATGATACCTGGGTTCAAATCCCAGCCCTGTCACTAGGTGCGTGACCTCAGACAAATCACTTAACCTCACCAAGTGCCTGTTTCACACATCTATAAAATGGGGATAGTTGTAAGGAGTAAATTAGTTAATCTTGGCACATTATCTGCATACAATAAGTGATAACAGCCATTCCTGTTTTATTTTATTGCAGGATAGGAAATGCTGCTTTCTTGCCTAAATGATGGTGTTTTTATGTCAGCCTTTCATGTAGAAATCACTCTCTTAGAATGGTAGTTCTGATAGTAGGTCATCTTTGGAAACACTCAGGGAGTTTTAAAAAATATTGGTGCCTGTGTCCTACCCCTAGAGATTCTCACTCACTGGGTCTGGGGAGTAGCCTAGGTGTGGGGGCGAAGGAAGTTCTTAGTGGTTCTTAAAGTGTAGTGCCTGGACCCACAACTCAGTCTAACCTCAGAGCTTGGTTGTTAGAAACACAAATTCCCAGGCCTTACCCTGGAACTACAGGATCAGATACCTGGGGTGTAGAGCTCAGCAAAACGGCCTCTGGGTGATTTGATATCCATGAAGGTCTTAGAACCATTACTCTAAGGAAAGACAGTGCTCATGAGAGAGGCTCTCATCTCAAATACAGACCCCAAGACTGAAGCTGACCTAGAGGGCTTATCTACTTGTTGACACTGAGCAGTGAGCCACTAGTATACTTGTCTTCTCAGAGCCGTAATACGCTGTGACTCTACCAGCTCATCCTCTCCCAACCCCAAGGAAAGCCAGGTCTTCATCACAAGTCTTTTTATTAAACGTTGAAGGGCATCAAGCTAAGGTAGCCCAATCTGTATATTTCATGGTATAGATCCTGAAATCATGCACCAAAAATATCGAAGTCCATTGGCTACCAACCTACCTTCATCTCAGAGTAGCCCTGCCACAGGTCCATAGGCAGTAAAGCTCCCTCTCCTCTTCTGGGCACCACAAGATGGACACAGCTGTCCTTTGCCTTGGTAACTCTTCTTTCTCTCTGTGTCCGGCATCCTGCCCCCTTTCCCGTGATTGTGGCAGTCTTTACCTTGTATCAGTATATGCCAGGAGATTTTAGTTGGATCTTGCAGGCCATATAGCCTCTTGTCCCTTCTAATGACTCTGCATAACTCTGCTCTGACCCTGTTGTGACACTCTGACACTCTTCAGAGGTATGGATATCTACTTCCCACTTTTTCCATATGGATCAACTCCCCAGAGCACTCAAATTCTCCTTCACCTGTGTCTTGTTCCTACTCCTTTAGCCATCATTAGTCTCTTCTGAAACTAAGAAACATTTGTGTTAAGGATTTCCCTTCATTGCTTTTCCAGATTCTGTAGAACTTATGATCAGAAGATGTTTCTCCAGTGTCATACAGTTTATCTTGCATCATCTGATTAAAGAGAAGTGCTATTGTAGCATCTAGTGAAACAAATGCCATCTGTGTGTTTTGGTGTTGTAACTTATCACAGGAATAACATTCATGTTTTCCTCATGCCTTCAAGTAGCCACTCACTGGGAAGCTTACAGCAAAACTTTATAACTTTTAACAGATGATTTATTTCTAAGATAACTTTACTCTTTAAGCAAGTGAACAAACATCAGAATCATTGAAGCAAGGGCAAAAGAACAGCAGCAGTGAGTGACACAGGGAAGAAAGCAGAAGGAGAAGGTGTGAGTGAGTTAGGGAGGAAGAGGGAGGAGGAAGGGGATTGATGGACCCAGGGGGTTTTGAAATCTAGGTTGAAGAGAAGCTACTGCAGGTAGGTATTAAACTCAACCTTGGCAATCAAGGTAAAAAGAGAAGCAAGACAAATTCCATTGCTCTGCAGCAGTATGTTAGGGAGGCTATTTTGTTACTACAGAATTTCAGCTGATCCCTCAAAGCTAAAAACAATAGATATTAGGTGGCTATATTCCATGGAGGGGAGCTAAACCCTCCACACAGAATTTGCTAAGCAGTCACCCCTGAAGCCCAGCCCAATGACTCGGAGCCTACCACTTATACAGAGGTGTGGAGAAGGGAGGAGAAGGTTGATGACGAGAGCAGTGGGACTTCTTTGAGGAGAGTTGTCAGTAAACTACCACAAGCCACCACAAGCCAAGTGCAGGGAGGGGCTTTGAGAGAACCGCTTGGGGAAGGTAAGGTGTCTCCCAGGAGGAAAACTGACATCTTGCCTCCTGGCTGATGAAAGCAGAGTGGTGGAAACTGCCTAGCCCCACACTGTCACAGTGAGACAGAATGTGGGGAGAGGCTTCTTAGGAGGACTTGACTTGGGTCGTCGGGAGTTGAGGGAAATAGACTGGAGCCTGACTGTAATGATGTCTGTAACATAATCTGAAATGCTTTACCACAAGCAGGGTGATACTGTGTGTGTTTGTTAAGCTGTAGCCTTACCCACACTCCGGAGGCAGCTACCACAGGACATATAGTTATCTTTATCTTTGAGCAGTGCCAGGGACTTTGCTAATTAGCATAATGAATGCTTAAAATGGATTTTATTTTGTGAAATTAATAGTGTTCAAGTTAGGTGGATTAGCCAAATATTTGAGATTCCTCCTCACACTTGCATGGACTGAGCATCCATCTGGGGCAGGATGGGGAGGGAGGGAATAGCCTGTGCTCTTAAAGGCATTAGAGGCTTGATCTCTAATGGTCCTGCAGCTAGCAATCGATGTGAAGAAATCTAGTTGTCTGATGCTAACCCTGTAGTTTATTTGAATTGTACCTCTACAATATCATGATGTTTCCCTTAAATGTCTTTTGTGCAAAGACAAAAAGCTTTCATGATAACCTAATAATAACATTGTGAAGGAATAACTAATCCTCCCCTACCTCTACCTATTGATGGCTACTCTTCCTCCAAGTAGTCCAGTGGTACTGCCTGGCCACATTGGCTTAGGACAGTTCATAACACTGCACCTTACCTGGAAAAATCGAAAAGTGAGGCTCTGGCTGGAGCTGCCTGAGACAGAAGAGTGGAAAGGAAGGGCTGAGTGAGGGTGGTGTGCATGCCCAGTGCTAGGCAAAGCAAAGAGGTGCATTCGCTTGGGTACAGTGGAGACTGGAAGGTGTCACCGAGGAAGAGACCCCACCCCAGAAGATGGAGTGAGGTTCTCCTAGCAGAGCTGGGTTCTTTCTGGGGTGTGCTGTCGGTAGGGACTGAGGGAAGAGCTGTTGGGAGGCAGCCAGTGGTTGGGAAGTTTCACCAGGGCGCTGTGTGGTTGGACATGTCCAGAATGCTCCCTGAGGAACATCTGCCACACTCTGAGCCAAGAGAGTCTGCTGCCCCTTGTCTTCCCACCCGGAAGGGGCTGGAGCCAGCAATGTGAGTAGCAGAGGAGTGGAAGGACCCAGTGGGAAATTAGTCAGGCAGCTAAGCATCTTTCTCTCCGGCACACCCTCTGTACTTCTGCAGGCTTCAGAGTCTTTTTCAGGCCCCAACTAGGGTGGGAAAAAGCTTTATATGAGGTGAGAGATTAAAGCTTTGATGTGAGACTCATACCTAAAAATGAGATGCTTATTAACACCTGAAAGTGATCATAAAAGCTTAAGGATATGCCCAGCATTTCACCCAGGAAAATGGAAGAATAATTCCACAGAAGGGCTTAAAAGGGTGGTGACAAAAGAAAGACTAACTTATTTTGTATGTCCAACTGAGTCTGACTTGGTCAAGTATCTACAGCTTTTATTACTGAAACAAAGGGACATGGTATTTTTACTATAATTTTCCAAATTATTTATTTTTATATCTCACTGAGTAGAAATTGAGGGGTGGCAAAGTAGTTTTCAAGCCTATTCTTTGAAGCCACAGACTGGATAGCAGTGGGATGGAGAGGCAGGGAGACATGTATTAGTTACTTATTGCTGAGGCAACAAATCACCATCAACTTAGTGGCTTAAAATGAAACAAATTTCACAAATGGATTTCCCTGAACTAAAGTCAAGGTGGAGGCAGGGCTGTGTTCCTTCTGGAAGCTCTGGGGAGGAATCTGTTCTCTTTTCCAGCTTCTAGAGACTGCCTACACTCTTTCCCCATCTCTTTAAAGCCAGCAGTAGAGGGAATTCTAATCTCTGACTCTGCCTCTCCTGCCTCCCTCTTTTACTTATAGGGACCCTTGTGACAACATTGGACTGACCTAGATAATCCGGAATAATCTTTTTACGTCAACATCCTTAATCACATCTGCAAAGTCCTCTTTACTATGTAAGGACATATTTACAGGTTCCAGGAATTAGTGGGTGGACATCTTGGGGGTGGGGGAGCATTATTCTACCTGCCACAGGAGAGGCCCAAGTATATCTCTGAGAGCCCTGTCACCCTTACCTCCTTAGCTGCCAGTTGGCTTAAAGGTGAACTCAAGGAAAAGGCCCTAAGTAATCTTGGGGAATGCACATAATCTAGGGGGAAAAAAAAGGCACATAATCTATTCATATCTCAGTTTCTTCATCTGTGAAATTATAGAATTAGGTGTTCTCCTACATTGTCTTCCAAAATTTTTCTCTTTGGCAAAATAAGTATTTGAGGAAAACTAGCTGCTTAAACTCAAGAAATCAAACTGATGTTGTTCTAGTGCAGACTGCCAGCCTCCAGCTCTGCCCTAGGCCGAGGAGGCTCTGACAGCCTGCACTTCGGGAGCCTCAGAGGATGCCACAGGTGGGAGGTTCTGGCCGACCAGCCTCTCCAAGCAAGAGCGTTTCATTGTCCTACTCCTTTCTGCTGAGTCACCATTGAAGGCCTTGAGCAATGGTACCAGTTGCAGACAAGGCTGCTGACTCAGAGCTGCTGGAGTGGTCCAGGGAAGCTCCAGGGGCATGAGTCACAGGCCTCTTGTGCTTGCTCCTCTATAGTCAGCACACACACTCCTTCCTATCTCCTTGGAGCCTCAGGCTTTTAGAGCAGTAGGCCTCAGAACACTGGAGATGGAAACACCTTGTCACAGTTGTCTTTCCCACCAACCTTTCCTTGCCATGTGATCTTGAGCTGGTTCATGTGTTTTGTTTTTCCAACTACTCTGATAAATTACAGTGTTTTTGTGGCCTACATCCCTCTTGAGTCTGGCCATAAAATTAAGGTTCATTGTGCATCCTTAGCCCCATGAGTTTCAGAGAAACATCCAGCTTCCCAGGACTCCTCTAGGCCACATTTACTTTCCACTTTCAAGATAGTGTCATCTACCAGCAAGAGCCCTGGGCCATAAATCAGGAAACTGGGGCTTCCTCTTCCTGTTTTCTGAGCAGCTATGGGGCATTCAGCAAGTCACATCATCCTTTTGGGCTGCATTAGGGTTTGACTCTTTCCTCCTAAGTCCCTTCCTGTGCCAATGTGAGGGGATCAGAGTAGATCATCCTAAAAGTCCTTTTCAGTTCTGTAAGTCAATCTTACTCTATCACAGAATTCCTGAATATAGTGAGTCTGGCTCAGCCTGCCCTAAGAGGCAAGCTTTCTTTGGATTAGTCTTTTCCTGTGGCTCCCAACTGCCATGTTTGCTCTCTTCCAGGCAGATACTGAATGCACAGCCTCATGAATGTCCACACATTGTTCTGAGGGCTCCTGTCCTTTCTTGAGCTGGTTTCTCAGTCCCTCCTCCCAACCTAGGCTAGACTGTCACCTCTACCCACCAATCTCCTGGGAAGTCAGGGGTTGGACTGTGGAGACCCAGAATCTGAACTGTGACTCTTCACCCATGTGACAGGCCTGTCATTCCTCCTTTAGTTGGGCCTAACCAGACCAGTACTAGAGTTATTTGGTGTGAGTAGGGAGAGATTCCTGCCTATTTGGTGACCCTGAGGATGGATGCTGCTCAGTGAGTGGATGTCACCTCTGTCCTTGGAGAATCTGGAGTACCCAGGGTCCTCACCTACGCATTGCACATCTCCAGGGCCTTCCATGTCCCCTTGCCTCAGGCCTGGCTACCCTTTGCCAAGGACTACTTGTTCCCAGAACCTTCTGGGCTCCTTTGAACCACAAAGATGCTCTCTGCAAGTCAACAAACCACCCTAGGGGTTGCCTTTTCACATCCATTTCAATTGGGTTCTTGTGTTTCCCCTAAAAAAGTGACCAGTCCTTTTCTGCTCATCCAGCAAGGAAATCTGCCTTTTATTTATCACATGGGTTTAGGCATGGCCCTCACCTCTAAAGGAGGAAACTGAACACAAATTATCTGTGTTGTTAACTAGCTTCCCCTTCAGTCCAGAACCCCAGCACAGAGTTGGCATCTATGAGCGCAGCTCTCTTCCTCCTGGGTGTGTGCTTAGCTGTGAAGGAGAGAGAAAGGCCTATTGTTCCGGCCTTGCCGCGCACTCCACCAGGCAACAAGCTGGGTGTTCCCCCCGGGAGGTAGAAAACCCGCTTCCAAGATCCAGTGTCTCCTGCCTCTGCTCTGTTTGCTTTTGTTTCTGGTCTTTCCTTCTTTGCTGTGTGCCCTTGCCAGGCACCCTGCGCCCATGTAGTGCTTATTTCTTCCTCTAGCCTTTGCACAGTGAATGCCTTTTGTGTGCTTCTGGTGTTGCTTGTCCTCCAGGGAGCAGAGTGAACATCTCTCCCACCTACAGGCTCGCTCCTGGCTGGTCGGTGGTTGGGCAAGGGGAGTGAACAAAGGCATGCTTGGCCCCAAGGGAGGTTGGGGGTAGGGCCTGGGTCTGGAATGTTGTGTCCTCTCTGCTTCTATTCGGAAGGAGGACTGCTTCTCCCCGTGAGTTTTATGGGGGAGGAGTCGGGCAGAGGGGAGGCTGGTGGTGCTTGGTAGGGCTGAGCCACCAAAATTAAGTGTAGTTTGGCTGCGCCGTCCTTCCCTTGTCTGCTCAGCATCCAGCCCGGCAGAGGCTCTGAGAGAGAAGTATGGCAGGAGGAGCCAGGAAATTCTGATTGGGCCTGCCTCTGCCACCGTGTGACCCTGCATGACACTGGGCCTCCCAGGGTGAGCCTCACTTCCCTGCCCCAAGTGGGGCACTAACACCCACCCCACCCGCCTGCTTCCTGGGACTGATGTGAGGAGCAAACACAACACTCTCTGAGGAAACGCTGTGGGAAGCAAAAACCCTTTGTGAGTCAGCGGTGGGAGTCGTCGCCCTGTCTTTCTCCACTATTTACTGGGGCCACCCCTCCACCCAAGTTCCCGTAATCATCTAGTGAGCTCATGCTGCCCCCTAGTGGCCAAAGTGCTCATCATTCATTTCTTTTAAATTAAATTTCTATCAAAATCATAAGAAAAAGTAATTATGAATATGCAGTAATGAACCCAGCCTGGGTTATATCCGTTTTTATATAAGTTCAGACATAAAATACAATTTTAAATACCATTTTAATGGAGGAAGTGACCCACGAAGAAAACAGCGCATAATGGAGCCCTAGGCCCCAGGAGGGAGGCATGTTTGAGCTCCCTGTTCCCCATCTTGCTACCCAGCTGCTGGCTGCTCCTCTGAGCCTGCAGAGAGGCCTGCCTGGGGCCTGATGGTGGCCTTCCCCCAAAAGGGGCCATATTTCCCCCAGGATGCTGGCGATTGGATGGAGGAACAGGTGAGAAACCAAAGCACTTGGCTACTCTTCTTCAGCCTTTTAAACCTTTTAAATCCCCAAAGATTACAAAATGCCCTGATAACTAGCTGTCTTTCTCATTGCGGACAGTGGAACAGCACTAGTTGGCTCAGAGAGAAATTCTGCATAATAACAATAACAAGTGACCAATGACTGCTATGTTCCCTCTTTAAGAGAAGCCTCCCCACACATTTCTCACAGATTGCTCACCACAGCCCTGAAGTCCCAACTGCTTTTATTTTCAGGTGAGGAATTTGAGGTCTAAGGGTCACAGGCAGGTCAGAGGGGAACAACAGCTTGAACCCAGGTATTCTGGCTTCAAACCCCTCACCTTCTCACTACATTGAGTGCTTGGAATTGAATTCCCCCAGCCTTGCAGAATGAGAACTGTTTGCATGGTGGGGAGGAACACACTGAGGAAAAAAAAAATTAACAAGCCTTTTCCCTCCATACTGGTGGATGAAATAATCTGATCAGTAGTCATCCTCCAGTCATGATGAATAGTAGACTGAAAACTTGTGCCCTTTGACCTAGTTAATCACTTTCCTTTTCCTTTCTCATCTGACAAATTTCTTCACAGCATTCAACATTCCAGATATCTCTTTACTTCCCTTACAGGCCTTTTCCCCAGGCCTCTGAGGAACTTCCTTTTAGACTCAGCTTTTTGGCATTGGGACCAGGATGAGAGGTTGCTGGACTTCTGGAAATTTCACTCTGTGTCCCCCTCCAACTCCATGCCCTTTCTCTCTTCCTCCTCCTCCTGAGCGGGAAGCATGGGAAGCCTCTAGGGACTTACTGCAGAACTGAGAAGAATTTTGTCACCTGATGCCAAATTCCATCCTGCTTTGAGGAGACCAGTGAGCACACACCAAATAGCTTGGAGGGTCTGACAGTGGAGGGGCAGGTGGACAGCTTGTTACAGAGGCATGGGGGACCCAGGAAGGCAGTTGACAGCCCATCACAGACACTGCTGGTTCCTGAGAAGGGCCTTATCTCTTCTGTGCCCGCCCCTGGTAGTTTTGCATATATCACTACAGTTAACCTTAGGAAAATCCTGTGAGGTAGGGAGCATTTTGCCTGTTTTATATATTAGTAAATCCCGGTTTTAGAGAGGTTCAGAGAAATTTGGCCAAGACCACAAAGCTAATTAGGAGAGCATCAATTCAGGGCATGATAGAAGCTCCAGAAAATGCTGCACCTTTGAGACTATAGTTTGCCTGAACCAAGATATCTCTGGATACTTTTCTGCTTTGGGGCTGAAGGGAGTCCCTTGTAGATGTTAGGTGAGTGCATGTGATTTTCCCATTGATTGGATTTATAAATTGAGTGATCAGATAACTTAGTTATCCATACGTGGGCCTGCACCCAGCATTGGCCTTTGTTCCAGTTTCCTGTTCCATTCCTCCCCTGCACACGGAGGCCACGCCATGACTCTGTCAATCCCTGTGGCCTCATTTGTCTGTCTGCCACAGATGTCTGGGCAGCTGTGGGGTAACTGACCAAGATAAGAATGGAGAGAACATGGGCTTTGGAGCAGGTGGGGTTGGGTTTAAATTGAAAACCTGCCATATTTTCAGGAAAAACTGCCCAGATTCTAGGATGGGAATGGGGATGGGGAGTTTTAGAACCATGTGGTCTCAGCCTGCTTCTGAGCAGAAAAGGGACAGGTGCCAGGGTCAGCCCTCTTCAGAAAAGTCAGGACCTTCCTGCCCAGAGATGGAGGACAGGACCACTGCTGGTCACTGGTAACTCTTATGGGACACAATTTCAGGAGCCCCAGATAAGACTCAGGTGGCTCCTGTTCTCCAATTTCTCTCCTATACTCACTTTTAAGGCTCTGGCCATTGGCCAAATGTAACCATCCCTGGAAGGGGAACGGCACTTTACAATGCTAAAGAAAATGTGATGTAATGAGGGGAGAGCATTTGTATGGAACCCACCAGAAGCCAGGCTTCACAAGTGATTGTGTGGCTTCTGTTTTCTTATCTTTAACATATAGTAGCTAATAATATATAATGATGACTAACGCTTCTGTAGGACTGCTCTTAGCACTTTTCACATAAGTTAACCCATTAATGCTGACAGTAGCCTGAATCTTATTTTCCTGGTGAGGTGGGCAGGTAGGTCAAATCATCTGCCCAAGGTCACATACAGAGTGCATAGCAAACCTGGACTTTTGAACTCAGGCAGTCAGGCAGCAGTGCCCCTACTCTTGGTTCTTATGGTAATAATGAGGCCTTCCTCTAAGGTATGAGGGCAAGATTAAGAGAGATCATGCATCTAAAGCTTCTGGCACAAAGCAAGGATTCAGTTAATGCTCTTTTACTTCCCTGGTATTTTAGATTTGAGAGGAGAGAGCCACAGCCTACCTCTCAGCAGAGGTCTGTCTTGCACATATAATATGCTCAGGCAGTATCTGTAGGGCAGATGGAAGGGCAGATTTTGTTCCAGCATGGGGCCAGGACCCATGGGCAGAAAAAGCTGCTGGAAGGGCAGATTTTGATAAGGTCAGAGGTGGTGGCTGGGGTGGGGGTGGGGGTGGGGGTGCACTAGAAATAGAGGCCCATATGCAAGGCCAAGGTCAGGGGGCTAAAGCTGTGGCAAGGGAAGTGGTTTTCCTGGGGCTTCCCTGCCTGCTCAGGCATCACTATGCTGACTGGGGGGTTGATTCCCTGGTGTAGGCTTCAGCTGCCACCTACCCCTTATATCATGGTGCTAGCCTCAGAGCTCACCTCAAGGCCTGGGAACCCCAGATGAAGACACTGCTAAACCTGTCAGGACTGTCTTCACTTAGGTGTGTGTGTGAGTGAAACTAAACCCAACACAGAGGACTAGGGGAGCCACAGGGGAGGGGGAGGAGGTGCTCCTAGCACCACCCCTCTGTTGCTAAGAAAAATTTGAGGCTACTCATGAAGGGGGAGGTATAGAATGGTGGTGGGGGATGGGACACTAGTGTGAGGAAATAGAGCTGTTCTGTTCCAGGCCTAAGATAGCCCAAGCCCACACCCAAGCAGTGGCTGTGCCACCCCTGCTCTGGCCTGAGTTAACCACTGACAAATTGAGAGTTTCTTAGAACCCAGAAAGAGGTCTCTGTAGGGACAGACAGGGCCCAGCTGATGGAAGGTCTCCAAGACATCCTGGTACAGTTCAGCCAGACCCCAGCTTCACCAACATAGGCTGTCTGGGCAGTGGTTACTGAGGTGCATTCATTTCTGTTTATCAAGATTGCACTGGCCAAGGCCAGGTGTACCCGGGCCAAAACAAGCAGACCTTGACCGGGCAACATACCAATGCATTGGTTTCACCATGTTCTCTCTGAATGTCCCTCAGCTCAGTTGATACATCATGATCGAGATGGTTCAGGATGACTAAAATGAACTGCCACTCCCTGCACCAGCTTTACCTATTTCTGTTCGTAGGCATAGCCTGCACATCCAATGCAAAGTAAAATGAGGTCGTTTTTTCCCTACAAAGTGGAGACACTAAACCTCAATTGCTTGGATGTTTTGGGAGTGGTTATTTCAAAACCCTACCCACTGCCTCAGTTTGCCAGTCACAACCCCAGACACCAGAAGAGATTAATCCACTGTTCTTGTTCTGTTTTGTTCCACGTGACCAGCTGAACTGGGCTTTTCTTGTTCAAGATTTGCAAAGGACAGTCAAGATCCGGCTTCAATCACTGGCATTTCAGAAGGGTTCTTGAAATAACAGGATGGTTTCTTTGCACTGTGAACATTTTCATCATCAGTGAATATTTATCAAGTGCCCACATTGAGGTTGCTTGCCAGTTCTGAACCCAGATAAGAGGGAAGGTTCTTTGTTTCTGTTGCAGAGAAAGGCTTAGTAAACTGCATTTCTTTTAACTTCTGAAGGCCTTCCTTTTCCTGGAGAAAAAAAAGTCATTTTGCTTTTGCAAATGAAAGAGTAGAGCTTTTGCTAATGCATAGTATTTTCTTCAGTTATCATTTGTTTTCCTGACAGTGTTTGTTTTCTGAAACCCTCAAATTACCTGATTTCTTTGCATTAAAAATATTTAGTCAAACATTGTTTGATTTCATGACTGCAGCAGCTTGCACATTCAACAGATAGTTTCATTCTTTTCCAACCCATTCTCTCCCTTTTCATCCACTCCACCCAAGAACAAATCATCCAAATACTGCATGGTTGGGATGAGTCCTGGGGAAGGAGTCCATCACTGACTAGGTCCTCTAGCACTCGTGGTCTTGCGCTGACCCCTTGTGGGGAGAGCATGGACTGTCTCCTGTGCTCACCATCTCAGGGGCTGCTGGCTGGTCTTAAGGACAGAACAGCTAGTGAGGTCCCGAATGGCACCAAGGTCCTTGGGCACTAATTGCCATGGTATGTACTCTCCACGGTGAAAAGGGCTCTGGCCTGTGGGCTTGGCTTTGCCTTTTGTTGGAGACACAGTGAACCAGATTGCCTCAACAGAGAAAGTCGTTCTCTGGGAATTGGATGCCTGGAAAGGTGCATGAACTGTTTTGGCTTTAGCAGAAACTTTTAGCCAGAGCAAGAGCTCCTTTGGCCAGGTTTTAATCACCTCACTTTCTCAGAGCCTTGTCCATTGCCTGATGCTTGGTAAAATCTCCATAAATACTTGTGAAGTAACTTCAGTTAGTCTCTGTCATCAGCAGTCATTTACTGAGCACTTACTATTTTGGGTCCTTGGTTAAAACTAGGGATATGAAAAGGTATAAAGGACAGCCCCAGACTTGACTGAAGTCTAGTTGGAGAATTAGGCCAGACACAAGAGATGACACTTGCCAGCAAGAGTGATGTGTTTTCATTGCTCAAGGGATAACACAGGCAGTTAGAGGCACTGGTGTTTGAGAAAAAGGACAGAACCACCTAGGACACATCAGGGTCAGCTATTCTGATTGGTGGGAATCAGGCTGTACCTTTAAGGAAGTGGTAATAATAAAATCTACCAAGTACTTCCTACCCTCTGCCAATATCCTTTATATTCATCACTAATTCTCTCAACATTTGTGCCAGGAGAGTACTCACAGATGAGGAAACTCAGGCTCAGGGAGTTAAGCAGTTCTGCCAAAGGCGACACAGCACTGAGCAGGGGCACAGGGTTTCTAGTGCAGGTCAGTCTAACACTAGAACCCCTGCCCTCTTTCACCACCCCCTGCCAAGGAAAGAAGGTCTGAAACCTTATCAGGTACCTTGAGGGATTAATTTGAAGCAGCTTCCAAAACAAGCTGCTACTTTTCTAGGAAGCAAGGGCCAAGCAGGGAAAACCTGGTGACCTCAGATTGTCTGATCACCTGAACAGGGTGTTGGTGGAGCTGCTCGGTTACTGGGGTTGATCCCAGGACCTGGCCAGCCTGTAACCACGGAGGTCAAACTGGGCTCAGATATGTCTCCACTGGACTAATTCCCAGTGGCACACAGCTGATAGCATCCACTGCTAACCTCCAAAAGACCTCTGATGACTTTAAATCTTATTATGTGGATGTTTTATAAAGAAGCCAGTGATTCCAGGTTTGGAAAGATAGAGAAAGATCTAATTAAAATGGGACTCCAATAAAGCCATGCAGGTTGATACACAGTATAGTGGTTAAGTACATGGACTCTGGAACAAACTATTTGGGTTAGAATTCTGGTTCAACCACTTACTAGCTGTGTGAAATCACCTCTTCAGGGGTTCCCCCCAACACACACTGTATGGTTTTTGAAAGATGGGAAGTGAGTTAATATTTGTGAAACAGATAGTCATCTGGAACATAGTGCTTATATAACTAGATGTCACTGTCGTCATTTTTCTTCCAGCAGAACTTAGCAAAGGCGTGTACCCTTTGAGTTATCACAGATTCAAGTCTGGATTAAGGACTTAAATGAGGCTTAAGTGGACATGTCTAATGACACTAGTGTTCTTTTAGAAACAGACAAATCCTTATTGTGTTCAGAGCAAGACTTGCTGGTTAGCTGATAAGAGATTTAGAGAGATCTTCTATCACATCTAGCCGAAAGTGACCTCTAATGGGCAGCAGTACTTATTACTAACTCGTGCTGCAAACTGAAAGGCTCTTTTAAGGAAAGAACAGATTGTTGGAGAATGGGAACTGATCATGGTTGGGGAAGACTGTCATGAACCACAAGGAAACTGCATCCATGAGAAGCCCTATACATTGGCAGTGTGGTTACCTTGGCATTTATTTATTTTTTTAATGTTTGTTTTTGAGAGAGAGAGACAGAGCATGAGCGGGGGAGGGGCAGAAAGAGAAGGAGACATAGAATCCAAAGCAGCTTCCAGGCTCTGAGCTGTCAGCACAGAGCTTGCTGTGGGGCTTGAAATTCAAGCCCTCACGAACCGCCAGATCATGACCTGAGCTGAAGTTGGATGCTTAATCAACTGTGTCACCCAGGCACCCCTAGTTACCTTGATGTTTATTATTTTTAAAATATTTTTCTTAATGTTTATTTTAGAGAGAGTGCAAGCAGGGGAGGGCAGAGATAGGGAGAGACACAGAATCTGAAGCAGGCTCCAGGCTCTGAGCTGTCAGCACAGAGCCCAAAGGAGAGCTCAAACCCACCAACCGTGAGATCATGACCTGAACTGAAATTGGTCACTCAACTGACTGAGCCACCCGGGCCCTGTCCTTGTTACCTTGACCTTTAAAAGTCACTCTATCCCTTCTAAAGCCAGTGCTGATGAAAAAGCCCAAGGACGTCTCATTATACACTCCTAGAAAATGTATAAATGGTGTGAATCTTTTGGAAAGTCACACCTGTGAAGAAAAGTCTTAAAAATATTAATCTCAGGGTGCTGGGGTGGACAGTCAGTTGAGTGTCCGACTTTGGCTAAAGTCAGGATCTCACAGTTCGTTGAGTTCAAGCCCCGCATTGGGCTCCTTGCTGTCAGCTCAGAGCCTGGAGCCTGCTTCGGATTCTGTTTCCCTCTATCTCTGCCCCTCACCTGCTTGTGTGCACATGCACACGTCCTCTCTGCCTCTCTCTCTCTCAAAAATAACTAACCATTTAAAAAAATATTTATCTCAAAGGACACGGGAGCTATCTTAAAGCATTTCTCGTTGGCCATATCTGGGATAACTATAACAAATTAGTGATAGTAATAGATTATAACCCACAAAATGAGTCCATACTGATATACATAAACAAAGGATAAACGAAGAAGGGAAAGCTCTTCCTTACAGTGGGATTCCAGCTAATAAATGGAAGAAGGAATGTTGGAATTAGGAAATCATTTTCAATAATTATTTTCAGGCTAAAAGCAACGGGTACTAAAATTAGTAGGCAGAATTATGAAAAACAATATGTGATCTTGAAGCATCTCCCACATTAGATACTTATTTTTTTTAATTTTTTTATTTATTTCTGAGAGAGACACAGTGTGAGTGGGAGAAGCTCAGAGAGGGAGACACAGAATCCGAGGAAGGCTCCGGGCTCTGAGCTGTCAGCACAGAGCCCAATGCAGGGCTCGAACCCACAAACTATGAGATTATGGCCTGAGCCGAAGCCAGACATTCAACCCACTGAGCCACCCAAGCTGTCCCCACAGAAGATATTCATTACAAAGGGGAAACTAGTCTGAGAACACTGGCAGACACCGCCTAAACCAGTAATCAAAAGTAATTCCGTTAGTGATGGAACCAGTCAACATGTGCCTCCTAATCTGATGCACTGAGAAAGACACAACTCACTTCTATCATATTCCTACCCAAAGCACAAAACCTGAGTCTAGTCATGAGGAAACATGGGACGAACCTCAGTTAAGGGACATTTGCAAAACCACTGGTTTACACTGGGAGGAAGGAGGAAAATAACCCCCTAGTGATGGATTAGAATTGGAGGTTTCGTGTGAAACCTCCATGTAGAAGCAGTGACACCGCGATAGCAACACGCATACCTTATGCCAGAACTTGGTCCCTTACTAACGGGAACCTGTACTTCTTAGAGGAATGTCTTCCAGGGTTGAAGCAGAGAAAGTACAAGGTGAGCCTGGATTATCTTGTTTTAAAAGAAAATAACATATAATGCCCAAAACTAATGAGGACGTTATTGAAAGGTCAAGGGAGCTTGCTTACAGGAGTTTCCACTGGCCTAATTTGGGGTAATATCATCATCACAGTGAATAATGAGAGGAATAATGAGAAGAATGCCAACCAATAAATGCTTAAACAGGCTAGAAATAGAAGAATCACATTTTCCAACTACTAGTAACAGAACAAAACAAAACAAAACTTGATTTAGGCAAGACCATTAATGGATGCTAAAGCCATTGGTAAGAACTGTCAAGGAGCAGGAAATTCAGTCTTCATGTATAACCCCATAGAGTACAGATTGAAAGTACCTTCCCAGTGACGGAATCTGGTGAACACCACCTTAGTCACATGATCAAAGTTACTATCAATGATAATAGGACAAATTGACATGCGCCTGCTTGGTGTTACACTGAGAACATAATATTATCTTTGTAGTGTGCCTACCAAAAATGTTTAACATGGATCTGACCACAGGGACTTTTCTAGATTAATGAAGCCTAAGAGATATTAAACTAAATACTATATATAATCTTTGGATCCTGCATCAACCAACCAATACCCAGTTATACACATTTTTAAAACAATCTGGAAAATTCTAACATAAACTGTATTACATAACTATATCGGTGCTAAATTTCCTGAGTGTGATGACAAGTTAAATTGTGGCAATGTGGGCAAATGTCCTTGATCGTTTGTGGTATATGCTAAAATATTTAAAGGTGAAGTGACTTAAATGGTTCAGCAAACAAAAATATGTGTGTATATATATACACATACGTATATGCCTAGAGAGATGACACAAGTGTAGCAAAATACAACTATTAGTGAGTCTCAGGTAACAAATAGAAAGGTACTGGCTGTACTGCTCATAATTGTTCTTAGAGGCTTGAAATTTATCAAACTATAATGGAAAAAATAAAACAAATCTCCCCCAAACAAAAAAATGTCACAGTCATGAAAGACTGAGAAACTATTTCAGATGAAATGAAACTAAAGGGAATGTGTGATTCTAGATTAGATCCTGGACCAGAAAAGGCCATTAGTAGGAAAATTGGCAATATTTGAATAGGTCAGTATAGTTTTTGTAATTTCCTAACTTTGATAATTATACTACAGATATGTAAGATAAATGTCCTGATTTTTAGGGGGTATACATTGAAATACAGGTAAACGGACATCATCACTGCAGCTTACTCTCAAACATATCAGAAAATCCAGTACATACACACGTAGAGGGAGAGAGAGTGATAAAGCAAGGGAGGTAAAATGTTAACATTTGGGGAATCTGGATGAGGGATATACAGGAATTCTTCTGAAATTATTTCACAATGAAAGTTAAAAAAATGTTCACTTCAGGGGCACCTGAGTGGCTCAGTTGGTTGAGCGTCCAACTTTTGATTTCAGTTCAGGTCATGATTTCATGGTTCATGAGATCGAGCCCCAAGTCAGGCTCTGTGCTGATAGCATGGAGCCTGCTTGGGATTCTCTCTCTGCCCCTCCCCTGCTTGTGTGTGTTCTCTCTCTCTCTCTCTCTCTCAAATAAAAAAATATTCACTTCAGTGTCTTTCATCTTGTTTTCCTTATGTCATTGTAGTGGGTTTAATAGTCCTCCCCACCCTCCCTCAAATTCATGTCCATCTAGAACCTTACAGTGTGACTTTATTTGTAAATAGTGTCTTTGCAGATGTAATTAGTTTAGATGCGGTCACATCTAAATCCAGTGACCGGTGTCTTTATAAGGCGGACGTACACAGAGAGAAAAACTCCACGTGAAGATGGAGGCAGAGAATGCAGTGACACAGCTACAAGCCAACGAATGCCACGAATGGCTAGGAGCCACAAGAAGCTAGGGAGAATCCAAGGATTCTTCTCTAGAACCTTCAAAGGGAGCACAGCCCTGCCAACACCTTGATATCTAGCCTCCAGAATTGTGAGAATAAATTCAAGTCAGCAAGTATGTGGTAATATTGGTTATAGCGATCCTAGGAAATTAATAGTCACCTGCTTAACACAGTGGCTCTCTGGTGGCATCCACAAGCCTTTGATGATACTGATATAATGAGAGTAGCATCTGTTGAACATTCACTACAAGCCTCCTGTGCTAAATGCGTGTATATATATATATATATATATATATATACACACACACACACACACATTATTTATTTTAATCCTCATAACATCTGAATACAGCAGACTCAATAACTAACTCTTCAAATGGGAAATGGAAGTTTGGAGATGTTGAGTAGTGTGTGCAAAATTAGATAGATAAGAAGTGGAGGAGCTAAACACTGACCCCCAGCAGTGTGACTCCGTAAGTATGCTGCTCCCTGTGCCAGCTTCTCTGGCCGGAGCAGCAGGCCTAGTGTCCCCCCAGCACACGCTCCAGCGAACACCTCGCACACTGCCTCCATGTTACATTGCCTTTCCGTCTTGGCCCTTCAGGCCCTTCCTGTTCTAGGCCAGCCCACGTTCCCTATTCTCGATGAAAACTTTCCAAGGCCCTCTGGGCCACAGTGGTCCCTTTTCCTTTTTTAAACTCAGCACTTACTGTACTGCAGGCTTGGCCCTAAACTATACTGGAGATTACTTTGGATGTGACATCGCCTCCCAACTGGAAAGCAAGCACCCTGCAAGCAGCTATTCTGTGAAGATATTGACCACATATGTAGCCATCAAGACTTTCTCTACCTTTATTTCTCTAAGTAGAAACCTATCATGGTAGCCCTCATCAGGTTAAATGTAATTACAGCAGACACTTAACATTTGCAATTTTGCTATTTTCAAGTAAGTTAAAAGCTCATTTGCTGACTCTTAACTTCCCTCATGTGTAAAATATAGTCTGCTAGGACTAACCAGTTTCAACGTCAGTGTTGCAGTAATAGTTAAATTAATAAAACTTGGTTTGAAAAGGGCCAAGAAAATAATACATTTTGAGCAGAAAATTAGTTCTGTAATTTAGGGTGGAATATTTAACATCATGGTGGCTTAGACTTATGCTGTACCTCATACTCTGTATGAAGATCTGATGTGTTATATACTCTGTATAAAAACAGGAAGAGTCCATGTGTGAATTTTTTCACAAGTGCTTCAGCTATGCAAAAGCTCCTCAAATGAGGAATTCCAGTTTGGAAAGGTTAACCATGGTTATCAGTGGTTGACCAGTAAAGAGATGCCGGGCACGGTAAATAATCTGATTTTCAATTGACATAGTATCCTATACATACTATGCCACATTCACAGATGTGGGATTTATATAGGTCTTGGATTATTCTCTGAGATGTCAGGGGTCTACTGCAAAGACCAAGCAGGTATATCAGGGAGCAAAAAGAGCAGGATTCAAGAAAAATACCATGGTCAGCACACTGATAAATGCAAAACAAGACCTGCCTTCATTGTTGTGAATAGGGAATGGAAGGAACTGGAGTGCACTAGAATGTGCACACCCCAACCAGAGGGCTACTTGGTGCCAGTCAGTTGCTGCCAGGGATTGTAGATCTCATGTATTTTAACTTTTTAAAGAGAAGTTGGAAGTTTAGGATTTTATGTAAATATTTCCAATAAAAACTGTACCAGTTAGTTCATTTAAAACTAACATTGCACAAACCAGATACATGTGCAAGCTAGGATTTGGCCATGACCTACCAGTTTGCTACCCCAGGCCATTGTTTACAGGTCTCTGTCCCCTTTCAACTGTGAGCTCCAGGAACCTAGAACCTTGTGAAAAGAATATATACATTCACAGAGGGGCAACTGGATAAAGAACACATGCTCATGCTTGAAAGATGAAAGCTTAAAATGTCAGAGAATTAGCATCAATTGAAATTCATTCATTTCTCAGTATTTGTTGCATGCCCTATTATGGGTCAGGCACTGTTGTAGGATTAGGTGAGAATATACAATAATGAATAAACCACACTCTTCTGCTTTCTTGAAGCTTATATTCTTATGAGTAAAAGTGATAAAATCAGGTAATTTCAGATAGTGGTTATTATGAAAAAAATTAGTGCTAAGGAACAGAACATGTCTGGGGAGCTTATTTTAGGGTGTGAATGCACCCTCTATGGAGAGAATGGCACCTGAATGATGAAGCCTATCAAATAAGATTTGGGAGAGCCTCCGAAGCAAGAAGGACGGCAAGGGCAAAAGACTCAGGAATAGATATGTGCACATTTGAGGAAGAGAAAGGTTGGTTGAGGGAAGAGGCTGGCAAGGACTGGATTACATACAGCTAGAGTCAGGGGTTTGTATTTTATTCAGAGTGAAATGTGAAACCATTGGAAGCTTTATGTATTAGAAGAACATGTGATTAACGTTTTAAATAGATCATTAGCTACTGTTTGAGAGATTGTAGCAAAGGCATACATAGAAACACTACAACCACATGTGGTTGAGGTGATGGCTGATGTAGGGGAAAGGAATTGGATGACATATAAAAGCAGACAGGATAGGAATTTGCTCTGTTCCTGAACTTGGGTTAGAATTAAACTAAGCAGAGGCAGCAAAACCAGAGAACACTTGGAATCAAAGGGCCCAGTGTTTTCATGAAAATCTTGTTCAGAATCAGATCTCATTTCATGAAGTATTCTGAAACAGCTGTATTTTGAACGGTGTTCATAGGAAATGTAGAATTCAAACTCTTCTAAATAGTTGGATGCTAATACTAATTTTGAATTGCAGAGCTAAAAATAGAACTTGCTTAACACACGTTAACAAAATGCTGTGAGGTAAGGGCAAGGGCCAAATAACTTGCCAAATCCCCTTGGTAGAGGAATATCTTGAATTCAGACATGACCTACAAGTCCATGTTTCTTTCATTCGAGAAATGGGACAAATGGCTACAAAGTCAGCCACACACAGCTACTCTAGGGAACATGAGGGGATCAGGGCCCATACAATGAACACTGCTCCCCTTCCAGTTTTCCCCGTGGGGGAAGTGAGTTTTCCTTATCAAACCCCATGAACACTCTCTAGTTAAACTAGGCTCCCAGTATGCCTGGGATTTTAACATGAATCTTGGAAAACTCCGGTCTTTAAGAAAAAAGAACTTCACAGTCATCTATTACAGCCCATGTTAAGAAATGGCTCTTAGTACCGTGAATATTATTGTGAAATTATCTTGTTTTTGGAAACTTTCATGAGAGCTACCTTTAAGTTTTTAAATATGGCTTTGGATGCAGGTTATGGGCATTAATAATGCTGTTAATAACTGATGGTAACACTGACAATATTTAAAGCTATAAAGCAAAGTTAGAACCGCAGTTAAAAGATAATCTTTTTGATGATCACTATTTTAAAATGGAAAGGTGATGAAGAATTTCACTGGTCTTCCTTTAGGGTTAAGATACAGTCATAAAGGACAAACATTAACATTCCGTAACATGAAAGGACTTGTATTAAGAATCAGGATCATTAGGAAAAATAGTTAACAACTTGTCTGCATTAAGACTTAGGGCTGTAGTGGGAAAAACAAGATAATGAGAGAACGTATACACAGGAAATACAAAAAGCTGTCAAAGGTACAAGCACTAATGGATTAAGATTGGCAACTGAAAGAAATACCTAGTGGATGAGGCAGCAGTCTAGTAACAGTTTAGCATAGCACATAATCTGGGTCCCCAGACTTCCAAATTTCACACTATGTAAAAAAAAAAAAAAAAAAAAAAAGTTATCAAATCTGAATCTGGCCAAGTCTTGAGATCTACAAAGTTTACAATACAGGAGACAGAAAAATACATCCAGTGATTTCAGAGGGTTACAATGAGCAAACCCAGAATATGAAAATTTCCTTAAGACAAACGACCCAATTTTTTTAAATTGCAAGGGGAAAAGGATGGGAGTCTGTGATTAAAACCAACATAAAATAGATGAACCTTGCATGAATATCCCAGTTATAAAAACAAATCCTTAGAGATAGTAAGGAAAATCTGGATACTGACTGGGTAAACAAGGCATTGTTAATTTTTTAAGTATAAAAAAAGTATTTTGGTGATGTTCAAGTCCTTACCTTTTTTAGTCTGAAATGGTTGAGGATGAAATCAGTTGTCTGGTATTTTCTTACAAATAATAAGGGTGGGAAATAAAATGGTGAATTGGTAGGTATGAACAAGGTAGGCTGGCCATGAATTGATCATTATTTCTGGAGCTGAGAGATAGGTATTTTACTACATCTATTTGAATTTTCCCTTAATAAAAGTTCAAAAATTGGTACATTAAAAAAAAAAAGTTTTTAAATTCAGGCAGAGCAGTATAAAGTGGTCAACTTCTTGACAAAAACCCAGAAAACTGACTCAGTAGTAGCACAAAGCAAAAATTAGGATGCATGGAAACAGACACCCTCACAAAGCCACCTCTAACATACAGCTCTCAGCCCACATGCAGGTGTTCTCTGCATCTTCCATCTTCACAAACCTCACCCGTGGTGGTCTTTCCAAACAAGGGTAAGGCAGGTAAAAATTTAAAAACTTGTAAAAATTCAAGATTAATTTTTTAAACAGGGCCTTTACGGACTTTTGTCTCTGCCTTTCTTCAGTGCATGTCTTTTAAAGAAAATAAATGGGTTTCCTGTTTGGATGTAGTTTAGGCTTGTAAGTTATTTAGCTCAGCAGTATGTATTACAAAATCCAATATAGAAAGAACGCTCATTAGTTCTTACAAATATATCTAAGTAGCACACCCAACATTTTAAAATCCAAATGAGTCTTCTCTCTTGCAGTGTAGTTGCCTTGTTTGGCTTTCTACTTTTTTCAGCCCTATTGCTCACCAATGGTGAATGTTGGTCTTTGGAATCATCTTGAGAAGCTGTTATTTTTTTTAAAAACATCCTTAGTGGCAGTAAATCTTCATATCTTTGTGGGTATATTTGATTTCTTGAAACAAAAAAATTATTTAGAGCCAGGTCTAGTGGCCACATAATCAAGTGTTAAAAAAAATTAATGCAAAACTTACTATAACTATAAAATAATGAAATCCTATATGGCCTTCTAAAATTTCTAAATTCACTTCCAAATTATTGGTAAAATAACTCAATATGCATATTAAAAATGTATTCATTTGGATATAGGACTTCTGACTTTTTCAACAAAACTTGATTTACTTTAGGGTCAGATTTTACTTTTTTCAGCTAGCCAAGTCCGGGGGTCCTCATTTTATTATTCAATCCTCCTAGCCTAGATAAAATCTTCACTGTCTAAATTAAAGAAAACCTTTAATGTTTAACAGTTGGGTCTGATATACCATTATGTTAAAAGTTTTGACTTTGTTCTAGAGGACAGCTCACTTAAGTGGTACCAGAGGCTTAAAGCAAATTTTAAGTACTATATATGTGCAAATAGGTTTCAACTTGAAGACTGGTTTAATGCTACAATAGAACATTTAATATTACACTGTTGCACAACTCCCATTGGTTTTTTTCCAAATGTAAAGGCAAAGACTTTTAGAATAGCTCTCAATGCAGGTAAGAACTGCATTTAAGAACCTTGAACTATATATATAGCTGATGGAGAAAAGGTTTTGTCAGAAAATCAGTACAGGCACTTTACTATTAAAATTTTTCTCTGTTTAATAATTTATTTAAATAAGATTATTTGAAGCAGTTTAGAAAAACAAGATTTGCATTTTATTTCCTTGTAAAAATCTTTACACATGCAGACAAACCAGTGTTAAGAAAGTATTCACCATCATTTAAACAAATAACCACTTAAATAGAACAGTGTCTGCAATTTTTATCTGTATAAAAATAAGATACATTTTTACAGAACTCACCTCCAGTTCTTATAGCAATAAACAATACACAACTATAAGTACAATTGAACCTGACCATGGTTTTCAATTAGATACTGCTAGGGCATTTTAATGTGCAAAAAAAACAAAACAAAAACAAAAACAAAACAAAAACCCTAGAAACAACCAAAAAAACCCCCCAAACAAAAAAGAAACCCACAAAAACTTAAAAACAAAAAAACAAAAAACCCCAAAACAAAAAAAAAAAAACACATAGTTTCCTTCCAAAAGAAAATGTCCTCAGTGTTTCTAGAGACCTAGAGGGCTTTAAGAAATCAAATCCTAATCAATTTCCTTTTAATGTTTTGATTATGAGTCCATACATCACACTGTAGATAGGCAAAACCAGGAACTGATGCAGGCTCAAAGGAAGAAAGTCAGCGCCTGTGCCTGCCATGTCCTGAGCGACTGCCACCATGGTGCTTGCCTTTATGGGACCTCTCAAAGGAGCGAGATCTTTCACGCCTGTCCCTATGATGTCCCCTTTCATGCCTGTGTTTCTTGGCAGCATCTGAGTGATCCCGAGACTTGCTCTGAGATCGAGAACGAGACTTTTTCCTTTTATGACCATGTCTATTTGAACTTTTTAAATCCTCTCTTGTATGCTTGGCCTTAAGGTGAGGAGAACCATGATTATGATGTCGTCTTGGACTTTCACTGTGACTGCGGGACCTGCTTCTTGATCTTGAGCTGTATGTTCCAGATCGGCTCCGCCTATTATTATAACTTAGACAATAAAAATTTGAGGTTTAGATTCAGTTTCTGCTGGGAACAGATTATTTTGATGGTGCTTTTAACAGGTTCAAAAAACAATATTGACCTGTAGCAGTACAGGCAAGACAGAAAACTTTCACTAAATTTACCCACCTCTCACCAGCTCCCGCTAGCCTGTATTATACAAATCTTAAATATACCACATGTCTACATTCCAAAGAGAAAATTAGTAATTTTTGCAAAGTGTCCTAGATAGCTATGCTTTTTATTGAGTATCTCACACATGTTCAAAAGAGCCATTGAACAGACACAAGCAGCTAGCATTTTAATTACAAAGCCAGGGAAGATTCTTTGGCTCTGGTCAATTTGATTACTGGTTAATTAACAGTTAATAAAATATTAATATTCTCGAATTAAACTTAAACAAAAAGACTGTTTTCACATTAAAAGACTGTTTTCACATTATAGACAGGATATTATAGCCTTCCATAGCACTTTGTGGCCAGCCCCTACACTTCTTCAAAAAATGGGCAAAACCAGAACACAATGTTAAGTTACACTACCACAAAACGAAAAAGCCATGTATAGGCAGGGCAGATTTCCAAACTCACTTCTCATAATTTAGCTCATGTTAAAAAGACTAAATCTAGCCTAACTGTGAAAACATCCAACTATGTTCAATTTTCTTAAAACTCAGGAACGTTACTCCAAATAAGACTGCTTTCTCTATGAGAATATTTACTTACTGTCTTCTTGGAGTATGTGATCTAGAACGTGATCGTGTTCTTGATCTTGATCGACTTGCACTCCTGCTGTTTCTACTTCTCTTGCTGTCTTTTCTTACACTTAAAAAACAAACAAACAAACAAAAAAACCCCCACACCATTATTTCAGATACATGTTTAGTGTGTTAGAAATTAAACACATAAAAGAGTCCTTAGACTAGTTTTCTAATTCAAATATACTCTCACCCATTATAAGGGCTTTTGGAAGCCTGTTGTCTGTCCTCAGGTTCTTTCTTGACTGTCTTCACATTAACAGAGATTGGTGACTTCTCTTCAGCTTTCACTTCTCTTGGTGATGCTTAAAAACAACACAAAGACATGTTATCTATTGGATTTAATAGAGGGCCAAAAAGTTGTTTCTAAATGAAACTCAAGAGCACCGTGCTTTCAAGTATTTGTCTATCATAAGAGAAAATGGTAACAGCTTCTTGCTTGCTAACATCATTGTTTCTATGCCACTGTTATATGCTAAAGCTTTCTAATAACTGCACATCTTCAGTGCCCAAATCATTTCAATTTTGAATATATCTTACATGGTTTGGAGGCTGGGGAAAATCCACCAAGGGTTGAAAGGGCTGGAGTTCCATCGGGATTCAATCCCTTTGCTTTTAATTTGGCTTCTTGTAAGGCTACTTTTCTTTTCTCTACTTCTTTTTCCAACAATTCATAGTTTGGCTGGTGGAAGAAAATGAAGTTAGTAGTTCTCCCTTATACTAGTTTAGACTCTTAACACTTAAAAAGTATTAACACAAACATAAGTAAACAGCTACCTTTTTTCTGGTATAAAGCCTAAGCGTTTCTATGCAAATTTCCTGGATTTCCTCTTCTGTAGTACCAAAAAGAAGAAACCAATGGGGACGAGTTGGTAATGGAATCTAAACCATAAAAACAGAATGGTTTAGAACAAATTTCAGTTTTTATTAGAACTGCTAACTCTTGTGATGTATCCTATAGCAGACTACAGGCTATATATACCTACCTGAAGAGCTCTAGCTGCAAGGTAGATGCAAGCACATGCTATAGTCTCTGGCTGGAACCGAACAAATACATTGGTTCGAAGACTGTCATTCATATAATTCCTGAAAAATATTTCAACCATAAGCTTTGTACATAAACAAACCAGTCCTTCCGAGGCTTACATAAAATTGGAGACTCAATCTACTTTATTCTTTTTTCTTCTCTTATATTCATATCCTCATATTCTAGCATACAACAACTCTTAACTCAAAAATCAGTAAGAGATAAGAATTTAACACTGGAACCATTCTTCAGCTTTCCTAGATGTGACTAAAGTCCTTTAAAATAATTCCACATCATCCCAAATAGTACTTCTGTAGTTTTTATTTCTATGAAAAGCAATGCTTTGAAAGTCAATTTTCACATATCTAATTTCAGAAATGATAAACCACTCCAACAGTACTTCAAGCCATTAATTATTGACCATCTCTCCTTTATCCACAATGAAAAGCAGTGTCAACCAAGTTCTTTCAAAAACTCAAAATACTGTAACAGGGGTAAAAAGGCATTTTCAGTAAGCACTCACCAAATTGTATTAAGAAAACTAAGCTACTTCAGAAAATCTAGGTAGGGAAGTGAAGAGCAGTAAATATACAGAATAGCCTTGTTTACATACCTTTTTTGTGACTAAGTACAAACAAAAGCAATAAACTACTTCAGTTAATAAAGTGCTGGACTTTTTTATTAGTGAACCCTCCCCACAATATCCCTAAAGTATTAAAGAAATTTCACAAACTGTTTAAAAGGTTAAACTATTTTAAAAGGTTAGACTATTTCTTAAAAATCCTTATCCATGAAAACTGCTTAAATGTTCTATAGAGCATATATTAAAAATGTCATGCATTTTATAAAAGCAATTAGACTTATCTAATATTACTGATATTTACTGAGTCCTAAAGAAGCATGGCAGTCATTTAAGTCCAGAACATGAAAATTACTTAAGTCCTGCACATCATCAACAGTCTTGAGAAAGTAGTTGTAGCTGGACCAAATTCCTTGTTTTACCTTAAAATAAACTAGCCCTCCAAGTCAAACATCTTCATGTCAAAAGTCCAAGTTCTACAGTACTTATGGCAATATTAACATCTCTTTTAAAAATGTAATTCTTTTAGTATTGCCTCAACAGTCCAGCAGCTATAATTCATCCAGAATGGGAATGGTGCCCATTTTAAGCTGCAAGTTGTACTTTCCCCTTTGGTAGACACCATGCTATACATACTAAAAATAGCTAAGTCAAACTCCTAACAAAAAAAAAATCATTTAATTCATAATGGCTGGACAACAAATCTATCAAAAATGAACTATTCATTTTGATAGTTACAGGTATACATTATATACACAGGCATGTTGAATAGTTACTTCTAGAAGCAAATATACAAATCCTTTTGACACCCCGACAGAACTAGAAGATGCTGCCAGATGGATATGGACCACTTCAGTGAATCTCGGATGAGAGCTTGCACTGGATTGGCTGGAGAGCAGGGCAGCCAATCAGGCCATCCTGAGGTCATGGGCTGAAGTGCAGAGGGCAGAGTTCTATGACTTACCATCATGGACT
Source organism: Panthera uncia (assembly GCF_023721935.1). Classification (NCBI taxonomy): domain Eukaryota; kingdom Metazoa; phylum Chordata; class Mammalia; order Carnivora; family Felidae; genus Panthera; species Panthera uncia. Next base: position 105,333,542 of record NC_064810.1, on the reverse strand, counting down.
ACCCTTTAATTAAAGAGTAGAAAAAAGAACAAAGTTAAATTGAGTTCTCCATTGAAAGCAATTAGTCAAGCCAAGAAAACAGGAAGCAGAAATAAGCATTATTTACCTTTTGGTTAAAAAACAAAAAAAACAAAAAGCACCAAAACAAACTCCTCTCGTTATTTTGGAAAGGGAAAATGAAACTTACTTTATTTCTGCTTCTGTTTTCCTGGCTAGGAAAGAAATGTAAAAAAGCAACTTACCAGGCAGTTTGAACCAGGGTTTGATTACGTTCACATTCTAAGACTTGTAAATACATAACAATGATCTGAAGGACAAGGGAAAAAAACTCAATTTAGCAAATCAGTGGTTCTTTAAGAATACAGAGTTCAATGAATATAAGTAATTGAAATGTTAGGTGCAAGTTTTATCTCTTCTACAACTGCATAGATAATACAGACCAACCTATAACACACAGGCAGTCGGTGTGGGTTATTATGCCACTAGATTCCATAAAAATTAGAAGTATGATCCAAAATTGCACAGGAAAAATGAGCGAAATCAGTTAAAAAAAAATACCTAATTTCTCCATGAACACTTTACTATGTGACAGGCACTGTGGTATGAGATTATTTCACTTAATTTCCCAGGGTACAATTCTACATGTCCAAAAATCCTACAGACTGTATGTTTTTAATGCTACACAATGCATATGATCATATTATGTAATACAGTGGATATTACAATTAAGTAATCAAACAGTATTCCTACAGTGAAGCTTATCACACTAAAGTGTGATAAATAAAAACTACATTATCAACAGTTTCACTACAGTTCAGGTTAAATCTTCCTGGACCTTTATTATCAATCTTCCTAATTTTACAATCTTGAATATGTAGCATCCGAGGAACAGGGATATTTGCCAAAGTCCAAGAGCTAATGGCAAAGACAAACTTCTCTCACAGATAGTCCTATCCCCAGAGCACCCATATGGTAACCAATGGGCTATTATGATGATCATATGTAAGCTAAGAGATACTGGAGAAATAAATATTCAGACAGCGAGCAGCCACTATGCTTTGAACATTTTACTGTGTGACAGCATTCCAGGTACTTTTGCACATGTATATTATTTCCTCTTTGGAATAAGGTTATTTCACAATCTGTTTTCTGGCTAGGGAAACTGGGTTAACCACAGAGGCAAAAACAACTTATCTATGCCCACACGATGAAGGGTGGAGATCTGAACCCAAGTCTTTTTGACTCCTACTTTCTGATAAATTTCAATAACCTGAAGGATGCTTTTTAAAAACCAAGGTTAACTCTCAAAAATAACAATATAAATTCATGTAAGATGCAGTTTTAGAAAGACCCTAATACTTACGAATGTAATCTCTGCACTCTACAACTCACCTTATGGGGATGCTTGACATGAACACAAAATCCCAACTCCTTTAGCACCCTTCTCTCTGCCTTGATAACTTGATTTTTGGTGTTAATGTAGTTCTGATCAAGGATCAGGGGGCTTGGAGTCCTATAGTTTGTAAGAAATAAAATCAAAACTGTTTTGCACATCCAAAAAATTGTATTTGTGGCATCTCCATTTTCCCTTCCAACCAACTATTGGCAACAGAAACCAGCTTTTTAAACTCCTGCAAACAAGTTAAAGCATTAATCTTGTGCTGTCCAAGTTATGCTAATTAAACATACACTTTCTAAACTAGGTTTCTATAGGAACTAACTCAACCCTGTAGTGAAAAATTCATTCTAATACTTACATGTATCCTTTGTTGTTTTTTTCATGATTATCTTTTAGGTGTATATGTATACATAGACTTAAATTGTCGATTTATCATCACAAACCTCATCAGTCTCCACAGATTTTTTCCAGTGACAAAACTAATGTGTTATTGAAAATATTTACTATAAAGACTTCATAAGATTATAATGATTTAATTCATTTTCTAAACTATCAACTCTTGGCTAATTTATGGCCAAAGTATAAAGTGGGGGAAAAAATGGTAGGTAGCTAATTCAGATTCCCCTAAATGGACAATTTGCCTAAACAAATTTATTCTAAGAATCCGTCTCTGTTAAAGAAAATCTGAGCACTAAAATTTCAGCTCAATTACATAAATAAAAGATTCAAAACTAGAAGCGATCAATAAAAAACAGGCTTAAATTTGGTCTGAGTTGTAGTTACCAGGCAATACTCTTTAGAATGCAATTTAAAAGAGAAGGGAAGACCATGATGAGGGAATCAGAATACTCAAGGTCCCTGTGCCAGACTAAATTTTGATAGCTTCAAAGGTTATAATGCAGAAAGCTATGTATCAGTGGTTCAATGCTTAGGAAATAGCATTTTCAATTAAAAGACTATCTGATTTAAATTCAAAACTGGTTTCTTACGGAGAACTTGTGGACTTTCATTTCCCATTGTCCTTCATTTGACGTTTTTAGAGCCAATAAGAAATACATTTTCATTAAGACGTGATTATATGGTGTATATGTAGGGAGAGAACATTTAAAAATGTTTCCCCATACTGAATTCATTTCAGCCAAAAGATTCAAGAGTTTTTGCTCTGGCAGAACACATCTGGTTTTAAAAAAAGGTCATTCTGAATATTACCACTCACAACTCATTTTATCATGTACGCCAAATCCAGAAATATGTAAGATTGTATTTTAAATACATCCACTTGAATATTAGAAAACAATCTGAAATGAGCTACATTAACTACCCTGCAGTGACATATTATCTAAACATCTTTTCATTTTCCTTCCTTCATCCCATCTAAAATTACAGCAACAAGAATGCTTATTAGACTATTTCAAATTATTTGATAGTATATGATTTTTATCAAAATACACTAAACAAAAAAGTTGGTAAATCTGACAAGATGGAAACTAGCTTACTTAAATTAACAGTGCTGAAAATGGCCTTCACTCCGTTCGATTCCTATTATAGCTATGAGAAGTGTGAGGAATGAGGCCACCAACTGGACAGGGGACAGACTTCTAATATAAAAATATAACAACGAATCTACCTTATCAGGACAATAGGCTACAAGTTAAATACTCTTTGGGGAAAAAATTAACTTCAGAGCAATCAATGTACACATGAATATATAACCCAAAAATCTTAAGGTTTGTAATTTTTCAGGTTTTATCATTATTACAAAAAGTTTGGAAAAAAGTCAAATCCACACCTCCGACTCTCATAACCAGTTATTTGATGGCCCTCCTTCAACAGGTATCAGGACGTAGAATATCCCCAGTTTTATAGTGGCCTGCCACTAACTCTTTACTCCCTGCAATTCAGACTGTAAACCGCACCATTAAAATCCTAAAAATAAATTTATAAAAGTAGTTGTCTCATTTCCCCCTATTTTATGTTGATCAAACTAATCTATACCTCTTACTAAGCTTGCTTTAACAGCTGCCTTCAAATTGTGTTAAAACTCACTTTTCCTGCAATTAACCAACTACACACTTGTCTCAATAATGGCTATTATCTGATCCCCAAATCAGGCTTATTCATTAATTGAATTAAATGAATTAATTCATTAAATGAATTGTTACTTTCCATCTATTCTGCCACAATCTTTACTTTCCTTTTTTCGTATGTCAAAGTCCCAACACCAAAACCAATTAAGGAAACCAAACCCATTATTTAGTGTAATTCAACTATATACTCAAATTCTTGCTTAGGCCTTCTACTAGTGGTTTTGGAAGGTAACTTTGTAGATATATAATCTGACACTTTCATTTTGTTAAAAACTGGTTTTAAATCAAGAAAGGCTCAATGAGCATGTAATTTACAACTACCGTAAAAGGATTATTTTGTATCAGAATTTGTATCAGAAATAGAAAAATGTTTCCATAAGTCAGCAATAAGAAAAGATTAAAGGAAACTGTCTAAGCAGGTGGTTTCCTTACTTACAGTAACAATTTATCAATTAGTACTGTCTATGGCAGCAAGCACATAAAGTTGAATTGAAGCTTGCTAGAATTTCTTCATCTTGAATTAAGTAAACTTTCCTTTCCAGTAAGTTTCAGGAGGTGACATTCTAAATCTCTTCAAAAAAAAAAAATTACCTATTCAGAGAAAAAATAATTTTCATCATCAACTAAACTCTACCTCCCCTGCTTTTTTATCAGATTTTTAAAATTAAATTTACATGAAAAGAAAAATTTTCAAATTTTAGTCTTAATAGGAAATCTTGGGCTTTGGTCACTGGAAGTTTATTTCGTCTCTGAGAATAACAATTTTTCCTTTAGCATGATTTAGTTGAAATACGACTTAACAAAAAAAAAGAAAAAAAATTCAAACAGGATATCCAAACATGGTTAGTCTCACTTGTGTGGTACAAGCACCTAGAAAATTTGGACTTAGTTCTTCGAGAGACTACACTAAAATGAGATTTAGTTTATGAGGAGCCAGATTGTTGTTCAATATACAGAAAGTTGTAACGCCTACTCCAAGGGAATATTCCTCCTCTAGCAGTGTTTAAGCCAGCTGAAGGCCACTACCTTTACAACCACCGAAATAAACTGAGGGAGGTTGGACTAAATGACAAGACCACTTAAGACTTCCAGTTCTTGTCTATGATCTATATACCTGCTGAAAATACCACACCATATTCACCAATGAATGGTTGCATCAGTCTGAATATTTGTCTTTAGGCAAGCATTCAGGTATACATGTGGGCTCCTTAAAATTACAGAAAATGCTTAATTGTCTGGAAATATGCTGCATCTCAAAAACAAAATCGGAAACTAATGAAATGAAAAAGCAATTTTCTCTTTCAATTCAGCCATTTATTCTGACCTTAGAGGCAATTATGAAACTACAGAAAAATTGAAGGGGGGAGGGAGAAATAATCCAGGACAGGGCTTGGGCATTGATACTTTCTAAAAGCTCCTCTGGTGATTCTAATGTGTAACCAGGACTGAAAAACAATGACCTAAAGGCTACAAAAATGATGCGTCCTCTGTCATTACCAAGATCAGACTACAACTTAAAGCTATGCATAAACCAGATTAAAACAGCATCATTAAACTGATATACTATTTATCTAACTAAAATGGAATACCAACAATACTTTCTAATGGCACTACTCTAGATAAAAACACACCAAGCTATAGTTTCTAATAACTTGGACAGCAAAGACAAAAGCTTATAACAAGAAACAGGAGTTTTTCTAAATGGTTCACCAGTGGCCAACCTGTTAGTCCCCGATTCCAGTGACCTATTCTCAGAGCACTGGCTTCTCCTTGGGGATTTTCGATACTTCACTCACTGTTGCCATGACGACAGCTTCATCTCTATGTACCACTCCACATCACCCAGGCTTTGGTAAATGTAGCTGGTCGCTGTATAGTCGGTTGCAAGGGAAAAAAGAGTTGAAGTTAATAACATATACAAGTTACGTGTCTGAGTAAACTTGTAATATGCATAGAAACACTTTTACATCCTGCTTTAAAAAAAAGGCTTCCATGCAATTAACAACTCCTTTTAAATTTCATGCTATAATCAGACTTGTAAGATTGAGACAAAGTCAATTTCTCTGTAATAATGACCAAAAACACACTATTACATCAGGCGCAACAGTCAGGTGAGATGTTTTAAATTCCAAAGTTTGTATAGTTAAGAAGACCTACTCTGACCTCAAGGAAGAATACTCTAAGTCTCATAGAAAAAGTTCAAAGTAGATAATCATTGTTAAGTTACAATACAACAGTTGGCTCAATGGTTCAAAGAATACAGACCGAAAACTCCTTTAGGCAAACACTGAATCCTCGGATTAAAAGCCTTTTAATTACTGTCAATTTGTTTTAAACACCCTGAAGAATCCACTAAATATCTAAAAACAAATTTTAGCTCAGACCACACTAAATACCAATTTGATATCTTCCCAATTTCCAGGGATTCCTCACCAAGAAGCTAAAGGATAGTTTAAAATAAAATATTAGTCTGTCCCTGGACGTGGTTAGGGTAAATGAGAAAAGATGGAGGAAAAAAGAACGTAAGAAAACTGAAAAAATGCTGTGGAAACTATCTGGGTAGCAATGGCTCAGACTTTCTAACTAAAGGTTACTTTACTATGTCTCTGGATAGTTCCATTACTGACAACTTATAGATTCAGCCAATAAAGCCCACGCATGTAGGATACTAATTTGGCACTGACACCCAACCCCAACAACTTAAAATCCTTTTAAAACTAACTTCCTTTCAAACTCAGTACAAGTTTATCTAACATCACCACAATTTCTTAAGAAGTGAACACAGAACTAATCTATGCCAAGTGTATCCTTCTGCAGGATGTACTAGAAGTCACCTCTAGATGCAGGAAGCCTGCAACTAAAACTTTTTGCACTGCCTCTCACGAACCCATAGGTCCACACAAAGTGTTGTCACGCAGCCACAAAATCTCCAAGACACTATTTGGTTTCTATTTTCTTCTTACAAGATCAAATAAAAACGGTCCTTATCTAAATGTAACCCAATAGTTATTTCTCTACCCCACTCACTGATACTGTATCTGACCAAAACAAAATACCTGTGTAATCCCTTTGACTTCAAACTTCAACCTTTATCCTGCAGTCCTTTCAGATCCGGTATTATGCGATATATCGTAGTTCAATGTTGAGAAGTATTCTAACAAAAGCCAACCTCAATTGATAAAGAATTAACTGGGACTTCGCGTAGAAAAACATGATCTACACAAAACTTTGCCACAATATTAACTTGAACTGCAGTGTTTACACTTCCAACCTTCAGTCTTCCAAGAGGGGAGGGAGGAAAATAACTTACAGAATACACTCACACTTGAGCCAAACGTATTCCCTTTCTTGTTTAATCTTAAACCACAGGACTGGCTTCACAGCACTGTTAGGATTGTCCATAAATGCAACTGCCTCTACAAACTTTAGATAGCTGGTTAATTGTGTTTTTTTTTTCAAATTAATTTAAGTATTAGTTAGCTCCTATGTGAATTTTAACACCTAAATTAAAGCTGGTTTTCCTTTGCATCAGTTTTGAGAAGAAAGAATGTTTTGAGTTGATGATTGGTGCACAATGCAGTAGCAGCAAGAAACACTGTGTTCAATAATGCCAATCTTACCTTTTTCCTCTTAACTGGCGTAGGTGGTGAAATACATTAATCACATCTCTTATTCTTCTAGGTGCTTCTTCAATTTTTGATGCAAGATTAATACAAGCCATGGCAACAATCTGAAAGAACCCATAATCCAATAAAAAAATTGTTAGACTACAACACTATCAAATAGGAAAGCCTCTTTCAAAGTCTAAACAACTTATTCTGATGGGAGAATTTCAGGACACAACTGGGACTTTTGGTGAAACAGAGTACGATGCACATTTCTACTCCCCATAGGCATACCAGATACGCTGGTACTATGCTTTTTTTTTATGCTTAACTAATCTTAATTGAATTTGATTGAAAATTGTGATTTTTGATGACAGCACATGGGCTCAAGAGAAGCTTTATAGTTTTAAAACACATTCCAAAAGTCTACTTCTCGTGGGTGAGAACTAGGTACAAAGGCCTAAACTAACCACTCCCTTTTTAGAAAAGCTGGGTGGAGACACTACCCCCTCCTCCTCGTTTCCGGATGAAGAAATCCCTTTTCACCCGCCCCCGCAGCTCTTACCTCGAAACTGTGTTTGACGAAAGACTTGGAGTAGAAAAAACGATGAAACAACACCTGCCCCGTTGCCATCGCCACCTGCAGACAAGAGAGAAGAACGGAAGCGCAGGGGTCAGGCGGGCCCGCACCAGGCGCCGCCGCCATTTTGTGCCGCCGCTCTCTCCCCCTCCCCCTCCCGCCGCGAACTGTTCGCTGCCGGGTCCTCCTTTCGCCTCGGCGCCCTCCCACCCTCGACCCGCCCGGGATCCGGCTGGGACCTGTGGCTGGAGAGCCCGAGGAGGCATCCCCACCCTGCCGAGACACACTGGTACCGGGATGCAGCGGAAGGGACAGCGGGGAGAAGCGCGCTGGGCCGGCCCGGGGCCGAAGCACTGACCTGCGGCAACCGGAGGAGAATGCCGGCGGCTTGGATGAGCTCGCAGCCCAGGATGCGCAAGTCGGTCTCGCTGGGCAGGTCGAGCCCGTCCTGCATAGACGGGGTAGGGGAGAGCCGCTCCTCCGGAATCAGCGAGTGGTCGATGGTGAGCGAAACTTCCGAGTACAGGCGGTCGCCGATCAGGATCCCTCCCGTCGTAGTCGTCGTCGTGGTCGTCGTCCCGGAGCTAGAGCCGCCCGCACTCGGGGCGGCCGACGAGGCGGCGGCGGCAGCGGTCGCGGTCGGGTGAGGCCCGGACGCCATAGTCTCAGCGAGCTGCACGCACGCCCAACGCAGCCGGAACCCGGAGCGAGACTAACCAGCGTCCTCGGCGCGACGGATATTCCCGTGACCGCCTGATTCTGGGCCGCTTCACGCAGCGTGCGCTTCCGCCCTGACGTCACCACGCCCGGCTGGTGCGCGCCAACTAGTCCCTTCAGGCCTCGCCTAGGCCTGCGCCGCCCGCGAGCAGAGGCCGGAGTGAGGAGTGCCGCCTTTGTCACCTGATGACCTCTCTGCTGGGGCCACGGAGTGGTCCAGGAGGTCGTCTGTTTAGCTAAAAACAGGTCTCAGTCGCCGCGTTTTTAATATTATTAGCCAGGAGAATAATAAGGGAGCTTTATCCCCAAGTTAGAGTTGGCAGAATTTTGCTATGATCTCTGCGCGATTTCGGTAATTTGTCAAGGACCTGCGTCTCTCTGCTTCTGTCTCGCCCTCCTAACTTTTAGCATTTGCGTGGCGCAGAGTCAGCGTGTACAAGAGGAGTTTAGGGCCGACCTTTGCCTTCATTGGCGGGTAGGAGCGGTTACTGTGATGTGGTGTGCAGACTAATTTGTGATTTAAAGTGATCCGCGAGGAATGTGGAGAGGACTGCCGTACAGTATTTTTAGAAAACACTAATGTGAACTACATTGGTTGCCCGAAAAAGCTCTACGATGAGCATGTAATTCCCCCTGGTATCCAAGTAAGACTAAGGCTTCGTAACGGCAAGGAGAGCGGCTGCTTTCGCCTGTTAGCTTCTGAAACTCTGGCCTGAGCCAGTGACAGGGCCCCCGTAATCTGGAAAATCCCTAGTTTCCAAAAATAGGGCGAGAACTTTACAGAGATAATTTGATTATGTCCAGGGGTCAATGTATCCATGTTGGTTACTACAATTAGGCAGAATGGAAGAAATAAATCTCATTTGTGTTTCTTTCTTCTGGGATTTTAGCTAGCGATTCCTGAAATTTCCTCATGTTTGAAGTAAAAACAGTGATACTGATAGGAACAGGTAGAGTCTGGAGTTGGGAGTAAATGAGTAGATCTTGGTTTATTCCAACTATCTTCTTATCCCACACTTGAACCTCTGATATGTTAGGCTAGTGATGAGAAATCCCATTATCTTTCTATTCATAGCTCGGGTTTAAGGCTTACTCTGTTAAATTGTGAAAAGTGCATTGAAACTTGGATCTTTAGAACAAAGGAAGTTTGAATACATTTCAGTATTTGTCAGTGATGTCATTAAAGCAAAACATATTCAGAAACCTCATCTTTAAAAAAGCATTACATCGATTTTATTTGGTAAATCCTTATATGAATAGTTCTGAACCCTGGCTGTGAATTAGAATCTTCTGAGTTTTGAAAACATGTTGATGCTTGAGCCTTACCTTCAGCCTTGCCAACCTTATAGAGGTTGATGTAATTAATTTAGGGTGGGCTCAGCCAGTGTTTGGATTTTGCCTATCCTCCAATGTTCAGCCAGGGCTAAGAAATACTACTCCAATGGAGTGTAATTCAGGTGCTGGCTAAAGCACTTAAACTCTCTGATTTTAACTTTTTTTTTTTTTTTTTTTTTTTTAGTGTTTATTTATTTTTGAGAGAGAGATAGCTGGAGAGGAGCAGATAAAAAGGGGACAGAATCCAGAGTGGGTTCCATGCTGACAGCAGCAAGCCTGATATGGGGCTTGAACTCACGAATCATGTGACTTGAGCCAAAGTCAGAAGCTTAACTGAGGAGCCACCCAGGCACCCCTCCTTTACCTTTCTGACTAGTCTGCTTCCAGGGAAACTTCCCTAGCCAATATTCAGAAGTCATTTAAAAATAATATTAATAAACTTTGAAATCTTTAAAAACTTTTTAATGATATGCTGTTTTTCTGGTTCTGATAACCTACTATGGTTATGTAAGATAGTGTTTTGGAAGTTTGGATCAATGATACATGGCACTCTGCTATTTTTGCAACTTTTTGTGAGTTTTCAATTATTTCAAACTAAAAAAAAAAGGCTAATTGGTAACATGATTCATTGAAACATAAAGTTTCAGTGAAATCACCACCTGTATTTATAATGACTTGAGAGTAATATAATTTATTTTTAAGATATTTCTTAATGGGAATTTATTCCTCTTTAGAGGGTCTTCCACCATACCTCTCCAATATGCTGCCAATAAACTGACTTGTTGATGTCTTGATATATTTTATAATATATTTTTACTCTCTAGATCCATGATTTTTAAAAACTCACAAGCGTAGGAGGGAGTTATGGGAGGAGATGGGGTTCCTTTTCTATTCCTGATATCTTATCCCAGTAGACCTCTCTGCTCCCCACCTCCTTCCTGTGTCTGACATTCATTTCTAGAAGAGCAGAAACACCCAGATCATTCCACACTTGGGCCTATTTCCCACTTCCTCGAACTGTACCCCCAAATTATGTCCAATAGAGAGGAGTATTTTCACTGTTCATCCCTTTAGCATCAAAAAAGATGGTAGAGGAGGTGGGCCAACATTTTATTTGCTTAGCATTAATTCATCAAACTGATGTTTTTAGTTTTAATTTTTTTTTTAAATCCATGACTAATCCACAGGATGGAAAGCAATAGGTCTAGTGGTTCTGCTCCACAAGGTTGTCTAAGGATAGGGATTAAAAAAAATTATGATTATCCTTTTCAGGGTCAAATTCTAGATAAATCATAGTTTAGAAAATTGTTATGTTATTTCTAAATTATTTTGAAGAAAGTTTGTTTTTCCATATACCTACTTCCAAAACATAAACGTTAAAATGTAGAAAGACTAAGACCTATTCAGAGTTATAAAGGTTCTAGACCTGGGACTAGTAAAGCATATGTTTTAACTGTATGAAAGCATTAGTAGAAGTGCATTCAGGCAAGTGAGAGAGTTCCATTAGGAAGGTACATGATTGAGTTTTTTGTCACGCAAAAGAAAAATGGAATGGTATATCTGTAATTTTGTATATTCTTTCAACAAACAGAGGTCCTGCTAGTAGACCTGGAGTTCACCATGTGTAAAAGAAAATCCGTGATAAAGTTTCAGTTTTTATTGTTTTAAGCCTTGCAGCCTTCGTATGATGACTCAAGAGACCAGTGGAATTATGAGTGGCCTTCCTATAACTACTGAAGAATCATATTCTTGATGCTTTGATCAGTTCTCATTCCATTAAACACTGTAGCCTTTCTGGGGAACATGTTTTTCATATTATTTAAACTTCCAGGTTCTTTAATCCTAAAATCATAATTGATAAAATTTATTAATTTCTTCAGCAGTCAGTTATTCACCAGTAGACCACCAGAGTTTAATAACGCTGTAATTTAGGCTAAGAGCAAATGAAGTGTAAGTCCCCATCAGAAGAAGCTACACTGTTAATAAAGGGAATGATACACACAAAGCTAAATGTTAAGGTGACCAGTAAGTGCAAAAGCAGGCAGAGAAAGGATAAGTCATTATGGTAAATGTGACCAGGAGAAGTTATAACCCTAAGAAGTTCCTAAGCAAGTTTCTGTTTATAGCAGAGATCATAGAATATTTGATTTTACACATGAACTATTCATGTGGCTTCATGACTTTTTAGTCTTGTGGTTATATGACAATACATTCTGATCTGGTTGCTCTCATCATCAGTTGTTCTGAAATTGATTTATATGTAATTAAGGCTTAGGCATATACTGCTTGGTAAATCTCATAACAGCACCGGGCATTCTGCTGCTAGCTCTGCTGAGAACTACTTCTGAGATTTTAAGCAACCAGTTTACTCAAGAGGGACTCCAGCTGGAGCCCTTGCAGGTCTAAACTTCGGTGATTCTGGTCATCCAAACATCTTGAACCTCAGACTCCTCTTTGGTTCTTATTTCTTCTTTATTTTAGTCACCTAGTCCTGTTGTTACTTCTTTCAAGGAAGGAAATTGTTCTTGAATCTTCCTGTTCTGTCTATCCTATCATATCTACTGGTATCTCATGCATGGACCATTATAGTAGCTGTCTAAATGTTCTTCTTCATTCTCACCCATTCCTCATTCAACTGGGGAAATCTCTAATCTTTGAAATATCAGTTTCCTCACCTCACTTCCTCAAATAAAAACTTTGGAAATAAAAGATAGAGATCAAACACCTTTTGGAAGTTGAAGCTTTGTACAGTATATAAACTTGCTTTGTCAATGATTCCTTATCAAATTACCAGCTTGCCTAATTCCCTTCCTTTCTCAAGCTCACAACATTCTTACTCTTCCTCTCTGTTAATCAAATCTTCCCAATTTTTTTGAGATCTAGATGAATTTCTACCTCTTGCCAGAAGCCTTCCCCACCTGTTCTAGCTTTCATTACCTTTTCCCTTTGTTTTGGTTCCCTCCTGGCATTTATGACCTCCACTATATGTTTTGACACTTGATTTTATACTGTTATGCGTTGTTACTTATCACCTCATGAGTGTGTGTCTTGACTTTAAAAATAGGACCATATTTGCATTTATTTTGCATTGTGCACAGAACTTGGCAGACACTGTGCCTATGGTAGATACTTAATCAGAACTTGTGGAACTGAATTGACATTTGTTTCCTCGTGCTTGGCCTAGGATGCCTGGTTTTGCCTTTTCCTTTCCGTCCAAACAGCCAGTTCCATCCTCAGGTATCTGTCCTACCACCGTAGCCATCTCCCTAATGGAGAACTACTGTACTCCCAAATAGAGGTCCCCATTTGCCCTGTTCGCTTTGCAGCACTCAGCCGTGTTTCCACTTCTGCTCTATTCTGTGTCCTTCTTATAGTGGGCTGCTTAAGTAGCCCACAAGTTCTGTTCTATATAGGCATGAGCTACAGAACAGAATGCCTGTTGGCATTGTTATAACCGGAGTTGTGGTGCGAGGATGGGAGCTCACAGAAGGTAATACAGTGGAGTAGTTTGGTGTTTGATGTAGACAGAGGCTCAGTTTTTGGAGGTATGTCCAGAAATTGGTCATGTGTGACCAAGAGTTAAGGACAGTGCCAGTTAGATAAACTGAACTGTAAAGCCAACAAAGCCATAGGTTTGCTTTTGGAGCTAGACTAATGTTAATAGTCCGATGTCTTTTTCACACAAGGAAACTAAGGTCCAAGGAGGAGGCTGCAAATGTAGCTACTCATTAGTATTTGCTAATTGCAAATAATTCAGTGCAGCCTATCCTTGGATGGATTCATTCTTTATAGAATTTAATGTCAGAAATTGGCCAGCTAGTGTTGGTTTCAGTTACCTATTCAAGAGTAGTAAGAGCTTGTTGGTATGACCTCCAGACAGACTACAGCAAGGAAGTATGACCCTGCCAACACCTGGAATTTGGCCCAGGGAAACTAATTTAGGACTTCTGACCTACAGAACTGTAAGATAAAAATTTTTGTTGCTTTAAGCCCTAGGTTTGTTGTAATTCTTCATAGCAGTTTTAGAAAACCAGCGTACTAAGAGTAGCTATTTCCTGATATTTAAGAAATGTTTCTCAAACCTTAAGATGCTCCACCTGGGTGGAGCCTACAATCCCCAATTCTAAAAATGACTCCTGAGTGATGCGGAAACTGCTAGTCCAAGGGCTATACTGAGCAGCAAGGCTTTGAGGCACATTAGATGATTTTGTCTTTTATTACTTCCAGTATGAGGAAGTAGACCCAGTGGTTAAGAGTACCAGAGGCTCTGGAGTTAACATACTGGGGGAAAAATTCTGTCACTTAATAGTTACGCAACTTTTGGCAAACTACTTAATTTGCTTAAATTATGTAGGCAATTATTTAAGTTCAGTTTTCTCACCAATAAAAGGATACTAATAACACCTACCACAGATTACTGTTTGTTAGGTGAAAGGGTTATACATGAGTTCATTTCCCAGTCCTTGGAAATGCAGATTATTTACCTGATGTTGGCCAAAGGGTAATGCCTATAATCCTGGTGCCAGGGACTTTTGGTTTGCCAGGTGTGAACATTTTGTGTTCATTAATTCATTCAGTTATTCACTTTTAAACTCTTATTTATTTGTTGACAACTAAGTACTAGACTTTATTCTAGGCATTGGGGATATGGTGATAAATAAGACAGATTCTGCCTTCAAGGGGTTTGTAGATGATACACAGATATACAAGTGTGATAATTTTGGCTAATTCTTTTTTTTTTAATAAAATGATCTTTGAGATATATTATGAAGTGAATATTATTATTGAAAAGTGAACATGTATATAGCACGATATGTGCAGTGTGATCCTTTTTATATGAAGTTAACTATACATATATATGATGAATTACTAGTGAAATGAAATTTTAAGATGTTGAAAATGCAAATCTGAATACTTTGTTATTAGATTTAATAGATGTAAAGTTACTTTGTCAAATTTCCATAACAATTTCTAGACACTGAATTTCTAGATTTATCTCATTGATTACTCATAATAAACAGTTCAGAGTTTGGTGTCAGCCCATGGGCCATTCTTTGAGTGATATTATTCTTTTCATTTTTTAAAATACTATAACATTTCTTGTATAATTGCAGTTGTTTTGAAAAAAAATCCTAATTTGGTCTGATAACAGACACAGTACAGAAGCGGTTCTGAGGATGGGGTAATTTTATGGACAAGCAAACAAAGAAGGTGGCAAAAAGGAGGTGATATGTGATCTGGATTTTATTTTATTTTTTTTTTTATTTTTTTATTTTTTTAATTTTTTTTATTTTTTTATTTTTTATTTTTTAATATATGAAATTTACTGTCAAATTGGTTTCCATACAACACCCAGTGCTCATCCCAAAAGGTGCCCTCCTCAATACCCATCACCCACCCTGCCCTCCCTCCCACCCTGCCCTCCCTCCCACCCCCCATCAACCCTCAATTTGTTCTCAGTTTTTAACAGTCTCTTATGCTTTGGCTCTCTCCCACTCTAACCTCTTTTTTTTTTTTTTTTTTTTTTTTCCTTCCCCTCCCCCATGGGTTTCTGTTATGTTTCTCAGGATCCACATAAGAGTGAAACCATATGGTATCTGTCTTTCTCTGTATGGCTTATTTCACTTAGCAGTGTGATCTGGATTTTAAAGGCTTCATGGGCATTCGTCAGAAGGATAAGAGTGGAAGAGTATTTTATTTTCTTTAATTTTTTTTAATGTTTATTCTTGAGAGAGACAGAGCACAAGCAGGGGAGGGGCAGAGAGAGAGGGAGACACAGAATCTGAAGCAGGCTCCAGGCTCTGAGCTGTCAGCACAGAGCCTGACACAGGGCTCAAACTCACTAACTGCAAGATCATGACCTGAGCCAAAGTTGGATGCTTAACCAACTAAGCCACCCAGGCACCCTGGAAGAGTATTTTAAACAGAGGGAAAATGGGAGCCATGGCAGGGAGGTGTGAAATTGCTCGGTGTGTTGAGAAAGACAGTGGACATCTGTTGTTTTAGCCTGCTCAGCATCTAGTCTCCCTTCTTCCATTTCCCTTAGGGACCCACAACTTCTCCATTCTCAGCGTAGGTGGTTTGGGTAGGGCTGACCTCTTCCCTAGCTCACAAATCAATCAGCATTTCTCACCCCACTCCCCTTCCAGTGATTGGTTCAGGACATCAATTATGTCAAGAACTTTTGCTGTAACCCTGGCCAGTGGAGGGGAAAGAAGTGCTTGTTCCTTCTGGGGCTGTTGAGAAGGGAGATGTAAGCCCAGACTGACAGAGTACCAGTTTAACACTGGACAAATGAACCAGTTTGAGAATGGAGCCTGCAGAGAAAAAGAGCAGAGACCAGACATAGAAACTCAATCCAAAGACTTTATGCCCTCACATGTAGCCATACCCTATCTTCTACCCCTGAGATTTTCAGTTACATGAACAAATAACTTCTTTTTTATTCATTTAATCTTAACTGAAAGACCTACACAAGGAATATTTTGGTGCGCTAGAATATTTTGTGTGTGTGTGTGTGTGTGTGTGTGTGTGTGTGTATATATATGTGTGTGTATACACTAGGGACTAAGAGCCTGCAGGGGTGGGCAGGGGTTAGAAGAGCTTAGGAACAGGCCCTCATTTACGGAGACTCCCAGGAGCTCTGGAGGGTCTAAAGCAATGTTAAAAAGGAGTCACTAGTGCTAAGCCTACATCACCAAACCAAAACTAACATCTAACTTCATTGCAGTTTCAGTCTCCTCCAGGAATGTAATCTTAACTCATTGA
This sequence comes from Panthera uncia, assembly GCF_023721935.1. Classification (NCBI taxonomy): domain Eukaryota; kingdom Metazoa; phylum Chordata; class Mammalia; order Carnivora; family Felidae; genus Panthera; species Panthera uncia. Next base: position 105,317,051 of record NC_064810.1, on the reverse strand, counting down.
TCTGGAATTTCTTGGTTGGCAGTAGTGAGGTAATTTAGCTAATAGGCCCTCTTTTATCTCCCAAAGGAAGGTGACCTTGACTGAAATAATCCTTTCTTTTTTTTTCTTTTTTCTTCATTTGTGACTTCCTTATCCCATCCCTTCTATGCCTTTAAAACCTTTCCTTTTCTGTAGCTCTTTGGAGTTCCTTTCTATTTGCTAGATGGAATACTGCCCAATTTATACATCATTCAATAAAGCCATTTAGATCTTTAAAACACACTCAGTTGAATTTTTTTTACTCTGTTGAATTTTTATTTAACAGCGGTGATTACCTCAAGAAAATGAAGAGCTATAGCTCGGAAACTAATATTAAGAACATTTACTTCCTCAGGTTTTTCTAGCAGTTTCATTTTTATTATTCTCTTTCTTTCCCTCTGGTTGGGGCTAGGCAATTAAACATAGAAAGGACCTAGCAAGTCCCTGAAAATGACATTTTAAAGTGTTTTCCTTTGAAGAAATGAGAGTTGTTTTATTTTGAGCAATGAAGTAGCAGACTCTATTTACTTGTGTTTTCTAATAAGCAGTCAGTATAAGCAGACTTTCACTGTAGAAACTTTTAGGAATATTAAGAATCTTCTTTTCTGAGGCACCCTACTCACTGAATTCATTTTCTCAGCAGGAACAAGAAGTAACACTTCAGCCATTTTGGACATTATAACAAAAATAAATGAGCTTCACATCAACTTCCCTACATATATTTGTCCTGTCTCTTTAGTCTATAACAATTCCCTAGGCTTTTTTCTTTTATATTTTTCATGATTCCAAGTTAGTGGTTTTACAGCATGTCCCTTAATTTGGATTTGTCTGATTGTGATTAGATTGTGATTAGATTCAGGGTGAACATCTTCCCACAAACACTCCATAGATGATGTTGTATCTCCAAGTTTAACAGCAAGGTCTTACGATGTCCAGTTATTGTCCAATTTTTACTTAATTTTGATGGTTTAGTTAAGGTGGCGTCCACCAGATTTATCCATTATACCTTTACACCTTCTAATAACCTGTGGGAGGATTCTTTGGCAATAAATAGCACTCTCAATATCTTTTGTACATTGTTTCAAAGAAGAAAAATGGCCCAGTTGAAACCTTACAGAGTTGGAAAGGATTATTTCAACAAATTTCTAGTTACCACCCACTAAACTATGTCATCCTAGGTGCTAAGACCACACAGTAGTGAGACTGACCAGAGTAAAACAAAGAGCAAAATACCACAGGAGAATCTGGGAGAATGACATAGACCACATTAAAAGTGAGGAAGACGAAGTTCAGAGATAGGCAATGACTTGACCGAGATTTTACTATCAAATGTCAGAAGTGAGATTAGAACTTTGGTTTGTTTTTTTTTTAATTTTTTTTTTTAACGTTTATTTATTTTTGAGACAGAGAGAGACAGAGCATGAACAGGGGAGGGTCAGAGAGAGGGAGACACAGAATCTGAAACAGATTCTGTGCTGTCAGCACAGAGCCTGATGTGGGGCTCGAACTCACGGACCGTGAGATCATGACCTGAGCCGAAGTCGGCCGCTTAACCGACTGAGCCACCCAGGCGCCCCAGAATTTTGGTTTTTCTGATATCCAATCCAGCGTTCTTTTCATGACAGCATAAGAAGATTGTATTGTAAAGCTGGTTTTCCAGGACAGGTGTAACATTTGTTCTTACAGTGAAAACAGTTCATGACACCTTACTATGTAACTAAAAAGAACAAGCTTTCTCCAGGCCCACCACAATGTGTTTTAGAGAAAATGTTATTTAGATTGATTTAAATTATGTACATTGTGACATTTAACTCCATTGGACACCTAGTCTAGTTTTATCTCCGAGAAATGCTTCCTCATACTGACAGTGACAAACACACTTGCAGATCTGATGTTGCTCATCTGCCACACCTTAAATCTACTACGGAACAAGATTTTTCTATTCACAAGTCAGGAAACAATTCAAAGGTATCCTACATCCTGAGAGCGCTTACAGTTGACACATAATTGCTTTATGAGTGTTTGCATACATCTCACTGGAATCTCAAAAACGACCCACTTACTCCTTAAGGTGGGAAGTGCGGATCGGTACATATAGTCTGGATTGGTAAATGCTTTGCCTTTACATTTAAGAATCTCTAGTGTACACTTTTCAGAACAGAAACATAAGAGAAATAGTCTTATACATACATTCATTCAAGTATGTTATACATTCATGCAGGACTATCGGCTTCAAATTTAAAAGCTGGTTCTGGAGATGAACTGTTTTAGGCATTGGTTTGGTGAGTCATGAGATTCTTTTGGGCTCAGTTTTGGATCTATAGACCCTGAAGGCCACAATATCATTTGACCTTTGTTCGTGCTTCTCAAAACCGAACCTTGTAAACATTCTGCGTGCTTTGGGATAAATGAATTTAACTAAACAGTTAAATATTACATTTACAATTTTTTACATATGACTCTGGAGAGAACTCCCTCCGTCAACTGCTAAAGAGCCCGCCTTCCCGAATCTGGAGGACAGGCAGGTTTCCCAAAGCGCTCTACCGTGGGGGTTAGTGACTGAAGTGGGCTGGTCAATCGGAAAGTCCTTTTCCCCTTGCTACGAGCTCGGAGAAAGCTCAGTACCCACAGCGCGCCAGACAAACAACCCACCACCCCAGGCTCTCAGGCCCCGCTGAGCCTCACGGTCCGCCCAGGGACAATCGCGCCCAGCTCTGCCGCTGAACCCATGCAAGGCCTGGCTGGGCTGACGTAGGCTCCAGGCGAGAAATTATTTCACAACTGTCAAGAGGAAAGAGCGCGCCCACTCCGTCATTTCTAGGAAGGCCGGGGCCTGCCAGGCTGCGGGGGCGGACGGGAAGGACCGCACACTCCCCAAAACAACTGCAAACCCAGGAACAACCCGCGCACGCGCAACGCCCTCTGCCTTCTTGTGCTTGCGGTTGAGCGGCTCCCTCCGCCAGCTGCCGGATCTAACTTGTGGGCCTTCTCGGCGCGCCGACTTCCGCGCCTGAGCGGCCGTGACGTAGCCTGTCTCCTCCTCTCGTCCTCCCGCGGCGCCGGTCTCTTGTGACGTCAGCAGCAGAATCCTCTCAGTCTTGATCTAGTGCTAAGTGAGGGGCGGGCCGGATGGGCTGGTTGCCTGCTCCTCCCCCAACCTGAACTTGTTTTGTAAAGGAAACCTCTTGTAATTTCCTAAGATTTTAGATTAAGTCTTTAAACTGTTCCCGTTTCCTAATAAGGGAGAAAACGGCCCTCACCCTAGTTCCAGCTCCTTCCAAGCTGAGAGTTCTGTTAGAAGTAAGCTGCAAAATGTGTTGTTATTTGGATTTATTTGGAGGCTTTTGCTTGTTGTTTTTATGTGTTCTCCTGGTGTGTAAATTGGCAGAAAGTGACATCCATAAAATCGTAGCTTTGTATATTGGAAGCTGGGATAAGCAGTACCTAGTCTGGGTTAATGAAATTAATGTAATTTTAATTTAGTTTAAATTTAGTTTCCATTTGAGTTATCCAGGAGTGTCATCAAGAAAGCGTGGGTATAAAAAACGGTTAAAGAGCTTCCAGGAGTATTTAATCGTTTGTAATCGTGTTTAAAGCCAAAATGAAAATCGGGGTGTAATACAAGTAAAAAGAATTTAAACTTGTAAGGGGTGAAGGTTTTGTTTAGGGATAGTGAAATAGACACAGAGATTTGTGTGACTTACTCAATAGGGATGGAATTCAGGCCACTGCTTTCACAATGCCAATACTCTTCCCAGTTTGACTAAAGCTGCCTTTAGAACCCGCTGCTGGACCTGGGCATCTATTGCCACTTTTCTTGGCTTCCTCCCTCACTGGTCTTTTCCCCTTTTCCATGATTCTGGTTCTTGCCCTCTGCTCCCTTTTGCTTTCTCTGTTTAACTTACTCTGTTTTCTTGATAGTTGAATCAGCCTTTCCTTTCTTTTAAATACCTCTTTTTTAAAAATACCTGTAAAAGTGGGGGCACCTGGGTGGCTCGGTTGGTTGAGCCCTCCCTCCGACTTTGGCTCAGGTCATGATCTCCCAATTAGTGAGTTTGAGCCCACCTGGCCTCTGTGCTGACAGCTCAGAGCCTGCTTTGGATTCTGTGTCTCGCTCTCTGCCACTCCTCTGCTTGCACTCTCTCTCTTTCTCTCTCTCTTTTTCAAAAAAAATTTTAAATACCTGTAAAAGGAAGTAGAAGGATTTTTAAAGTTTATTTTCTTGTGTTAAGGGAGGTTTTTGGGGGTGCAGGTAAGTTTGTATATGGATAGATAAAAAACTTCCTCTGGTAAAAGCTGCCTCATAGCTTTTTTTCATTCATAGCAATACAGTGAAAGTAGGAGTGTGTGTGTGTGCGTGTGTGTGTGCATGCATATGTGCGCGCAGTGAAGAAAAGGAGAGGTAGGAGGGAGTGCTGTGGTGCACTGTTTGGAATCAGAAACAGGAGAAAAAATATATCAACAGAGGGGTGCTCTACACAATTCAAAATGACACAACTGTAGGTTCTATGAAAGAAATACATCGTTTCCAATCAATCCCTGCAAGTGCTTCAGTAATGCATTTCCTTAGATGATTTGTGTCTTTCACAGAATAAACCTGTAGCTTGAGCAGCTTTAGCTGCCCCAGAAAAAGTAATCCTAGGAGTTCTGTTGATCTATTTCATAAAAAATGAAATAATATATCAGTGTTTCCAGACTACATGGCCACCCTATAGGTGTCTCAGTATGGTGGCACCTGTTTCCAGTTCTGCCAGTGGATGTTGTTATCCTTCTTCTACACGTGGGGAACCTAAAGCACAGAGTCCCTTGCCTACCTTACAGACCTACAATGAGACAGAACTGCTGTTTTTTTTTTTTCCATTTTCTAGTTTCTGGGCGAACATATCTAGTAATAATATCTAACTTTGAACGAATAATAGAATTCACTAAACTATACCAACTGAGTGAAGTATGTTGTCTTATTACCAATTTATTTCTTTGGTGTTTGTCTTACTCTGCTTGGTCAACAGTAACTTGCAGAAGTTGATTGGAAACATATTTTGTATATTGATTTGAGGGTAGTCCTGAAGTTTGATTTATGTGTTATTTCCCTATATTGAAAGAAAATACACTGTTCTGTATTCCATAATTTAAAAATAATTGGAGAGGCACCTGGGTGGCTCAGTCGGTTAAACATCTGACTCTTGATTTTGGCTTAGATTGTTGAGTTCGAGCCCTGAGTCAGGCTCCACATGGAGCCTGCTTGGGATTCTTTTCCCCTCTCTCTGCCCCTCCCCTGCTTGCATGCTCTCTCTCAAAATGAATAAGTAATCTTAAAAAAAATTGGAAACTCACGTGCACTAACCTAAGTGAAATAGACAAATACTATTCCATATTCACCAGGATGTACATTACATCCCGGAACTTATTCCTCTTATAATTGGAAGTTTGTATCCTCTGACCAGTTATCTCCCCATTCCCTGCCTCCTTCCACCAGCCTTTGGTAACCACTACTGTTTCTCTGAGTTTGGCTTTTTAGATCCCACATATAAGTGAGATCATACACTGGCTTATTTCACTTAGCATAATGCCCTCAAAGTTCATCCAAGTTGTCTCAAATGGCAGAATTTCCTTTTTTCTCATGACTGAATAGTATTACATTATACGTATACACCATATTTTTGTTATATACATCCATTGATGGATGCCTACATGGTTTCCATATCTTGGCTATTGCAAGTAACACTGCAGTAAACATGGGAGTGCAGATATCTCTATGAAATCCTGATTTTAATTCCTTTGGATTCAGAAGTGGGATTGCTGGATCATTTGGTAGTACTGTTTTTAATTTTTTGAGGAACTTCTCTATACTATTTTTCATAGTGTCTGTACCAATTTACATTCCTACCAACAATGCACAAGGGTTCCTTTTCCTCCACAACTTCACCAACACTTGTCTCTCGTCTTTTTGATAATAGCCATTCCAACATGTATGAGGTGATATCTCATGGTTTTGATTTGTATTTCCCTGATGATTAGTGATGGGAGCACCTTTTCATATGCTAGTTGCCCATTTGTATGTCATCTTTGGAAGACTATTCAATTTCTCTGCCTGTTTTTTAATCAGGTTTTTGTTTTGTTGTTTTATGCTATTGAGTTGAGTTCTTTATATATTTTGAAAATTATCCCCTTATTAGATATATAATTTGCAAATATTTTCTCCCATTCTGTAGGTTGCCTTTTAATTTTGTTAGTAGTTTCTTTTGCTGTGTGGTTTTTTTAGTTTGATGTGGTCCCATTTATTGATTTTTGCTTTTTAAAACAAATTTTTTTAACGTTTATTTATTATGGAGAGACAGACACAGAGCGTGAGCAGGGGAGGGGTAGAGAGAGGGGGAGACACAGAATCTGAAGTAGGCTCCAGGCTCCGAGCTGTCAGCGCAGAGCCCAATGCGGGGCTCGAACTCACAAAGTATGAGATCATGACCTGAGCCAAAGTCGGACGCTTAACGGACTGAGCCACCCAGGTGCTCCTATTGATTTTTGGTTTTGGTGCTTGTGCTTTCGGTGTCATATCCAGAAAATTGCTGCAAGACCAATGTCAAGGAGTTTTTTGCTGTTCCCTTTATGGTTACAGGTCTTATGTTTAAGTCTTTAATCCATTTGAGTTCATTTTTATGAGTGGTGTAAGATAAGGGTCCAATTTCATTTTTCTGCATGCAGTTATCAGGTTTTCCCAGTAACAGAGCAGATATTAAATGTTCTCAACATAATGACAACAAAAACAAAGTGGTAATTATGTGAGGGGAGGGATGTGTTGACTACCTTTGTTGTGGTCAGTGTTTCATAATGTATGTGTTTATCAAATCATCACATTGTGTGCCTTAAACTTACATAATATTATATGTCAGTTATATCTCAGTAAAACTGGGGTGAAAAAATAAAGAGAGTTAAAAAAATTGTTGATTTCAATGAAGAATGAAAACAGAAAAAATATGATCTGTGATATTTAATCCAAACATTTATATTAGGATAAATTATTCCCATAATGTCTGTGTAATGTTATATGTGTATCCTGAAATTTGCAAGTCACAGAAGCACTGTTATTTTATGTTATTCTTCCCCCCCCAAAAATTCTACCTTCGAGAGTAGTGATTTTTATCTTGTATATATTTTTATATCTTTTATATCTTACATTTATCATAAAATTAGAAACCTGGATCCCAGGATGGTAGAAACACAAAACTTGCTTATTCCAAAAAACTTTTTATATATTTATAATATATTTTATATTAACTTTATTATTATCCTTACTGTATACACTGTTTTAAAGACAAAATATAAAGCAGGAGCATTGTTGGGGTTTTTATGTGGCTTCGTGGCTTTTTGTGTTGGGGTTTTGTGGCTTTAAAATACAAATAAAAATAATGACTGTATTAGTGTTTAAAATGTCAGCAATAGTGTTGACATTTTTACTGCTAGAACTATAAAATATAGACATGAATTAATATAATCACCTGAGAAGTTAGGCTAATCAATTCTTTTATTGGAAAACTTGAGGATTTCTTTTACTAACGTCACTCATGAGATACAATTTGAAATGGGGCTCAAAGAGCAAGGTTTAGGGACACCTGGGTGGCTCAGTCAATTAAGCATCCGACTCTTGATCTTGGCTCAGGTCATGATCTCACAGTTGTGAGATCGAGCCCCACAGTGGGTGCTGTCCTCCTGGAGCTGGTTGGGGTTCTCTCCCTCTCTCTCTGCCCCTCCTCCATGTGCACATGCCCTCTCTCCCCCTCTTTCTCAAAATAAATAAATAAACTTTAGGAAAAAAAGAGCAAGGTTTACTGACTTTATTCTTCTATCTTAGAACTAAGATAGAGGCTCACACAACTAACAAGTAGTTTGAACAGAAAGCATGAACTAAAGGGACTAGGCTTTACATGTTCTGAATCTCTCAAGTGGGACAACACGTATGTACAAAAATTTCTTTAGGTTATTTGGAAAAACTTTATTCCAAAGTATTGTGAACTTCCATTCTGCAGATGATTGGAATATATTTGGATAATGAATCTGTCCATTCATACCCATATGTCTTTGACCCTCATATTCCATTGCAGTTACTTTTTCTGCATAACAAACTGACCTAAATTTGGCATCTTAGAAACAAGCATTTTATTATGTTCATAGATTTTGTGGCTCAGAAATTCCATCCAAGCACAGCATGGTTGATTCTTCTCTGAGGAGTCACTTGGGCCGGTCTGGCTCAAAGACTAGGAGCAACTACTCTTGGCTACTTTGTGTGGGTTGGCTTCCTTACAGCTAGTGTCGTCTGGGTAATTAGACTTTTATGTGGCAGTTCAGGGCTCCAGCCTCAAGTGTTCTAGTGCATAAGGCCAGTGCTGCATTGCCTTTTATGACTCAGCCTCACTATTGTGTCTGCTGTAAACTATTGGTCGAAGGAGTCATAAGTCTACCCAAATTCAGAAAGCGTGTGTGCTTGTTTTGTGTGATTCATCTTATCGTGCTTCACAGATACTGGGTTGTTGTTTTTTTTTTTTTTTTTTTTACAAATTAAAGTTTCGTGGCAACCCTGCCTTGAACAAGTCTTTCAGTGCCATTTTTTCCAACAACAGTTGCTTACTTCATGTCTCTGTGTCACGTTTTGGCAATTCAGTATTTCCAACTTTTTCCTTATTTGTCATGGTGATCTGAGATCAGCAATTAGTAATTGCTGAAAGCTCAGGTGATGGTAAGCATTTTTTAGCAATAAAATATTTTTTAAGTTTTTATTTTATTTATTTTGAAAGAGAGAGAGCAGGGGAGGGGCAGAGAGAGAGAGAGACTCCCAAGCAGGCCCGGTGCTGTCAGTGCAGAACCTGCCGCAGGGCTGGAACTCACGAACTGTGAGATCATGACCTGAGCTGAAATCGAGAGTTGGAAACTTAACCAATTGAGCCCCTAGCAATAAAGTACTGTGTTTTTTAATTAAGGTATGTACATTATTTTTTTAAGAGATAATGTTATTACACACTTAAGGGACTATAGTATAAACATAATTTACATGCACTGAGAAACCAAAAAATTCATTTGACTCACTTTGTTGCAATATTTGCTTTATTACAGTGGTCTGCAAACAAAACCTACAATATCTCTGAGGTAAGTCTATACGTGCATTTTTGTAGGTTAGCACTTGGAATTAAGCAGATGCCTTATACCCCCAAAAGTCTGCTCCTGTGACCCGGCCTCTCCAGACACATGCCCTGTTTCTGGTCCCTAGCTACCCTAATCCGCGCTGCCCACAAATGTGCAGACTGCACTCTCTCAGCTGGCCTTTGGTTGTTAGCATCCTCCAGGCCTATTGGACTCAGGCTGGTCTCCGAAACCTGCATAGCCTCCAGGATGGAAAGTGCCCACTCCTCAAAAATCTTTCTGCGGTAGTAGCTTTAAACCAATAATGAACAGTCTGCATTTGGATTGACTGCCTGATGTGGTCCTGGTCTTAGTCAGCCATCAGCGCTCCCAGGTGTCTATTCTTGGAGGGTACCCAACAGTTCTGGCTGTTCCATGCTGGCAGGTTTGTGCACTCTCCTCCACCTCTGCCTTCAGGAGAAATATGCACATTTGTGTAAAATAAGGCTTGGAATTAGATGCCAGGTACTAGAAAAAGACTGCTTCTGTGATCTGGCCTCACCCTGTTCCAGGTTCCTGGCCACCCTGACTTGTGTGACATGCACATGGGCAGTCATCCCTGTCATCCATCCTTGGGCAGCCAGAACCCTCTAGGCCTGTGGAGCTAGGGCCTACACTTAACCAACTGCACATCTTCAGGAATGGAGGGAGACCTCCCCCTGAAAACCATTCTGAGACAACCACTGAAATGGGTGACTGGGGACCCCATGTGGACCTACTGTCTGCTGGAGTCCCAGGCTTCGGGCAGCAATCAAGGCTTCCAGGTGTCTCTTCTTGGAGACCCCACATTCCATCCCTGGCAAGACAACCCAGATTACTCAGGCTCTGCCATCAGTGGGAATAGGCACATTTGTGTAGATTATGGCTTGGATTAGGTAGATGCTTTATAACCCCCAGGGCCTACTCCAGTGACCTGGCCTCTCCAGATGCCTTGCCCTGTTTAGGTCCTTGGCCACCCTGACTCATGCCACCTGTGCATGCTTACTTTGTTTGCATGCACTTTTTTGCACTCTTGGGCAGACTCGGCACTGAAGCCCGTGGAACTCTGGCCAGGCCCCAACCACCTGCATAGCCTCTGGTGTAGTGGGAGCCTACCTCCTGAAAATCACTCTGAGATGGCAACTGGAAATGGCTAACAGCATTTCTATGGATTTGCTTCCTTACTCCAGGCTTCAATGGAGACTAGTGCTTCCAGATGTTTCCTAATGGAGGATACCCTGCCCTGCCTGCCTGGCTCCTTCCTGGCAAGGAAGTTGAAAAACTTCCAGCTCTGCCTTGGAGGGGGAGAATTGTATACAATGGTAGGTAGGCCTTGCAATTAGGCTAAAGTTTTTTCTACCCCCAAAGAACCTGTGGGGGTTCTCCTCTCAGTTCTCAGTTCTCCTGTGTGAGAACGTCTCCCAACATTTACCCTTTTCCGGGACTCTGGCCACAGGCACATGTGAGTCTGGCACATACACAGCACACACACTGACAGCTGCCCTTGGGCAGAAAGGCCCTCCAGGCCTTCGGAGCTTGGGCCCATCCCTTACCATCTGCATTGCAAAAAGTGGAGGAAGCCCACCCTCCACCCCCCAAAATCACTCTAAGGTGTTAGCTGAAATGGGAGACTGCCAGTCTCCTTGTGGACTGCGTGCCAGATGTGGTCCTGGGCTTGTGCTGTAGTCAGGCTCCCAGGTGTCTCTCTTTGGAGGATCTGTTGGTGAGCCAAAGCAATGTAGACCTTGCAAAGCAGTCCAGATTCACTCAGCTCTGCCTTCTGGTGAATATGTGCATTTGTGTACCAGAAGGCTTGGGATTAGGCAGATCAGTTACCTCCAATAGTCCCCTCCCCTGCCTGGGCCTCACCTGACATTGACCTGTTCCTGGCTACTCTGATCCGTGAAGATATCCTTCAGTAACAGGCACTTAGGGTTCTTGATTGCTGCAGAAGCCTCCAACCCCATCATGCAGCCAGGCCATGTGGGCTGACTATAGCCAGTTTAAAGCTGCTTCCTCAGAAAGATTTTTGGTGGTGAGCTACATCCACCCAAAATGCTATGTAGGTGATTGGGGACTTGGCGTGAAATCCTAGGCCTGATGGGCACTGGCTGCCTGGGCAGGCTGACAGGTGCGTACTGCACATGCGTGGGCCATGCAGGTAGCCAGGGACGGGTGTATGCGGAAGCCAGATAACAGGTGCAGGCTATAGGGGCTATAACATACCTCCCTAATTCCAGGCTCTAACATATGCAAATCTGCCTGTTCAACTAAGGGTAGAACTGGAGGAATCTGGATGACCTTACCAGGGTGGGGACCCACGGGATGGTCAGGTACACCCAAATGTGTACTGATAGTCCTCAATGTAAAATGGAGCCTCAGAAATACTTTCAGCTGGTGGGCTCCCTACACCCTGAGACCACTTAGGTGGTTGATGTCCTACCAGAGCTCCATGGACCTGGAGTGCCCCTGCAGATGCTAACAGTGTGCAGACGGCACATTCATTATCCGTGCAGGTCAGGGAGGCCAGGACAATATCCTGAAGTGCCTGTTCACAGGGAGAAGCATTGGGGGTTCCTGACATCTGCCTAATTCAAAGCATTCACCTACACAAATGCTCATATTCCACCTGAGGGCAGAGCTGGAGGAATTTGGACAGACCTGCCAAAGTGGGTCAGCCCAGGATAGTTAGGGTACTCTCTAAGAAGAAACACCTGGGAGCCTTGGATCCCTGGATCCAGGTAACACCTGGAGAAGCCTAGGATTACATCGGGCAATCCATTCCAAATGGGGACTATCTGTTGCCAATTAAATCTGCAGCCTCAGAAGATTTATAAGGAGTGTGCACTCTCCACATTAGAGCTTGTGAAGGTTTTGGAGAAAGGCCTAAGCCCAACAGACCTAGGGGGCCTGGGCACCCAAAGGCCAGCTGACAAAGTACAGACTGCATGTTTATACATAGCACAGGGCAGGGGAGCAAGGGACATAAAACATGACAGCTGTAGGGAGAGGCTGGGTCCCAGGAGCAGGTTACTGGGGGTACTTGCTTCTAATTCCAAGTGCTAATTTTCACAAATGTTCATATTTCCCCTGAAGGCAGAGCTGGAGGAATCTGGACTGCTTTGCTAGGGTGAGTCCACACAAGATGGTTGGGGTATACTCCGAGAAGAGATATCGGGAGACTTGCTTGATGGGGAACCCCAGGACCCCACCAGGCAGCCAGTCCACATGGAGACCGATTGTCACCAGTTTAAATCTACTGCCTCAGAAAGATTTTTCTAGTGTGGGCTCCCTCCACCCCAAGGCAATGCAGGTGGTTGGGGGTCCTCCTGGAGCACCAGGGGCCTGGAGTGCCCCCTTCAGCCAAGGGCCAGCTGAGGAGGTACAGACTGTACATATGTAGGCTGTGCAGGTCCAAGTAGCCAGGGGCTTGTAATAGGGCAACTGTAAGGAGAAGCTGGGTAACAGGAGCAGGCTAGTTGGGGTACCTGGAATCTGCTTAATTCCAAGTCTTACTTTAAAGAAATGAGCATATTCCCCCTAAAGGCAGAGCGGGAGGAAAGTGGGCTGCCTTGCTAGAATGGGGCCAGGATGACTGACCAGAATCTCCTCTAATAAGAGGTACCTGAAAGCCTTGATTGCTGGAGTAGCCAGGGGCCCCATCTGATGCTGGTACTGACTGTTTAAAGCCAGTTTAAAGCTGTCACCTCAGAAAGAATTTCAGGGGCGGGATTCCTCTGCCCAGGAGGCTATGCGGGTGGTTGGGACCAACCAACTCCACTGGCCTGGAGGGCACCAGCTGCCCTTGGTGGGCTGATGAGGTGCCTACTCTGCATGTGCAAGCTTTGCAGGTCAGAGACCAGCGATAGGGCAAGTGTCTGGAGAGGCTCGGTCATAAGATCAAGCTGTTGGGGGTACGGGGATCAGCTTAATAATTCCAAACCCTAACCTATTCAAACATGCATACATATTCCACCCGAAGGTACAGCTGGAGGAGTCTGGACTGACTTGCCAAGATGGGGCCTGGTGTACTGCTGTGGTATCCTCTGGTAAGAGATATCTGTAAGCCTTGATTCCTGGTAAACCTAAGACCCCATTGAGCAGCCCGTCCAAAAGGGTTCTGACTGTTGACAGTTTAATTTTTTTTTAACGTTTAGGTTTTTTTTGAAAGAGAGACAGAGACAGAGTGTGAACGGAGGAGGGGCAGAGAGAGGGAGAGACAGAATCTGAAGCAGGCTCCAGGCTCAGAGCTGTCAGCACGGAGCCTGACGCAGGGCTCGAACCCACGAACCGTGAGATTGTGACCTCAGCCAAAGCTGGATGCTTAACTGACTGAGCCACCCTGGAGCCCTATGACAGTTTAAAGCTGCCATCGCACAAAGATTTCCGGGAGGTCGGCTCCCTCCACTCTGAAGACTATACTGGTTTGGGAGACTAACCCAAGCTCTGCCAGCCTGGAGGACCCTGACTGGCCTCAGCAGGTTGACAGGGTGTGTTACTACACATGTGCAAGCAGCACAGATTTGGGAAGCCAGGGACCTGGAACAGGGCAAGTTTCTGGAGAGACACAGGATCGGTCTGTTGGGGTTTCAAGGCATCTACCTCATTGTAAGTTTAGCTTACACAAATGTGCATATTCTCCCTTAGGGCAGAGCTAGAGGAATCTGGACTGCCTTGCCAGGGTGGGCCTGCACAGGATGGTCTGGGTACCCTCCAATAAGAGACACCCAGGAGGCTTAATTGATGGAGAAGCCTGGGACACCATCAGTCAGCCATCCAAATGGGTATTGACAGTCCTCAGTTTAAAAAGAAGCCTCAAAAATACTGGTTTGTGGGCTTTCTGCACCCAAAGGCCATTCATTCTGGGGGTTGGGGTCCTGCTGAGCTGCATGGCCTGGAGTGCCCCTTATAGCCCAATGAATGCTTCTAGGGTGTGATCTGAGCATGCACAATCTCAGCAGGTCAGGGTTGCTAGGGTCCTAGAACAGGCCGGTTTGCAGGAGGGGGATATTGGCAGTACCTGGAATCTGCCTAATTCCAAGCCTTCACCTATACAAAGGTGCATATTCCCCCCAAAGACAGAACTGGAAGAATCTGTGCTGCCTTACCAGGGCCGCATAGAGAAGAATGGTCAAGGTACCCTTTAATAACAGACACTGGGAACTTTAAAGGGCTGGAGAAGCCAGGGACCAATCAGGTATTCAGTCCAGTGGTGCTGTCACCAGATTAAAGCTGCAGCCTCAGAAAGACATAAGGAATGGGCACTTTCCACCCTGGAGGCTTGGCAGGTTTTGAAGGACAGCCTGAATCCAACAGGCTTAGAGGGCTTCAGTAGCCAAAGGCCATCTGACAGAGCGTACACTGTGCGTGCATGGGTGGCACAGGTTGGGGGAGCCAGGGGCCTGAGCCAGGGCAGCTGCAGGAAGTGGCTGGGTCCCAGGAGCAGGCTCCTTGCATCTAATTCCAAGTGCTGATTTTCACAAATGTGCATATTCCCCCTGAAGGCAGGGCTGGAGGAACCTGGACTGCCTGACCAGGGTGAGTCCACACAGGGTAGTTGGGGTATACTCCAAGAAGAGAGATACTTGGGAGCCCTCATTGCTGGGGAGCTCCAGGACCCCATCAGGCAGCCAGTCCACATGGCAACTGACTGTCACCGGTTTAAATCTGCCTCAGAAAGGTTTTCCTGATGTGGACTCCCTCCACCATGAGGCCAGGCAGGTAGCTGTGGTGTTTCCAGAGCTTCAGGCACCTGGACTGCAGCTCTGCAGCCTATGGCCAGCTGGACGAAAGTGGATGGCCTTGTCAAGGTGGGGCTGGGCCCACAGGCCAGGGTCTCCCCAGTATGAGACACCTGGAAGACTTGTAAACTCAGGACCCCATCAAGCAGCCAGTCCAAATGGGGACTGTCACCAGTTAAAAGCTACCATCTCAGAATTTGGGGAGGTGGACACCCTCTGCACTGATGGCGATACAAGTGGTTCGGACCCACCCTAGCTCTGCTGGCCTGGAAGGCCGTGGCTGCCGTCGTCAAGTTGATGGGGTGTTACACATTCTCAAGCTGCTCAGGTCAGGGTAGGCAGGAACCTAGAAGAGGGCGAGTATCTGGAGAGGTTGGACCATGGGAGTACACTGCTGAATGTCCAAGGAGTCTGCCTAATTCCAAGCACTAATCTATACAAATGCACATATTCCCCTTGGGGGCAGAGCTGGGGGGATCTGGTCTGCCTGCCAGGGCAGGTGAGGCAGGATGGTCTAGGAACCCTCCCCTAAGAGACTTCATGACCTCACAGTTTGTGGGTTCCAGCCCTACATCAGGCACTGCACTGACAGTGTAGAAGCCTTCTTGGGATTCTCTTTCCCTCTCTCCCTGCTTCCTCCCCCACTCACACTTTCTCTCTCTCAAAAATAAATAAACTAAAAAAAAAAGGAAAAAAAAAGATATCTAGGAGCCTTGATTGCTAGAGAAGCTCAAGAAAGCATCAGACAGCCGGTCCAAATGGGGACTAACTACTGCCAGTTTAAATCTGTGGCCTTGGAAAATTTTTCTCAGTATGGGCTCCCCCCCACCCTGAGGCTTTTCAGTTGATTGGATTCACCCAGAGCTCCAGGGGCCTGGATGGCCACCTGCAGCCCAAGGCCAGCTGACAAGGTGTGGACTGGGTATGGGTGGGACAAGCAGGTCAGGGTAGCCAGGGACCTGGAATGGGCAAGTGTTGGGAGAGGCCAGGTCACAAGTGTGGGCCATTGTAAGTCCAAGGCATCTGTTTAATCCAAGCCCTAACCTATGAAATGTACATGTGGGGGCAAATGGCAGAATGCCCCCAAAATGTGCCACTTCAGCATATTATTTTGGATTAAAGTCACTTAGGAAACAGCCAGTACAAGAATAACACTCCCAACAGCTTTGTCTCTAGAAAGCAGGAAATAAATCTCCCATGTGAAAAGTACCCTCCCTGTACCAGGATGTAAAGATAAATTTTAATCACCAGATAAGGAATTCAGAGATAAGAAGGCTGTGTAAACATCTTGTTACTTTTACTAATTTACTATCCTAGCTCAAATTCTGTTAGAATTTCTTTAAAATTGAAGCTTGTGAACCTAAGTTTTCTTTGTCTCATCAATTTCTCACAGATTTATTGATTCTTTGATTATAAAGCATGAAAATGCCTGCTTTGGTTATTTCATCGAGTCTCAAATTTAATATCAGCCCTCCTTGTGCATATAATTAAACTATTTTTCTCCTGTTAATCTGTCTCTTGTCAATTTAATTCTTAGATCACCTAGAAGAACCTTGAAGGTAGAGAATCGTTCTTCCTCCTCAACAGTTGGCATAGCCAGCAGGATAAACTTTAGCTGGCTGGACACTGCTGCGGCTGAGAGATTATGGGACATCTGACAAAAGCTGGCACGAGGGAAGAATCCTCATCACCACATCAGCCAACTGGACCTCTGCCTGCCAGGTCTCGTGCAAGTGAATGTGATGTGAGTCCTTTTTCTCTCTCTTCCTAAATCTAGGTTAGCAGGAGAAAATATTTGTGGAACTAGTGCCTTGGCTCTAATGGCTCTGGTGCATTTGGTAGAGTTCTCTTGGCTTGGCACATGGATTTCCACCCAGAGATGACCACAGCTTGTCTTTATCATTGTATTTTGTGTCATTTGTCATCAAAATGAATTACCATAGGAGAGCACACAGACATAGTCCTGGTCAGCCTGTTGTTCGAGTTGGCCTCACAGACTGGTGAGGTCACAGTTACCATCACATCTGTATCTGTTTAGACAAACTTTGCTCCGGGTCGTCTATGTAAAAGCCGGATGAGGTTTTTTCTTTTGTCTTGTTTTATGTCCTCAGAGCTTGGCTTAAGTAATTAAACTTAAGATAAAAATTATTGTCCGTATCCAATGTAAATTCCCCTTCTTGAAATCCAGCCCCATCTGCCTGTTTTAACTTCCTTTTTCCCCACAAGATTTACAAGATTTACAAGATTTGTGACCAGTGAGAATATTCTCTCTGGTTTCCACCATCCACAAGATGGAATTACCAGAGGGTACTGTGGTGGCCTGTCAAGTAGAATGAGGTTCTGAGACACACAGTTACAAGCAGTACTCTGATTGTCTGGCCTTGCCAGCAATCGGGAGTTCTATGTTATAAGAGGTCCCAGCCCATAAGGGACCCTTGTCTTCATAACCTCCATTAGTGCTAGAAAAGTCTCATTACAGTAGTGCCTGCCCCATGTCACAAATTAGTGGGTCTGTGACTAGAGATGTCTCACATTTTTGTGGGAGACCAAAGGTATTATTTTCTTTACACCATCTTAACTGCCTGTGCAATGAAGGCCTGTGCTGTCTTAGTCTATTTTGGGAGTAAATTTTGGACCATGGGGGATGTATCATCTGTGCCCTCACCCAGGATGCCTCTTGGGTTCTGGTCTAAGCCTGAAGAATTGCCTTTAGGTTTTCCCATAAAAAGCCTTAATCGTTTGAGTCATGGTTGAGATTAGTAAGATCCTACTCATCATTGCCAGACGATGGATCCTTTCAATTGGCTATATTTGAAAGAAAAATATTATTTACAGAGAGTTTTCAATTATCTTATTGGGATGATGGCTACCCTTTGAAGCTCCTTTGACAAGATGAAAGAACAGTAATTAAACTTAAGATAAAAATTATTGTCCATATCCAATGTAAATTCCCCTTCTTGAAATCCAGCCCCATCTGCCTGTTTTAACTTCCTCTTTCCCCACAAGATTTACACAGAGCACTCCAGCCTAATCTCTAGGTTCAATATATACAGGTTAATCATGTAAATGCCAAAAGCCAGGAAATAAACTTAACAGTTTATTATTAAACTTAACAGACTGACAGTAAGGTCTGCTTTGCTCCTGCTTTTCAGGGCTCCATAATTGGACTCTGCCAGCTTCAGGCATTTCTATGCAATATCCTTTATAGATGTATCCTAGACACTCCCACCTTCACCATACACGCGATAAAATTTATGCCCGCTGGACAGCAGCAAAGCCCTTTTACTTAAAAGCCCTTTTACTTCCACCTTCAGAAGTTCCTACCAAATTTAGAGAGGAATTAGGAAGATTAGTGGTCATCCACAACACCCCCACCCCTCACACAAACGGATGACCAAAA